>NW_012122399.1:8856-36800 GCF_000951035.1 Colobus angolensis palliatus
CCAGGTTCATGCCATTCTCCTGCCTCAGCCTCCTGAGTAGCTGGGACTACAGGCACCTTTTAGTAGAGACGGGGTTTCACCATGTTGGCCAGGATGGTCTCAATCTCCTGACCTCGTGATCTACCCACCTGGGCTTCCCAAGTCCTAGGATTACAGGCGTCAGCCACCACACTCGGCCCCTACATTATTTTTTTAACCAAAATAACCTAGGACAAAACTTTACCCTTACATAGTTTATAATATTATAGAAATAATTAAAATTTAAAAAGTTAAATTACATGTTATATTTTGAAATATCTCTTCACAGTTGTATTAATTACCTCTTGTGTGGAAAAATGTGAGACTTTAGTTTTTAATAGTACCTTATTTAACTGGGTTTGCATTGAAATAGTGTAGGTTGTTTCTATTCTGTGTGGCAAAAAGCTAAGTACAAAGAATTGTATAAATTCTGCTTCTTCGAAGAAACAGAAAGAAAGAGTAAATCATGAGGAGGGCAATGATTGATTAATGAAAATCCTACATAGCAACTAAATAGAAACCTGTAAATAAATATGCTGACAATAGAGACAGTGATGCCCTCTCAAAAGCAGACACTGAAAAAATGTATTCTGTGAGAAAAAAAGTCTAGGGTAAATCAGTTTTAAAAAGGTGAAGGAGGGAGAAACAAACAAGAGACATGACCAATCAAGTATAGCTTCAGTCATGAAAGAAAATGAAAAACAACTACTATAAGACATGTGATGAAATACATAAAATACAGACTTTTGTTCATAACATATTCCTATAATGCTGATCTGTATTTACACTATAATTAGTTATTTTGTTAATACCTGTGAAATAAAGATTTAAATTTTATTATTATATAATAAGACACTCAATTAGTTAAACATGGTCATCAGCCAATACCTAAAAGCAACAACTTTCTTACTACAGAGAGAGAAAAAATTTAAAAAGGAATGTTTCATAAACTTTTCACCTGAAGAAAGTATTGGTAATAGAAATTCTAAAGAGTAATGTATTCCTTGAAAAGATATGTTTAATAGAACATGAGTTTTGGACAGGCGCAGTGGCTCATGCTGTAATCCCAGCACATTGGGAGGCCCAGGAGGGCAAATCATGAGGTCAAGAGATTGAGACCATCCTGGTCAACATGGTAAAACCCTGTCTCTACTAAAATTACAAAAATAAACTGGGCGTGGTGGCACGTGCCTGTAGTCCCAGCTACACAGAAGGCTAAGGCAGGAGAACTGCCTGAACCTGGAAGGTGGAGGATGAAGTGAGCCGAGATCGTGCCACCGCACTCTAGCCTGCATGACAGAGGGAGACCCCGTTTCAAAAAAAAAAAAAGAGCATGAGTTGAGATTAAATTCATTAAATTTTTTTTTAATCTAAACTCCACTTGGAGGATATTAGAAAATATAGTGTAACCTTCTTTCTTATTTACTACATATCACTGATTGTCTTCTTATTTAAGACATATTTTCTCAAGATAACTCACATGAATTTATGCAATCTAAATATTAAAAGAAAATATAAATTTAAACCATATTTTAGAAATGCATTAGATTTAATTATAAGATATATTATGCATATTATCTTACTTGTAACATTCCATAACATAAAAATTCATTTGTCTGCTTATTTATTCACATTGAAAACCTCTTAAAATGCTTTTTATAGGCAAGACTGTATTCTGGGTACACTAGGATGCACATAAGTATGTTTTCTAACTTGCAGTATCTCATAGTGATGCAAGAGCTTCAAATCAATTATGTAAACAACTAAATACAAAATCTTCTGAAATTTAAAATTTTCAAATGTGATCAAAGATCTTAGAACAATATGTTTAAAAACTACAATTTAAAAATTCTGAAATTAAAATCTTGCCATATGCTTATTAAGAGTCTCTGCTTCCAGAACTGGTTGTTTACTTGGGGTAAAACCTGCATTCTTCATTTAGATGAAGACTTTAAAGTATACTTTTAATTAAATAACTTAGAAAACACACTAGCATCCCTTAATAATACAGATTCTGAGAAAGAGAATTTACATTTCTAAATTTCTACTATTATTTTTTAAATTAGAGATAAGGTCTCATTATGTTGCCCACACTGGTCTCAAACTCTTGGGCTCAAGCAATCCTCCTGCATCAGCCTCCTTGGTAGCTGGAACTACAGGCATGCACCACCATGCCCAAATAAATTTTCACAACTTCTAATATTATTTTGGTGTATTTAAAGAACCAAGAAGAGAAACTGAGACAAAATTCTCTCCTGTAAACTACGTGATATCAAAATATTAAGTGCAAAAAACCCTATATGCTGTGTGGCACAGTTTTGGAACTGAATAGTATCAGAGAGATTCCTTGATTTCTATAATAAGTAACTTGATCCATTAAAGATAAATTTAAGCATGAGGTTTTTTTTTAAAGTTACAATAGGATAATTTTAAAACTCACAGTAAGTACACTTATCCAAATAACAATTTACCAGATTTTATATATTCTTTACTGTGGAAAAGTTTTTTCTAATATAATGTTCCTGTCACTATATATTCTCCAGCCCATTCCTTTTTTGGGCACCCACACCCTCAAAGTATTTACCAAACATTTATTATTTACTAAAGTAAAAACAAAGTTTAAATCAACTACTCATATTTTATATAAAATGTTCTTATCTGACCAACTTTATATTGCCAACATGAAATAATGATACTTACAGCACTGCAAAACATGAAAAGTAAATATCATACAGAACTAGATTCCAACTGAGAAAATCAACTTCACAAGAGACCATTTTACCTTGGTAGCACGATTTAAGTATTCCTCAAGTTTTGTAGACTGTGAATTTTCAATAGGCGGTTCGTCAAAATGACTTTAGAGAAAAAAGATACAACATAAATCAGCAAATTCACATATTTTAAAAATAAAATCTGCTAGTACATATCTTGGTGCTCACTTTAAAAAATGAAAACAAAAAGCAAAATCTGGGAAAAGATCAGTCCTCTGTATATTAAATCATATTTCTTGGTAAAATTAAAATACGCCCTCTGTTTTTAAAAAATATTTTAGTTACGTATTTTTGACTCTACCTCCCCAACCTATAACATTCAATGAACACTCACTCTTAGCTTCATAAAAAATAGTGACAGCCAATATAATTGGCATATCCTGAGTATAATTTGTCCTCACAAACTGTCCTCAATGATGAACTAGAAATCTACTTAATAACTGACATAACTTTTGATATCTAAACCGGAACAAACTTGATAACCTAAAATGAGGAAGAAAGACACAGTTACCGTATCCCTTTTCCATTATCTATCTCTGATTCAAAGACTAATCTGTGTCACAGGAAAATGACATTCCTTGTTTCTCAGCATAAAAACCACTTAAGAAGGCCCTGTTGCTTCCCTTCACAAAATGTTGAAAAGCTGAACCTACAAATGTCAACTCACAAAAGTATATTTCTTATTGGGAATATTTTTCTCAACAAAAATTGAAACTTTAAAAATAATAAAATCTAACTACTTATTTTACACTTGTCCTTCCCTGTTCAGGGCTACATCAACCAGCAAAACCTTAAAAATCTTTGTACTTATTCCCAAGGAGAGAGACTGCTAGAAAAACTGAGTCCCGATAATTGGATTTCTCTAAGTACCATATATATAGTGAAAGTGTCTCTCACTTCCACATCTTTTTTCTGCAGGGTTTCATGGCAGTCTCCAACCTTTAAATATTCAGCTCATCAAAGCACAGATTACTGAAAAGATAAACTCAATGACCAGGCAAGAAGCTCTGTATTTACCTGTTCCTGGAAAACAACTAAATGGAGTCTCAGTCAGTCATTCACCTCCACCATAAGCATGTTACCAAAAACCCAACTGAAGCTCCATGACTTATTTGACAGCCAATCTTACCCCTGCTTTACATGTACATGGGTAGGACATTAGAGGCTTGGAAAAAGAGGCAAAGGGGAGGGGACACTTGCCCTGGGCCACAGATCTATGTAATTCAGCAACCTTCAATCTCCTAGCACTCAAGGGGCTCTAAGCCTCTCCAGTGAGATTTGGGGTGAAAGAACAGAATAGGACATTTCTATCTGATTGTAGAGACTTTTTTTTTTTCTTTTTACCCTTTCAACAGAAATCCTGAAGTTTGTCCATTCCTCCAATTAAACAAGCAAAAAAGCAGTGACTTATTCAGGACTTCTTTTGCACCATATTTAATATGCCTTTCTAGATAACTCCCAATGTCTACTGTGTTTGTTCTAATTTATCTTCATCAAACTTGTCATAAGAGCCAACATTCTGATCTCTTTGGTAAAACCTGAAACCGTTACTCCTACCAATCCTGGGATTATTTCTCTTCAGACTTGGCCTTTCCCTGCTAATTCCCTTGTTACCTACTTCCACTGGGTTCTCCAGCTAATTCCATTCTTATCCTTTTCAATTTGTTTAATTAGACTCATTTCCTATTCCTTTCTATTATTCAAACACTCACTTACATGGTGATATAAAAAACAAGAGCAATGGGCTTTGAAATGAGTTCAAATATTACTTGTTACCTCCTATAGTTAAATAGGTCACTTTGAGTTTCAGACTCTCCATCTGAACAACCATTTTTCCAGGATATTAAATACAGGTTGAAATATGAAAGTATTTTGATTAGTCTCCAAGAGTCTTTAAAATCCTAAAATTCCATGTACTTTTAATTTTATCTATAGAAAAATGGGGCTGGTAGAAAGCAATAAAATAATAGAAGAAAAGAACACCAAGGAAAGCAGAGAAGAAAGTAATCAGGAAAAGATCATAGGAAAGTCATGGAAGAAGGAAAAAAGACTCTAGCAAAAAAAAAGAAGAGTGCATGCAACTAGGCAGGGTACTGCTTTCAAGAAAAGCTAAGCTGGGAAATCAGTAAACAGAGAAATCTATAAGAAATAGCCTCTAAATATGATTAACATATCTCTATGTAGATATTCTCCAATAAGAGTAAAATAATTCATCTATAGGATTTACCTGGTCTTGTTTATGAAACAAAAACCTATGTCTTATCACCACAGCTAAGTCAGATCTGCTCTCAAAACTTTGATGATAAAAACAAGGTACTGGTATACCTCTTTCTTAAACATGTTAGAACAAAGTCTTGGATTAACCAGTGTTCTAAGGGAAATCTCTAAAATGAGTTAACGTATAACAAAATGTGACTTTGTGAATTGATCCCATCTGGACCTGTACCTTGATCCTAATGATGCACAGGTATTCATCAATCTGTGCTGAGGGGCAAGAGAAGGGATTTGGGAGCAAGGTAGGCTGATGGCAAACTCAAGGGTCAGTTACTTTTTAGCTTTGAAATCATAGGCCAATTAATCAACCTCTCTGAACCACATTTGACTGACTAATACAAAGTAGGTGACAGTAACACAGATGTTTTGCAAAGCTTTGTGATGACTATGTGAGATGATAAATATTAAGCACATAATATGTTGTCTAGCCCAGAGTAGAATACTCAACAGATAGTGATTTCTTTCCTCTTTATTTTCTGAGTTAAAATATACGTTTTAAAAAACCATAAAGTCTTACCTGTATATAGACTCTAAAGAACTCATGTGCACTATTAAAGAGAAAAAGTAAAATACATTAAATCAACAAATATAAATAGAAAATACAGAATATTAAAAACATAAGAGGGCATGATGGCACATGCCTGTAATCCCAGCTGCTTGGGAAGGTGAGGCAGGAGGATCACGGGAGCAGCCTAGGAGTCTGAAAGTAGCCTGGGAGACATCATGATACTTTAACTTAATTTAAAAGAATCATGCACACTTTCATGCATGATTCAGGTCTTGGTTTAAAAAGCATAATACTCCAACACTTTGTTACAAAGACTCAGATGATCTGATATAAAGGACTCCTTTGGGACCATACATTGAGACTATAGTAAAATTATTATTAAGTATACTATTGGTAGAAAATTGATGCATTAAGAACTATTATTTCCCCTCCTTTATAGTTCTCAAATGCAAGGAAAAATAGAATTTATCACAATTTGATCTCTACAAGTGAACTACAGTGTACAATAGCCATAATACAAACAGAATCCTACAAGACTGACACAAAATTGTATTAGCAGAATTAGTATAAGTGGACAGTGTCAACCTTAGAAAGTATAATTTCTAGAAAAATGAACTAGGAGCAGTTAGAAAAGAGTGCACAGTAGTCTCTCTTTATCTGCTCTATGTGTAGAAACACACACAACATGATTTATCTCTGCTCTCACACCACAATCACCAAAGCAGAGGACTTCTGTGACCAAATTTGTGGAGGATTTTCTCCACCAACAAGTAGGCAATCAATTCTGTAGCAGAAACCAGCTGGTTGTCCTCTATTCAATTCCAACACTATCTATCTAGAAATAGTCTCAGATTCCACAGGTTGAAGGCTCAGTCTCACAAGACTGCCTCCCATACCAATTGCAAATCTGTGTCTCTGAAACTTCTAACCAGCTGGTTTCACATTGGGGTTCTCAAGACTCCCTCTTTGGGTTTGATTAACATGCTAGAGTGCCCCAAAGATGAAGGGAAACACATTTACCAGTTTATTATAAAGGGTATCACAAAGGAGACACATGAAGAGATGCATAGAGCAAGTTATAGGAAAGGGGCATGGAGCTTCCATGCCCTCCCAGGGCACATCAGCCTCCAAATACTTCCATACATTCAGCTTTCTGGAAGGTCTCTGATCCCAGTCATTCTGGGTTCTTAATAAAGCTTTATTACATAGGCATGAATGAAAAAATCTGCGGCCATTGGTAATTGACCTTATCTTCAGCTCCTGTCACCTCCTAGGAGGTTTAGGGGTGGGGCTGAAAGTCCCAACACTCTAATCATGCCTTGTTCTTTTTTGTGACAAGCTCCTTTCCTGAAGCTATCTAGGGACTGCCAGTCATCACTCAATTATTAGCATATAAAGACATCACTTTGGAGATTCTAAACATTTTATGAGTTGTATGCCACAAAACAGTGTTGAAGACCAAACATATATTTCACAATATAATATTGAAGGTTTGGATTTTTGTGACTTCAGCTACTTGTGGCCAACTGTAGTCCAAAATATTAAATGGGGGATTCCAGAAATATACAAGTCATAAGTCTTAAATAGTGTGTCATTCCAAGGAATATGAAGAAATATTAAGACACCCTGTTCCATCTCACCCAGGTCATGAATCATCCCTTTGCATATGCTATCTGCCCATTAGTCATCAAAATGGTCTGTTCTTGAATCCCAACCATCAACACTATCATGGCTCAATGATCTAGGGTCACGTGAAGCAGATGATCCTCCTTCTGATGTGTAGTCAGATAGCCAGAAATAATTAGTAGCCTAACACCACATGACAACTCCTACCTCATTCACCTGACTTCATCTCATCACACAGGCATTATATCATCTCACAATCATCACATGAACAAGAAGGGTGAGTACAATGCAAGACACTTTGAGAGACCACATTCACCTAACTTTGATTATAATATATTGTTATTGTTTTGTTTTATTATGAGTTATTGTTAATCTCTTTCTGTGCCTAATTTATGAATTAAACTTTATCAGAAATATGCATGTGCAGGGGCCATTGAAAATAACATGCTAAGAATAAATAAGGCTCCAGGACAGTATCTCTAGCTAGTTGCACTTTCAATGAACTCCAGTAGTCAAGGACAGTATCTCTAGTTGAACTTTTAATGAACTCTAGTAGGCGCCAAGAAGGCAGACAAAATAAGAAAAAGTTTAGAGACAAGAAACTAAGCAGAAGGTTACATCTGGGTGCAGAAAGTTTGTTTTGCATTGTATTATTTCTGCTGACATGGGGTTTATGGAGTATAAATAAAGTGAGGCGGAGGCTCTAGGTGCGGCCGCCATGTTCTCTGTTTGTCTTTGTCTTTTGGGTCTGTTCATTCTCCACCACCCCCGGCACGGGCCCCAATATGCATGTATAGAAAAAAATATGAATGCATAGGGTTCCATACTATCCACAGTTTCAGACATTCACTGGATGTCTTAGAAAATATCCCCTGTGGATAAAGGTGAATTACTGTACTGTGCATGTGTGTATGCGTGTGTGTGTGAGAGAGAGAGAGACAGAGAGAGAGAGAGACAACACAGATCTCCACTCTCCACAAGAAGCACATAAAAAAACAGCACTTTTCCTCACACATGACCCTTAGCTTTTGACAATTCTGGAAAAATGCTGGCACATGTACTCCCCAGTCTAGACAAGTTTCCAGACCCTGTGTATGTTGGCTGCTTCAGTCACAAAAAGTTAGGTAGGATCATGGGAAATTTCTTCTTGGACACCAGAAACATTAACCACATCAACAGTACACTTAACACCTTTAAAATAATTCTTTTGAACAGATTACCACTGAAACACTTGTAAGTTAAATCCAATTGACTTTTCAGTAATCTCATGAAATTCTCACATTTAAAAGAAATTTGCAACATCACTTTCTCTGACTGCTTTCCTACTTTTCATTAGCCACTGCTCAGTCACCTTTACCAAGTCCTTTGACTCTGTAAAATGTTGATACTCCCAGGGTTTTGTCAATGGCTTTCTTCTTATTCTACATCTTCTGCATAATGGATAAGCTCATTGAGATCTATGGCTTTGCCTAATAATTGTAATAAAATTATTCTAGGCCTGCATCTCCAACCAGAGTACTATCTCCAGCTAGAAACACCTGTAATTCAGTTACTTACTGAAAATATCCCACATAAATGTTTCATTAAACTCAATATGTAAAGAAAACTTTGGTCTGTTCCATGACTGTTTGCACTTCTCTGTTGACCTGACAGTTTCCTACTCCTTCCCCATGAGCATTGTAAACGCTAATGTACAATGTAGAAACTTATCAATGACCTGAGATTTTTTTCTGTCCCCTAGCTTTTTAAACTCAATATCAGTAAATCATATTAACTGTACCTCTTTTCTGCATTTGCTTTATCTCTCCATTCCCACTGGAAATACAAGCTTATTTATTTTATATTTATATTTCCTAGTTAGAAATGGCCCCTTAACTGATGGCTTTCACAGGGAAAAAGAAACCCTATTTGTCAGGGATCAGAAAAAGTGATTAGAAAAATACTTATAAAGATAGTTACAGGAAATAGACACAAACCTTCTTGGAAGGCCTGGTTAGGGGTTTGCACAACTTCAGTAAATGATTTGGCTGAAAGCAGCCTAATCCTCTTTACCGTGAGTGGACAGCAATGGAGCAAATAACTAGGGAACTGACAGTCTTTTATACAAAGTTTTATTGGAGTACAATCTTGCCTGTTTGCTCATACATTATCTATGACTGCTTTCACCCTACAATACAGACTTCAATCGCTGTTATAGAGACCACATGGCCTAGCATTTTTTTTTTTTTTTTTTGAGATGGAATATTGCTCTGTCACCCAGGCTAGAGTGTAGTGGTGCGATCTCAGCTCCCTGAAACCTCTGCCTCCCGGGTTCAAGTGATTCTCCTGCCTCAGCCTCCCAAGTAGCTGGGATTACAGGCACACACCACCATGCCTGGCTACTTTTTGTATTTTTAGTAGAGACGGTGTTTCAACATGTTGGCCAGGCTGTTCTCGAACTCCTGACTTCATGATCCACGTGCCTCAGCCTCCCAAAGTGCTGGGATTACAGGCTTGAGCCACCGTGCCCAGCAGCCTAACATATTCCCTATCTGGCACTTTACAGGAAAAGTTTGCCAATCTCTGCCTTACACCATGACCAAAATGCCCTGATACTCAGATCTAATCTTGTGACTCCCCTGCTCAAACTTTTTCAATGAATCCCTGCAGAAAACGTTGCTGGCTTCCTATGCATAGACATTATTTATTCTTTCTTGCTACAGAAACATAAGCTTCTTTAGATATTCAGTATTCCATTACCCCAATCCCATCTCAAAAAGAGAAATCATTATTGTAAGCTAATCACAGTAATTACATTTGCTTTCCTAGTGACTGGTTTAGATATAAGCATGTGGTATAATCCAGCGAATAAAACGTTACAGGAAGATTACTGCAAGCTTCCAAGTTTTCTCCCTCTTTAAAAGAAACTTGTGAACAAAAGTAACCCTTCCAGCTTTTAAATATTGTCTTGAGAGAGCATGATTACTGGAGCTGTTGCTAATTAACCAACCAAAAGTGGAATCCTGGCTGGGCACAGTGGCTCACACCTAAATTCTCAGCACTTTTGGAGGCCAAGGCGGGCATATCAGCAGGTCACAAGTTTGAGTCGGGCCAATATAGTGAAACCCTATCTCTACTAAAAATACAAACATTATCCAGGTGTGGTGGCAGGCATCTGTAATCCTAGCTACTTGGGAGGCTGAGGCAGAATAATCACATGAAGCCAGGAGGCAGAGGTTGTAGTCAGCGGAGATTGCTCACGCCATTGCACCCCAGCTCAGGCGACAGTTTGAGACTCTGTCTCACAAAAGAAAAAAAAAAAAAAAAAAAAAAACAGAAAGTGGGATCCTATGATATCCCTGTACCACCAAAACAACTTTGGTTCCTACGGTTTTAGCCATTGTTCGTTAGTTCATCTAGTATTTATAGCCAGAAAAACTGTGACAATTTTTCCAGGGCCTACAGAATAAGAGCTACTTATTCCTATACTATTAAAAAGTGTAGCCTAAGCTTGCCTTATTTAGATATTCAAGTCATGAGTAAATACCCAGTAATGGGATGGCTGGGTCATATGGTACTTCTAGTTCTAGATCCTTGAGGAATCACCATACTGTTTTCCATAATGGTTGAACTCGTTTACAATCCCACCAACAGTGTGAAAGTGTTCCTATTTCTCCACATCCTCTCCAGCACCTGTTGTTTCCTGACTTTTTAATGATTGCCATTCTAACTGGTGTGAGATGGTATCTCACTGTGGTTTTGATTTGCATTTCTCTGATGGCCAGTGATGACGAGCATTTACCCAAAGGTTTATAAATCATGCTGCTATAAAGACACATGCACATGTATGTTCATTGCAGCACTATTCACAATTGCAAAGACTTGGAATCAACCCAAATGTCCTTCAGTGACAGACTGGATTAAGAAAATGTGGCACATATACACCATGGAATACTATGCAGCCATAAAAAAGGATGAGTTTGTGTCCTTTGTAGGGACATGGATGCAGCTGGAAATCATCATTCTCAGCAAACTATCACAAGAACAGAAAACCAAACACCTCATGTTCTCACTCATAGGTGGGAACTGAACAATGAGATCACTTGGACTCAGGAAGGGGAACATCACACATCAGGCCTATTATGGGGAGGGAGGAGGGGGGAGGGATTGCATTGGGAGTTATACCTGATGTAAATGACGAGTTGATGGGTGCAGCACCCAACATGGCACAAGTACACATAGGTAACAAACCTGCACGTTATGCACATGTACCCTAGAACTTAAAGCACAATAATAAAAAAAAAAAAGATATTCAAGTCATTCCCAACTACTCCCACATCACATTTTTTTCACTAGGGAACCCGAAGTGCCAATAAACCTTACAAAGTTCGCTCATCTTACCATTGGTACTTGCTTTTGTAGATGTTTCTTTTGTAGGACATGTGATCATCTTAGATGTTCCTTTTTCCGAAACTTGAGTTTTATTAGATGTTACTACTGCCACGCGTTCAGTCTTTACAGGTCTTGGTTTTTTCTCCCATGTGATCTTAGTAAGTCTTCCTGTTACTGGACATATATTATACCCAGATGTTTCTTTTGCAGGCCTTGTAATTTTTCTAGGTGTTTCTGCTGCTAACTGTTCAAACTTTCCAGATGTCGCTTTCCCCAAACATTGAATTTTGTCAGGTGTTCCCTCCACCAAGGGTGCAGCCTCATGAGGTGGTTTTTCCACCAAGCTTTCAGCCATGTCAGGTGTTCTTTCCGCCAAGGGTGCAGCCTCGTCAGTTGTTCCTGCAGATGTTCCTTCTGCCAAACACGCAATCTGGTTAAATTTTCTTTCTGCTAAATATCATCCTCCTGACTCCACCTGACAAACTTCTACCCCTTCTGTATGCTTTCCTGAAATATTACCAAACGTTTCTTTCTTTCTTTTTTTTTTTTGAGACAGAGTCTCGCTCAGTCACCCAGGCTGGAGTGCAGTGGTGTGATCTCAGCTCAATGCAACTCAAGCGATTCTCCTACCTCAGCCTCCCAAGTAGCTGGGACTATAGGCAAGGGGCCACATTGCCTCGCTAATTTTTCGTATTTAGTAGAGACAGGTTTCACCATGTTAGTCGAGCTGGTCTCAAACTCCTGAGTTCAAGCAAACCATCTGCCTTGACTTCCCAAAGTGAGCCACTGTGCCTGGACACTACCAAACTTTTTAAAGCTTTAATTCTTCACCTTGGATATAAAATGTCTGACACATGCTGAATATGGTAATGACATGACATAATAAGTAATAATTATAAGCTCCCAAAGGGGTTCTGGCACAGAGTAAGCACTAAATAAAGTAATAAATAATAAAAAAGATGACAATAACAGGAAAAATGCTTAGTACCTTAGTAAAGTAGTAAATAATAAAAAATGACAATGATAATAACAAGGAAGATGCTTAGTGCCATAAAGATACCTGAGAGTTATTTGTTAAGTGGACAAGTGGATAAATGAATAAAAAATATTTTTTAGGAAATTCTGTTGGAAAAATGCAGAAATTCAATAGGGACACCTGTACTGTTTTATGAGCACCTCAAAGACCCAAACTATGTGTATTCTATCTTTGTCTCTTGCAACTTGCAAAACCTAACTTATAGAGGTCCTTTGATAAATATATAATAAAGATGTGCTCATATAGTTCATGTTGTACAATGCATTATGTCACATTTAGGTATCACAGTAGCATTTTTGTTATTATGAAAAATTTTTGTAACTTTATTATAATTTCTTGAGCCTAGAGTTAAGCTATTTGAATATTTATAATGATAATATTTTGGCTTTTAGAAACAGAGTATCTTCCTGTAACAAAATTACTATTAACACACTAATTATCCAGCAGATAGAACAACATACCTTGTTCTAATGAAGTAAATATATCTTATTTGGTTTCAACTTAGGGGGAATGAAGTTGATAATAGTGAGACCTTGTTGGTACAAGACTATGTAACATAACCTGAGCTTCTCAACAAAATATTGCATTTCTGACTTCTACATTCAGTAAGTATCTTTGAAAAATAATCTCCTGTTGGTACTGAGGCACCCTGGCTAAGTTTTGTGATTCTTGTTGGCATTTGTTTCTGATGCCAGAAAAGTATTATTAAATTCCATATTCTAAAGATAGTTACTTTTTTACTGACACAAGTCACTATGTCCCACAGTTGATCCTTGAATAAGGGTTTCACTGTAGGAGCCCACCAATAGACAGATTTTTCTTTTCTGTTGCCACTGCAAGATAACAAGACAAATCTCTCCTCTGCCTCCTCCTTATCAGACTACTCAACATGAAGGCAAATAAGAATGAAGACCTTTATGTATAATAATTCACTTCCACTCAATAGTGAATATACATTTTCCTTCTTATAAAAGTTTCTTTCTTCCAGCTCACATATAAAATAGAAACTATGAGTTAATTGACTGTTTATGCTTTCAGTAAGGCTCCAGATCAACAGTGGACTACTAGTAAAGTTTTGGAGGAGTCAAAAGAAACAGATTTTCATATGAAGCAGATTTTCAGCTGCATGGGGGATCAGCACCCTAACTCTTATATTGCTCAAGATTCAACTGTAATTAATTCTCATTTACTAAATCCAAGCTATGTATTGTAAAAATTAAATAGAGCCCAGAAGTTCAATACCAGCCTGGGCAACATAAGGAGACCCTGTCTCTACAATGAATGAATAAATAAATTAATTAATTAAAAAAACTGTGTTTCTTCATCGGTTATTGTGGGAGTTCAGTCAGGTTGGTGAAAAACATTTTAATATGAAGTTATAGGACATAGACACATATCTTCCTGGAAGGCCAGAGGGTTTTGTAAAAGTCTCAAGATAAGGTTATGGCTGAAAGCAGCCTAATTCTTACCTTGAGTAAATAGCTTCAAGTGGGTACAAAGGAAGGTAGAGTAGTTTATCTAAATAGCTTGTTTACTTATGTGGTCTTAAGACTAACCTTTGATCACCCATGGGCAGGATGGCTCTCCTGGGGTGGGGGGGTGTGACCAGATTAATTACCCACAGGTATGTTGACTCAAAGCCTTTGTCATTAAAACTTTGCTAATAAATGCCCACAGGGCCAGCTAGCCAGGACTGTGGCTGCTGACTCTTTACAGCACCTTCCTTGGTGTCTGTAATCAGCTCAGAACCCTTGTTGCTCTTTCACTGAATATGGGTGTCTGGGTATGTGTCTCAATCATCTGTAGGACAGACCCCTGCAGGTTATAATATTCAAATGTTACAGCTTTCTGTTATTAATTCCTACTTTTCATTATTAGATGTTCAATTCTTTGTGGCTTATAATTCAGGGCATATAAGCTACTTTATAATTTGTAATAAAATTCATTTATAAATATATTAATTCGTTAATATAAGAAGCAGATTTTCAGCTGCTTAAATTAAATTGGCTAACCTGAGCATCCCCTATTACTGAGTTCATCAATCACAACAAGGGTTATACATTTTATAACAAGCCTAAGTTGTTAGGACAATTGAGGAAACATACAATATACAAACTTAAAAATTGCATTACTTACGTACAGAAAAGTATTATATAGGATTTTAGGGACCATAATTAAACAAATATTTTTTCAGATAATATTTTTTGAGATTATAAACTACCTACAATGAAATTATTAACTAATTCTGAATTATAAACTAAAAAATTAAAGCTACATATATATATATACACACACACACACATGTACATATGTAAACACATGCTATTTACACATTGCTTTTTGAATTGCTTTTTCGTGATCAACACTTCCATAATCTTATGGTAGCACCACCAAGAGTAGTTTACTATCAGAAGTCTTACCTGGTCTGGTATTTTTAGATAATTTTCGTATATATTCCAAAAGTTGTTGATGAATGCTACGTATAAAAATGTAATAAATAAAATTACTATTTTAACACTGATATTATAAAAAATAGTTACCAAATTTATTAAGTTCTTAGAGTATTTCAGACAATATCAGAGCTAACATCAGAATATTACTTATTCCATAGACTTTAAGTTTGTTAGCTCTATCAACTTATTAAGTTTCTAATTAAAGAAGAATTAAAGTAAGATGAAATAGTCATGAATTGAGGGCAGTATAACTCAGTAAATTAACTACAGTTAGCTTGGCTTAATGGAAAATGTCCCTAACTCAGAAAAATTCCTAGCATGTTACCAATAGGTATTTTTTGTTGAATAAGCTGCTTCTCTTAGGCTCAATGTCTTCTAAAAATGAGGATTTTAGAGCCTTATTTCACTAGGTTATCACAAAGATTTAACAAGAAAACATTTTTAAAATGCTCAAAGAAATAGTGAAGCAATGAAATAATTTGTTCTTGAACCTTATTGCTGAAACTATTTTAAAATTCCCAATAAAACCCAATGTGTTGGCCTGGTGCAGTGGCTCATGCCTGTGATGCAAGCACTTTGGGATACTGAGACAGGAGGATTGCTTGAGCCCAGAAGTTCAAGACCAGCCTGGGCAACATAGGAAGACCATGCCTCTACAAAAAATAAATTTAATTTTTTAAAAAAAGTGTTTCTTCATAGGTTATAATGTTCAAATGTTGCAGTTTTCTGTTATTAATTCCTGCTTTTGGTTATTAGATGTTCTATTCTCTGTGGCTTGTAATTCAAGGCATCTAAGCTATTTTATAATTTGTAATGAAATTTATTTATAAATATGTTAATTCATCAAATTGGATAACCTGATTATCCTCTATTACTGAGCTCATCAGTCACACCAAAGGCAGAAAACTAACAGATGTCAGCATCTGGCTTGGACTACTACTACTCTTTATCTGCTTCCTTAAACCTGAACTAACAAATCTTTGTTAAAATGAGGCTTAGTCACTATGTTCATTTCCAGCTGCTGTAGGAGACAAAACCCTACCTTTATTTTTTATAAGTTCCACATAGAAGATGCAAGTTGGTATTTTCTCATTTCTGAGATGCCTACTTACAACATATTGCACAGAAGATCCTATGTGTTACTCACCACATTTCATTTCATACATCACCTTATATAAATATTTTTTGTATGAAAATCACAACTGCAATACTTGGTGTCACGCATTTTGCTTTGACTCACACCATTTCCTTGGAGCTAGTTAGAAAGTAGTCAAATGTCCTTTTGGGGACTGCAAGAAATATGCAACACTTCACAGATTTGTATGTCATCCTTGTGCAGGGACCATGCTGATCTTCTCGACATTGTTTCAATTTTAGTATATGTACCACTGAAGCCAGCACAAATCCCAACTTTTACACTTGAAGACTGATCAATGATGGATGAGGCTTAGCTCTGTTAAATCTAACCAACTTACTTGAGATAGAGTGAAGTCTATTGAATGGCTTCATGGTAATGCAGAATTTGAAAATATTTTAAAAACTCAAGGTAGAGATGCAAGTAACAAGGAAGACTTTTACTTTTAGAAGAAAAGAATCACTTGAGGGGACAACTACAAGTTGGAACCGACTACAAATTTGGAAAGATGACATGGGATCTTACAGAATAAGATGAGGCCTTCCACTACCTATAAAATGGTGCCTCACAGGATATAAATTGCCAGGGATATAGATCTGGTAACAAAATAAAAATGCATCTCTAATTAATTCCTGTAACATTATTTCAACCTGTCTTACAGTTTTAAACTATCACAACTAATATTTGCTAGAGAAAATAGAAAGAAGTCACTCAAAGGATAACTTAACATGAAGGTCTAGGCCAAGTCCAGGTTAAGATGTGGGTTTCACATGAGGTTTTGAGTGGGAGGAGAAGGGTCAATTTGCTCACTATGTGTGTGGCTAAAGTTAAAAGTCCTAGCTGCCAGAGCAGGGTGCTGGTACTTTGGAAATAATGGCTGAGAATATGTATGTGAACTTTAAAAAACTGTAATGACTTTGAAGTCTACATATGGATCACCATGAAGGCTGAGGGATCTGTGTCAGTAAGGTCACAAAGGTCAATCATTACCAGACTGCAGGAGTAGTTTCAGTGGCAATGATGCAGCAACAGAGTCAATGGAAACAACAAAATTCCTACTTTTATACGTGAAGACTGATCAATGATGGGTGAGCCTTAACTCTGTTAAATCTAACCAACTTACTTGAGACATAGTGATTTCCGTCCCCAATCCTTTTGATTTATACAAAAAGAATGTCTTCCTTGGACTTAGGGAACCCCTTGGATTTTTTTAAAAAAATTGAAGTATTTAGATATGGAAGACAGCCGCTAGGGGAGACTATCAGGTTTTCTGCTAAAGTGGACATTTCAAGACCCAAATAACTAATTAGAAAAATTAACATTGTGACACTGTATTTATCCTGGGCATAGGGATTATACTTCAAATCAAGCAGTCAACATTAGGATCCCTAGGGATAAAGTTGTTGAAAGTCCTAAAATAAAGAATCCTGGACCCAATACTCCTTCTAACTAGTCTGGCTTTTTGCCTAGTTTCTGGCTGATGAAGTGAACTAACTCACATTTAAAAACTACCTGAAACAAACTATAAAATCTCACCTAGCCTCTAAATGTAAACACTTACTGATCAAATCCACAAGCAAGAGCATAACATACTGCAGTCATTCCACACATATCTTCAGCAAAGACGTCAACATTTCGCAGAAGAAGCATGCCGACTATCTCTGATGATCCATCACATATGGCAAACATAAGGGCTGTGCTACAATAACAAAGAGATAACTTATTATGAGCAGAACCAATTTAATATGTGCCTGTCAGTGTAGAATTAACCATTTACATGTACTAACAAACATAAGTATCTTGAGTGCTCAAATGTTTATCCTTGTAAATCACCAGGAAGGCTGAAAGGAAGGAGCAAAAAGACTCATGTCCCAATGGGATATGGCATACTAGAATTGACTAATATAAAGTCCTTTGAGGGGCAAGAAATTATGCTCTGTTCACTAATCTAACAGAGGCAAAGATTTAAGTGAAGAATTATCTATTCCTTCCTTAGTCTGATGTAATAGTTTATACTTCAAAATCAGCTAGAAGTCAGACCAGTGACAGCAATCTGAAGGCTTAAAATAATATTAGGAATAATGATATTAGTAGTAGTCATGGTAAGTTTAGTTAATGATGCTGATAAGAATGTATGAGACCCTGAATTAAATGCTGTTGATATTCATAATGTTACTTCAACACAATCATCCTTAAAGGACATATTATTATTCTCATTTTCATATAGAAAATCATACTTGGTATTAAGTAATGTTTGCAAGGTCACACCTATCAAGTGAGGAAGCTAGAAATTAAACTCAATCTTGTATGAATCAAAAGCCTCTTTTCTCTTTATTACTCATCTATGGCTTATCTTAATTAACTAAAATGTTAATCCAATTAAAGATGTATTTCTTCCCTCTACCCACACAAATTAAAAATAAAAATACACTACGAATAAAAAAGGAAAAATAATAATAAATTCACAGTATCTGGTGATAGCAATTAATAGTCATGTAGTGATAACCTAAAATTAATATTCTTCAAAGAAAACAACTTAAAGCAAACAGTTATCCTAAAGACAAAATGGTTTTAAACTTCTATTTCTATTTAATTTTGCTTTTTTTTTTCCTTTGGGACAGAATCTCGCTCTGTTACCCAGGCTGGAGTGTGGTGGCATGATCTCAGCTCACTGCAACCTCTGCCTCTTGGGTCAAGCAATTTTCGTGCCTCAGCCCCCTGAGTAGCTGGGACTACAGGCATGTGCCACCATGCCCAGCTAATTTTTGTGTTTTTATTAGAGATAGGGTTTCACCATATTGGCTAAGCTGGTCTCAAACTCCTGGCCTCAAGTGATCCAACCACCTTGGCCTCCCAAAGTGGTGGGATAACAGGTGACAGTTACCGTGCCCAGCAAATATTGCATTTTTTAAAAAGTGTATTAAAAACAGAAGTCAGAAAAATACTATATAATTCATTCAATATTGAATTATAAAGTAAACTTAAAAAGTTCATACTTCTTAAAACTAATAGAGAACCACTTTAGCTAACAGAAGATAATGCAACCAAAAACATCAGATTACACATAGGAATCAGTCAATATAATAAGAGAAGATAAATCCTAGTATATACTGTTCTTTATGTTGACCAGTCAAAATAATTGCTTTTCTTCTGATAATTTGTGTTGATATTTTCACTATAATCTAACAATTTTAAGTAAATGTTATTAATATTTCTGACAAGTGTTATTACTCTAGAACACTGCTCAAGTGTTTTTTAGTAAAAAAAGAAATACTATACCATTTAAACCTATTAACTGCATTCGCATTTGCATTTTTTGTCAGTAAGAATTCCACAATTCGCTCACTTCTTTTCCTTATGGCCAGTAAAAGAGGTGTGAGGCTAGCCTGCAAAATATCAAAACAATTTATAATCATGAAATTACATATTTCTCAACTGAATACCTTACATAATATCCTATTAACTTAAACACATAAAATAGAAAGTAAGTCAATAGCAGTCCCTTCTTTGTCCCTTTTCTGTGCTTTCCCATGCACTGCACCTTCCCTTGTAAATATTCAGCCTCTACATCACCATGTTAACTCTGGTTATCTCATCTAAACCAAGAGCTTCTTGAGGGCAAGGGCTGGATCTTTTATCTCTATATCCTTAAATCCTAAGACATAGTAGTAAATACTTTGTTTTTGACTAAATTAGTAATCCAAATTGTTACCTCTAAAGCAGTGTTTCTTAAACTATATTCCAAAGAATAATTACCTTACTAGAAGCACTATACCTCAACAGATTCTACCATTATCTATTTTCAAGAAATATTATAAAACTGTGAATTAAATGTCCATTATTCAATAAATGACTTGAACTTTGCCTAATACTTATTTGACAATGTATTTTTGTGGCAGAGATTAACATTTGACAAATTAGAATTTCAGGGATACAGTTTTGTAAGCTTCCCAAGAAAAATGGAGGTCTCCTCTAGGTGATAAACACTCTCTTGATTCTCTTCTATCAATAATCCCAAGATCTCAGATGCCAATGTCAGGCACACCTGTTCTACATGGGTCACTAAGGAAGCGACTCTAAATTAACAGAGATTGGCTTCAAATGAACTTTGATTGCTTATTATTAAATGGTCCATGGGGTTTCTCCTATTACAAGACAATAGAATTTTATCTCAGCTATTAACAATTCAGTATGAAAATGTATTCTCAATTATAATGATAATCCTAAGATTCTAATGCATATCTACTTCTTAAAATGCAACAATCCATTTTTATTCTGGTTTCTATTGTAGTTGCCACTTAATTTTTGGCAAAATATCAAAAATATGAATAAAATGGCTTATTAATGAAAGTTCTAACTCATCTATATGGATTAGCATAATAGAAGCCACTAAATCACTTGAATTTTAAGGGACAGTTCTGAGGAGAAGGATGTAATATTTTCTGCTATTCAAATATAACCATGATTAATCTAAAAAGGCTTCAAAGCATTCTAATAAAAGATTATTATTTATGGTTTATATACAGAAAAATCATTGTTTAAAACGTCTTCTAAATTCTAGAAGTCAACCCCATTATTAATGAATTAATGTAAAATATAAACTATATAAACTATATATTATAAACACCTATCAACTGTCTTGAATACCTTGAAATCTTTACCAAAATATACTATGACAGAGGAATTGATAACTGAAATATTTGCAGAGGCAAAAGAGATAAGTCGAGTAAGTGATGTAACTAGGTGGGTACAGAAGCAAACTGGAAACATATGCTTTATGTAAAGCTAGAACGTCTTCATAGCATACCAAACAGTCATACGGGCTCAAGAGACACCAGATTCAATCCTTTAAGAAGAAATCTAGATTTCTGCATGTCTCCTAAATTTTACATGTTGACTCAATTTATGCAGGCAAATTTTGCTTTCCTCTAGTTTTACACTAACTGGAAAGAAAAAAAACACTTGTGTGGGAAAGAATATTTGAAAAACTTTTACCTTTAACAAATTCAAATATTTATCATGAATGCACAGAAAAGCCATACTCTCTAATAGCTCTTGTAAAAACATAAATATTTAAAGTAAAATCTTAGACAATTAAATTCTTTCAAGCTATTTTCATTCAAGGAATGTTTGAGCTTCCCAATATAAAAAACCATACATATGTTAATGTTAAAACAAATTGATTTCAAATATTTTGAAAATAACATTGGTTAATGTCTACCTTGTTTTGCGTTTCAACGACTGCACCATGGGACACCAGTTTTGCCACCGCTGAGAAATTCTTATTATAAACAGCATAATGGAGAGCTGTGTTGCCATACATATCTACAGCATTTACATCAGCACCAGAATCTATCAGAATATTTGCACAAGCCTCCCTCTGGCATTGTAGAGCCTGTCAGTATTAAAGCAAGAATTATTATAAACTAAATAATTTATAATATAAATTATAAATAATATAAATTATAAAGTATAGGAAATCAAAATAAATATTCCACAGGTTTCAAAACTAGTTGTATTTCAATGAGATAAATTCATTTTTATTCTATGTATTTAAACCAAATCTATCTCCTGCTGAAAAAAACTGGCTACTGTTTACCTTCATCAGAGGTGTCCTGCTTTCGCCATCAAGGACATCAAGTCGGCACTTTCTGTCTACCAGAAATGTTACTACTTCCGCATGGCCGTTGACACAGGCCCAGTGTAGAGCAGTCCTATGAGAGTAAAAGGACTTTTTGGCAAAGTTTAGTCCACTGTCTCAAAACATACAATTATTTATGTAACTGTAAACATTAAATGTCATGCTCTTTTTCTGCCTTCAAAACAAATATTTAATATTCTCCTGAAGAAAGTACAGCATTCATTTGCTCTCATTACTCACTACATTAATGAAAGAGTGGCCTATCTGAATAGAAAGAGCTTGGTCTTTGGATTCAGTTCAACTTGAGCTTGAATATTACTTTAAGATCTTTCACTTTCTAGCTGTCACTTAAACTTTCTGCACCTCAATTTTCTCATCAACGAAATGAAGATGAATACAGCAGTTATCTCACAGGTTATCACTATGATGCCTCAATGAGAATCTATGCAAAGTATTTTGGAGAGTTCCTAGCACATGTAACAGCTCGGTAATTGTTAGATATTATAATTATTACTACTGCTTAACAAAGACAACATTTTAAGTAAAATGGTGCAATTATGCCTACTTTGTGGTGTGTTTTAAAGGTTAGAGATAACACTGTATTTTAATGATTCTAAGATGCTCAGTTTCTCATATTTTAACATTTCTGACATTGAAATACCACTTATAATTCATTATTTATTACCACTATGTTTGGCAGAAATTTAAATAATCTTTTACTGGTGCGTAAAATAAGGAGGCATCGCACAATTCACAGTGCCTTTCCAAGAAGTGGAATATAGTACATACAACAGGACAAGGGCAGTCCTAGTCACAGCATTAACACTGAAAAAAATTTTAGCCTTTAAGAGTACTAAGCAAAAGGAGAGTTGAAATAAAAACAACAAATTGTTAAAACAAGCTATTTCTTTAATATTTTAAAAACTTCAAGCCAAAGAAAACTTTGGATTCAAATAAATAGGTATGGCTCATCTAATTCCGTATTTAGATTTACAGAATGTATGTAAATTCATATTTAGATTTATAGAATACATGTAAATTAGGTATTTCCAATGATTAATATTACTATTTAAAACTATTATAAATTTCCAAAATCACGGTTGGTAGTTATCTTTTACTAGTTTCTCACTTCAGAAGTGTTTTTGTTTGAAAGATGAGAGGAAAAGCTTCAATTGAGATTCAATCCTAAAACTCCAATTTAAAATCTCTCACTTTGCTCAGGCTGAGCAAGTAAGTGTGAAATTTTTAAGGATGAAAGGGTCTTGAGAGTTAGAATGTATCTTCTACGTAATAGGCATTCAGCTTACATGTGATAAATGGATTAAAAGAATGGATCAATACAGTTGCAAAGTTCAGTATCTTAAAAAACTGCTATAAATAAAGCACTTATATTTGCTCTTTTATTTTTCTAATAATGACACTATATTAAAGTGATTAATCTATAGTTATTGACATATGTAATAAATCTATATAATAAAAATATGTGTCTAATAAAATGTATATGTAAATCAATAAGCACAGATAAAAAGATTCTCTTCTGAAGATGCTAAAAGTTCACAGAACATACTAATCCACAAAAAAATAAAAATTAAAATATAGAAAGCAAGAAACTATTTTATCTGTGCAAAATTCATATTGCTGCTCCTCCCAAAAATTATTTTATTAATAATAAACTTTTACTAATAGCATTGTACATGCTCAATGCAGAAATCAAAGATAATAAAAAGGAAAAACATTTTATATTAAAACAAATGTCCTTAACAAATTTTATATTTTGTACATAATTTCATATAACTCAAGACCATAGTCTGTATGTATGTATAATCAAACTGAACTTTACCCTCACTTGGTATACCAAGATACATTTTCAAATGTCAACATACTTCTGTATATGTTTCTGCCTTGAGTGGTCACATATTATCCCATGCTGTAAACTCACTGAAATGTATTTATAAAAGCCATTAAATGGATTATTCTTAATACATTGATATTTTAAGCAGTGTTCAGAAAAGAAATTGTTTGTATGTTTCATTATTTTCTAAAAATATTTTTGTGTAATAGAATTGATCACTAATGGGCATATACAATTTTTAAAATATGGTACTTACCATCAAATTGTCTATTTGAAAAGTTACCTGCAACTTAAACTTTAAGGAGTACTATAAATATCACTGCTTTTTACCCTCACAAACTTTGTGGATAGAGAACAGTATTTGACTCCTTTTTTAACTTAAATGCCTTCCCTAACCGGGAACACTAAATATTGTTTCCTTTGTGCATAGGTCACTTGCAGATCTTAAAAAAGGACTTTGCCCAATTTTAAATTACAGGCCAAATACTTTTTTTAGATCTGCAATTTAGATCTCTAATTTAAATTGCCCAATTTTAAATTAGAGAGATTTTTGTTGATTTGAGTGAATTCTCTATAAAATGAAGATTTTTAAATCTAATATATATATACACAAACATACATGTGCAGTAAATATTTTTACAAGTATGCTGCCTTTTATTTTTTCTCATATGCAGGGTGGTTTAATTTTTGTTTTACTAAATTGCCCTTCAGAATGCTTGCTTCTGACATTCTTAGAAAGGTTTTGTCAACATAAAAATGTATCTCTGTAAATAGGCATATATGTTTTCTTCTGTTATTTTTATCATTTTGTACATTAAACACTTTTAATCTATATTCCATCAGGAACTTATTTTCTGGCATAAAAATCTAGTTTTCTCCAAAAAGTAGGCATTCCACTTAGGAAACTAATTATTTTCCTACTAGTATAAAGTGTGACCATTACCAAGTTCTAAATTCTTACATATGTTTGGGTGTTTCTGGATTTTCTATTCCGTCGTATTAATTTACCTGTCTTTTTGGCTGTTAGCAAATAATTTGTGATTTTTTTTTTTTTTTTTTTTTTTTAGGGAGACAGAGTTTCTCTGTCACCTAGGCTGAATTGCAGTGGTGGGATCTCGGCTCACTACAATCTTCACCTACCGGGTTCAAACCACTCCTGTGCCTCAACCTCCCCAGTAACTGGGATTACAGGTACCTGACATCATGCCTGGCTAATTTTTGTGATTTTGTAAGAGACGGTGTTTCACCTTATTGGCCAGGCTGTTCTTGAACTCCTGACTTCAGGTGATCCACCCGCCTCAGCAGCCCAAAGTACTGGGATTACAGGCGTAAGCCACCATGCCCGGCCCATCTTGTGCAAGTTAATAGCACATTTTGGTATCTAGAAGGGCAAGACTTTTCTACTCCATTACAAAATATTTAAAATGTCATCACAATAGTAAAAGCCTGTGTAATTCAAAAAATTTTAAAACATTGATAACTTTATTTGGTTTATGTAAAACTGATAAAGAAGTTGCATCTTGAGAAAAATGAGTCTTCTTAAATTCAAGAACATAAACCATCTTCCCACCTCAAAGTTTCCTTCTAAGGTCCCTCAGCAAAGAACATATTTACATAGATATTCATTGATATCAAAATGGATATTGGACTTTATCCAAAGAATTTTTAGCCAAGAAGTACATATATTATGGGAATTATTTCATTATGCACCATTTCATAATGTAGCTAACATTATCTTTTAAAGCCTGTACATTAAAAGTAAAACCCTGTATGTACTTAATTTTGTGAGTTAAATCATTAAAATTCTCTACACAGTGCTCTGTGAGAGGAAGTAGGAGTGAAGGAGAAAGCAGCTAAAGTTTGGGGTTGATTTTAAGGTGGCCTGGGCCTTCTACCCAGCAGGGCGCCCCCATCCCAGGCCTGGAGGCCTGCCCGGGAAGGCCTAGACCCCGGGGCCCAGGGTGGCCGCCCTGCCACCAGCCATTCCTCCACCTGCTCCCTTCCTCCCCAGGCCCCCCAGCCCCCGACTCTGAAGGGGCGACCCTCCCGCAGCCAGCATCTCCTTCTGCAGCCCCGGCTCAAGCAGGACCTGGTACCTCTTCTTGGCGTCTTTTACATTAAGGTTGATGGTCTTCTTCTTCACTGTCATCTTCTGTAGCTTTGAGACTCGGCCCCAGGAGGCAGCTTTATGGATCTCTCTAAGATCCCCATAGTGGATGATGTAGGAATCGTTGTTGGTGTACACTAGCTCGCTGAAGGCGCTCGGGCGCTCCTGGCCCGTAGGCAAGTCCTTGCCAGCGGTGGGAGGCATCCCCTCCATGGCTGCGGCAACCTGCTAGAGAGAGCCCGCGCCTCCCGATCGCCCTTCCCCAACCCCCTCCGTTGGCCCTCGCTTCCCGCTAGCCCTGCCCCAGCCACCACCCGCCCCCTCCCACCGCGATCGCCCTCGCCCTTCTTCAGTCCACGCACTGCCTCGATACCCGTAAAAAGTTCTGTTTTCGCCAAGCTCTTGCGCACTCAGGCCTCTCTCAGCAGAAACGTGCAGAGCAGAGCCGTTAGCCAGCAGCGCATGCGCAGCTCAGCAGGCTGAGGAGACACGAGCCCTGGCCACGTTCCCCAGGCACCGCGTGCAGGGGGCAACTGCCGCTGAGGCGCTTCCGTGTTGGCGGGCCTCCCTGGAACGGAACATGGGGGGCGCCATGCCACACGGCCCGCTGGACATAGCCACTCCTGGCCCCTCCTCGACCTGCGAGCCAGCAGCTGGACCGTGGCACTGGGCACGGTGCAGCCTCTGGGGTGGCACTGAGGATCGGTTCCCGCCTTCCTGCAGCCAGGGACCCACCTCCTGACTTAGGCGCCCCGGGGGCTTCTGGCCCAAGGATCCGCGCTGCTGGTGACGCTGACAGTGTCAGGGATGCAGCCCCTGCTGCTGCGTGCCATGTTCAGGTGGGAGCTGTACCTGAGTCCACGGTGGAGGTTAATTTTGTATTTTTTTTTAGTAAAGACGGGGTTTCTCCATGTTGGTTAGGTGGGTCTGGAACTCCTAGGCTCAGGCAATCTGCCCAGGATCGCAAAGTCCTGATCCCAGAACAGATTGCCTGAGCCTAGGAGTTCCAGAACTGCCTGACCAACATGGAGAAATCTCGTCTCTACTAAAAAAAAAAATACAAAATAAGCCGGGCATGGTGGCACATTCCTGTAATCCCAGCTACTAGGGAGGCTGAGGCAGGAAAATACCTTGGACCCAGAAGGCGGAGGTTGCAGTGAGCCGCCCGTGGAACATGGGGGGCGCCATGCCACACGGCCCGCTTGACATAGCCACTCCCGGCCCCTCCTCGACCTGCGATCCAGCAGCTGGACCCTGGCACTGGGCACGGTGCAGCCTCTGGGGTGGCACTGAGGGTCGGTTCCCGCCCTCCTGCAGCCGGGGACCCACCTCCTGACTTAGGCGCCCCGGGCCTTCTGGCCCAAGGATCCGTGCTGCTGGTGACGCTGACAGGGACGGAGGACCAGCCACCACAACAGGCCGATGTATTCCTTTCTGATGAATAAATTGACTGGGTGCCAATTTATCATCAGAAAATATGGAGTACTTCACTAAACCACCTCCCAAACTTCTCCTCTGGGTGCTCTGCATTGGTTACTTGTTTTTTTTTTTTTTTTTAGACGGAGTCTGGCTCTGTTGCCTGGACTGGAGTGCAGGGGTGCAATCTCGGCTAACTGCAACCTCTGCCTCCTGGGTTCAAGCAATTCTACTGCCTCAGCCTCCCAAGTAGCTGGGATTACAGGTGTGTGCCACCACACCCAACTAATTTTTGTATTTTAATATAGACGGGGTTTCATCATGTTGGTCAGGCTGGTCTTGATCCTGATCTCATGATCCACCTGCCTCAGCCTCCCAAAGTGCTGGGACTACAAGACAAGAATAAACCACCGTGCCCCGCTGTAATTTTTTTTTTTTTCTGGAGGCGGAGTTTCGCTCTCTCGCCCAGGTTGGAATGCAGTGGCGCAATCTCTGCTCACTGCAAGCTCCGCGTCCTGGGTTCACGTCATTCTCCTGCCTCAACCTCCAGAGTAGCTGGGAGTACAGGTGCCTGCCAGCACGACTGTCTAAATTTTTTTGTATTTTTAGTAGAGACAGGGTTTCACCATGTTAGCCAGGATGGTCTCGATCTCTTGACGTGATCCGCCACCCTCAGCCTCCCAAAGTGCTGGCATTACAGGCTTGAGCCATCCAATTTCTTTTTCCTTTTTTTTTT
>NW_012122399.1:43635-71780 GCF_000951035.1 Colobus angolensis palliatus
ATTGTCCGGCACTCCCTAGTGAGATGACCCCAGTACCTCAGTTGAAAATGCAGAAATCACCGGTCTTCTGTGTCGCTCGCGCTGGGAGTTGGAGACTGGAGCTGTTCCTATTCCTCTTTTTCCTTTTCTTTTTTTTTTTCCTTGAGATGAATTTCGCTCTCGTCGCCCAGGCTACAAGGCAATGGTGTGAGGGGCTCACTGAAACCTCCGCCTCCCAGGTTCAAGCGATTCTCCTGCCTCAGCCTCCTGAGTAGCTAGGATTACAGGCATGTGCCATGACGCCAGCTAATTTTGTATATACATATATATTTTTTTTAGTAGAGACAGGGTTTCTCCATGTTGGTCAGGCTGGTCTCAAACCCCCGACCTCAGGTGATTCACCTGCCTCGGCCTCTGAAAATGCTGGGATTACAGGCATGAGCGACTGCGCCTGGCCGGTTACTTTGTAATTTAAGTAACATAAATGCTGGCCGGGCACAGTGACTCTGGCCTGTACTCCCAGCACTTGGAGAGGCTGAGCCCAGTGGATCACCTGAGGTCGAGGTCGAGACCAGCCTGGCCAACATGGAGTGAAACCCCATCTCTACTAAACATACAAAAATTAGCTTGTGGCCTGGTGTGGTGGCTCAGGTCTGTAATCCCAGCACTTTGGGAGGCCGAGGCAGGCAGATACCTGAAGTCAGGAGTTGGAGACCAGCCTGGCCAACATGGAAAAACCCTGTCTGTACCAAAAATAGCCGGGCGTGGTGCTGCCTACCTGCAATCCCAGCTACTAGGGAGACTGAGGCAGGGAAAATCACTTGAACCTGGGAGGCAGGGGTTGCAGTGAGTGGAGATCAAGCCATTGCACTCCAGACTGGGCAACAGAACGAGACACTGTCTCAAAAACAAAGTCTAACTAAAAATAAAAATAAAAAATAAAAAGTCTAACAAATTGTAGAGACTACATTTCATTAACTTGCAGTGTTTTCTTTGTTAGTTTACACTAAAATTTAATTATTTATTTCAGAATAGGCTAGAAAGGTATAATGCGCTCTCTTTTCCATTGGAGATGAAAAATAGGAATGATTATCCTTGGCTGTTCAGAGGTCCTTGAAGGTCCTTGAATCTTCACAAAGGAACTCACAATTTCTGTTCTTCTGACTTTTATCCCTAGTGAAATTGATTCTTACCAATTAAGCATCAGTAAAATGACCAAAATAACTACAACGTGAAGAAGGGTTAATAACTAAAAACATATTCAAATATACATGGCCACCACTAAGACCTTGATCAATAAAAGGACAAAGAAAATGAATGCACTTTTAACACATACATGTATACATGGGACTGTATTCTTTTCACTAGTAGCGATTAAAGAAATGCTAATATAAAAAAGAGTAAATGAACCATCCTACACTATTAAAGGGGCATAAGAAAGGAACACCAATGGTCCAGTTAATAATACTACCAAAAAGGCATACTAATATTTTTCTGGGCGCATTGTAAATTAGCATAGTGCTTTCTGGAGGAAATCTGCCAATATGTTTTTAAAAATAAAAGGATTTAATTCTCTTTGATCTACTGGCTTATGCTTTGGAATTTATTCTAAGGAAATTGTTCAAATGAACAAAAGTATACATAAATGAAATTATTTGTTGCATCATTATTTTCAATAGGGAGAAATTAGAAATTACTTAAATTCATCATAGAAACATGGATAATTGATAGACTATCAACTTAGAAACATATTGTATTCTTGGCCAGGTGCGGTGGCTCATGCCTGTAATCCCATCACTCTGGGAAGCGGAGGTGGGTGGATCACTTGAGGTCAGTAGTTCTAGACCAGCCTGGCCAACATGATGAAACTGGTCTCTACTAAAAATACAAAAATTAGCTGGGCATGGTGCACGCGCCTGTAGTCCCAGCTACTTAGTAGGCTGAGGCAGGAGAATTGCTTGAACCTGGGAGCTGGAGGTTGCACTGAGCCGAGATTGTGCCACTGCACTCTAGCCTGGAGGGCAAAGTGAGAGCCCATCTCATAAAAAAAAAAAAAAAGAAACATATTATATTCTCTCTTAGAAAGGGTAGATGAATGGAAAAGTATTAATAATGAAAATAACCAAAAATTGGACTTATAAACTATGGAATTATAACTATCAGTATTTGAAAATATATGCAGATCTACAATTATTCATATGGAATTACAAAATCCAACATTTATGAATACCTAAACATAAGTTTGGTAAAATCTGATCTATGCTGATGTAGAGGTATTTATAGTCTTATTTTTTTAGACGGAGTTTTTGCTCTGTTGCCCAGGCTGGAGTGCAATGGCACAATCTTGGCTCAGTGCAACCTCCACCTCTTGGGGTCATGCAATTCTCTTGCCTCAGCCTCCTGTGTAGCTGGGATTAAGGCACCTGCCACCACACTCAGCTAATTGTTAATAGAGACAAAGTTTCACCATGTTGGCCAGGCAGTTCTCGAATTCCTGACCTCAGATGATCCACCCACCTCAACCTCCCAAAGTGCTAGGATTACAGGTGTGAGCCACCGCACCCAGGCAGGGGTAGTCTTTACTGATCCCAGTTCATGTGATTATTCATATGATTTGCCACTAGGGATATTCCATAATATGCAGTATATTTACCACATTACCTTTCTAAAATCTAAATATCTTTGAATTGTGATTTCAAAGAAATCTGACTTTGAAATCTTAGTTTGAAACCTGATCATAACGATTTCAGATAAGCTATTGGAAAATATTACAAATGACAAAAATTGTGCATTAAGATTAAATTGTTGATTAATTTAAGTCACCTTGCAGCTGAGTGTGGTGGTTCATACCTGTAATCCCAGCACTTTGGGAGGCTGAGGCAGGTGGATCACGAGGTCAGGAAATCAAGACCATCCTGGCCAACATGGTGAAATCCCATGTGTACTAAAAACACAAATATTAGCTGGGTGTGGTGACACACGCCTGTAGTCCCAGCTACTCAGGAGGCTAAGGCAGGAGAATCGCTTGAACCCAGGAGGCAGAAGTTGCAGCGAGCCGAGATCGCACCACTGCACTCCAGCCTGGTGACAGAGCAAGACTCCGTCTCAAAATAAATAAATAAATAAATAAATAAATAAATAACTTCGTATATCATAAGGGTTTAATTTAAAAAAAAAACTTTTTTGTAAAATATCGTATATGTATATTAGTATTATTAGTTCTTATAACTTCATCAATGTGAGGCATAAATAAAATTTGTTAAGTTAAAACTTTCATTATACATTCATTCATTCATTCATTCATTTATTTTGAGACAGAGGTTCGCTCTATCATCCAGGCTGGAGTACAGTGGCATGATCTCAGCTCACTGAAATCTCTGCCTCCCAGGCTCAAGCGATTCTCGTGTCTCAGACTTCCAAGTAGCTGGGACTATAGGCGTGTGCCACCATGCCCGGCTAATTATTAAAAGTCCTATATCATGTAAGAACATTAGAGTTCTGGGATTATTTTTTGTTTATTTAAGAGACAGGGTCTCACTGTATCACCCAGGCTGGGGTGCAGTGATACAATCATAGCTCACTGTAGCCTTGAACTCCTGGGAAAAACAATTCTCCCACCTCAGCCACCCCAGTGGCTAGGACTAAGGTGCTTGCCACAACGCCCAGCTAGTTTTTAAATTTTCTGTAGAGATAGGTCTCACTATGTTACCCAGTCTGGTTTCAAACTCCTGGGCTCAAGAGATCCTCCCAACTTGGCTTCCCAAAGTGCTAGGATTACAGGTGTGAGCCACCATGCCAGGATAAGAACATGAGATTTCTCTTACCATCTGTTTATATCTAAGTGGAATAGTATAGTATTACGTGTCAGTGTTGAATTATTTTAAAGTATTATGCACTGAAACATGCTAATAATCTGGGTCAGTTTCTATCTTGACCTAGGCTTAAACATATTAGCTAACAAGAGGGGCCCAAAATATTGATTACACACCATCTCCTTATTTATTTTTTTGAGACAGAGTTTTGATTTGTCACCAAGGTTGGAATGAAGTAGCATGATCTCGGCTCACTGCAACTTCCGCTTCCCCTGTTCAAGTGATTCTCCTGCCTCAGCCTCCTGAGTAGCTGGGATTACAGGCATCCACCGCAATGACCAGCTAATTTTTATATTTTTAGTAGAGATAGAGTTTCACCATGTTGGCCAGGCTGGTCTCGAACTTCTGACCTCAAGCGATCCGCCCACTTTGGCCTCCCAAAGAGCTGTCATTACAGGCATGAGCCAATGAGCCCAGCCACCATCTCCTTTCATTAAAAATTTGTGAGCTGAAAATAATTCGAAGACAGTTATTTTCATATAGAGTCATTTAATCAAATAGGGATTAATATTAATGACTAATATTAATACTTATTTTATCTAAAATTATGTCTAACTGATTTTTCTAAATTCTCTGACTTGCTAATAACGTTAAACATTAGGTTTAAAACATATAATTAGGTCTGTGTGGATGCACTATGTAAATAAAATTGTTTTTAACATTTTGTAAGGTCTGCTGCTTTACAAGTCTTATTATCTTTGTTCCATTTTGATTCCAAAATTTTAACTGTGATAATTAGGCTGGAGACAGCAAATTGGGGTATGTTTATATAATCACTGTCAAGGATCTCAAGGGTCACTTTCTGGTTGCACTATGAAAATTGTCAAAGGATTCAAGTATATATCCCTGATAATAGCTCTTGATAAATCATATACATCTACATGATAGATACAGTTTAAGATTTAGATCTAGATAAATTCAGCAACTCTGTAATTTATCAAAGGTTTTGGTTAAAATTTAAGACATTCCTCAATATAGAATTAGTTCTAAAAAATCTGTTGCAATGAAGAATGTTAATAACTTACCTTTGTGTTTTCTCTGAATACTGAACAATTCAAGATAGACATAGAAGTAAAGCATAATGAAATAAACGTGAGCTTTGTAGTTCACGGGGTTGTTGGCGCAGTGCTTAGCAACAGGGATTTTCCTACACTACACTCCATTACAGGACACCTTTACCTACTCAGTCACATATGGAACAGAAACTTTATTGATTTACAGCATAGCAGAGGCAGAACAGAATTCATTTTCACTTCAGGCTGGGACATCCTAAAGAGAAAAAACATGGAATGGGTGATATGAGCTACCCTAGTTTATTCCTTTCTTCTAGTATCTCCAATCACCTCCACTTGAGGAACTACTGAACACAGGCACAGGAGCAGTGCTCTAAATGACTTTAGATGTCCTTCAATATCTTTGTCAGTCTAAATTCAAAGCAAATATTTTAACTCAAGTAAAAAGACTAGAAAAGAAAGCTAACCCATATGGGGGTGCAGAACTTTTTGTTTTTGTTGTTTTAAAATCTCTTGGTTTGGGCCACAGGCACTCGGAGCTAGAAGAAAATATTTAGAAGGATGAAAAAATCCTTCTGTATTGAATAAGGAAATTACTCCCAGATGGCAGTGGTGTAAATCTACTATGAAAACAACTATACGCGCGCACACACACACACGCATATGTATGTATGTATGTATATGTGTATATATGTGTGTATAAAAACATATATATAAACATAAACAAATAAATATAAACATATATAAAATATGTTTATAGAAAATGTCTGGAATCTTTTTAGAGTCTAGAGTCCTCCTTGATGGCCTGAATTTATAAAAATAGCCTCAAATTATTTTATTTAATTAAAAACTGTAAGAGATTAACATTTTTCTCCTCATAAGGTCCAATCAAGTATTTTTCTTTTGAATGAAGAAAGAAATAATCCATTGTCTGTAAAAAAGTAACTCTTTGATTTAGTAGTTAGCAGTGAACAGTTGATACAGTTTGGATGTTTTATCCCCTCCAAATCTCATATTAAAATGTGACCTGTATTATTGGATGTGGGGCCTTGTGGGAGGTGTTAGGTCACAGGAGCAAATTCCTCATGAATGGCTCGGTTCCCTCCCTTGGGTAATGAGTGGTAAAGAGTTTACAGGAGATCTAGTTGTTTAAAAGAGTGTGGCACCTTCCCTTTCTCTCTTGCTCCCTCTCTTGCCCAATGACATGCTGGCTCCCCTTCAAATTTTGCCATGACTGTAATCTTACTGAGGCCTTCACCACAAGCAGATGCTGGCACTATGCATTGTGTACAATCTGCAGAACCAATGGCCAAATAAATCTGTTTTCTCTATAAATGACTCAGTATTAGGTATTTCTTTTACAACAACACAAACACACTAACACACTGGTGAAAATCAACTTAAATACTTAAATACAGGTAATAACATAAATTTAAAATGCAAACTAAGAGTTGTAAAATTTATATTTCCCCTTCAAAAATTAGCATTCTAAATTCTCTCCTTACAATTTGTTTTACTTTATATACTTCCAACTTTCTATGCTCAAGTTTTCAGAAGACATTGAATAACATCACATCATTAGAGAGAAGAAAAGGAAAAATTGACTGCAAAAATTAAACATACAATGCATTGAATTAATATAGATTTGTTGAACAATTTTTGTTAATGGAGTTTATATTTTTAAGTATAAATATTTTTCTACATATCTTTAAACAAAGTTTTTTAAAAAAAAAATCCTATATTTTTAAAATATAGGATATTTGCAGCAAATGGTCCCAAGGATCCCAATTATTAAACAAAACACAAACATAAATTGATTTCAGTATATCAAATATGCCTTAATAATTATTTTAGGTAGCTATAAAAAGTAGAGTTACAAGATTGAGAGGCATTTTGACTTCTGGGAAGACTTTAAAAACATGAAGCTACATTTTCCACCACCATCAAAGATTTACGTGTAAGAGATTTGTCTTCATTTTGTTTTAATTAGAGCAAACAATTTGCCCATGGGCATCAAAACTTAGAATGAGTTTGACATCACAACACAGTTTATATTCTCTGAGGAAAAATGAAAAGAAACTAAAGGATTTTATTTTTCAGACATCACAAAACTAAACAGTTAGTCTAATTTTCTTTGGGTTCTCAGTGGTACATTTATGTCTTCAGGGTTTAAAAAACCACACTTTTGGCTGGGCACTGTGGCCCACGCCTGTAATACCAGCACTTTGGAAGGCCAAGGCAGGCAGATCACCAGACCAGGAGATGATGACCATCCTGGCTAACATGGTGAAACCCTGTCTCTACCAAAGATATAAGAAAAACAATTCACTGGGCGTGGTAGCAGGCACCTGTACTCCCAGCTACTCGGGAGGCTGCAGCAGGAGAATGGCTAGAACTCGGGAGGTGGAGCTTGCAGTGAGCCAAGATCACGCCACAACACTCCAGCCAGGGCAATTTTTCTTAAAATCTGGAGGTCTAAAACTTTGCTAAAGTAAACGTTTAGCGAGAAACAAGTTCACATGCGTTGGTTGCTGAAATAAACTGCTAAAGGGAATGCACTAAAATGTCGAACACAATTATACAAAGCAAATACTCATCGAACATGCCAGATGTTTCCTAAATTTAAATTCCTAAATGGACATCGTGGAAGAATCATTTTAGTTTTAAATTCTATAATAAGCAAAATAACTTTCTTATACAGAAACATTTGTTCCTTTGTGTATAAACCAAACCAAATATCATATATAAGTTATATATAAGATATGAATCATGTATAATGCAACTTATCAAACATATTTTAGATGAACATGTCAGTTTTTATATTATCAACATAGAACTGTTTTAAGATAAATCATTTCTTCATTTTTCATCTCAATTTATAAGAGATGACATAAGTTACATGACTCTGCGAATCTACACTGAAAGCACTGGATAAGCGAATTAATTCACTGGATAAGTGAATTACAATTTTTGCTCAAATATGGAAAATAGCTGACTGATTATAATCAAAATCATCAACGGTCAGTTACTTTTCCTGCAAGCTCTTTACTTAATATAAAATCTAGACATTAAGAAACTAATTTATCCTCTTAAGTGCTATAAACATTTTCTTGCATTTCATTATTTCTTTAGTTGTCAATTTTGATAGTGTTTGACTAGAAGTCGAGAATAGGAAATCCACTAACATATCCACCTTGGGTGGGCCAGTTACTTACTTTCTCGTTGTCTTGGTTTTCTTTCTTGAAAAGTGAAGAATTGTTTTCTTCATAATTATCTCATAATTGTTTTCTGAAAATGTAAAACACTGGAAACATTGCCTGGCATTGAGGAAATTATTAGTTTTTAGTATTAGTATCGATTCACATTTTTCCTACTTAAAATTAGATAATGACTCCTCATTTTCTGCATGATTTTATAGCATATGAATTTAGATACAAACCAAGACACATTTGAGTATCTAGTAGATGCTCAGTAGTATACATTGAATAAAATAATGCATTATTCCTCACAATCTTCATAAGACAAGTAACTATCATCTTTTCCAAATGGACATGAAAGTTTCATGACAGAGAGATTCCATAACTAGATTTGTTGCCCAGCTTACCTGTAGTAGATCCAGGACTTCAAGACAGGTAGGCTCTTAACTTCTGCACTTGATTAACCTATATGGCCTGCCTTTGTTCATGCTTTGCCATGTTTGTCTGGTTCTCTGGTTCTTTCTCTAGATTTTAGTTTCTTGAAGGCAAGTTTACCTCTACAGAACCTACCTCAGTGACTTACCAGGTACCGGGAAAGTAAATATTCAATGTTTGCTAAATTAAATAGCAAGTTACAACTGGGAAAATCTGACAAAGTAGAAAGACTTTGAAGCTAGTTAGACATAAATCAAAATCATACTTTGGAGATTTGTTATATTCTGCTCAAAATATTACTTAACCTCTTTCAGCCTCACCTTCCTCTTCTACACTATGAGACTGATATTACCTCCTATGAAGATTATGCACGATAGGATTCATGTATTATGTTTATTTTCATGTCAAGTAATTCGAATACATTTTGTTCCATTTGCCCTGCGTTCTAAGTCAAAGGCTGGGAAACTTTTTCTGTGAAAAGCCAGATAGCAGGCCAGGCGCGGTGGCTCACGCCTGTAATGCCAGCACTTTGGGAGACCAAGCCAGGTGGATCAGGAGATCAGGAGTTTGAGACCAACCTGGCCAACATGGTGAAACTCCTTTTCTACTAAAAATACAAAAATTAGCCGGGCATGGTGGCTGGTGCCTGTAATCCCAGCTACTCTGGAGGCTGAGGCAGGAGAACTGCTTGAATCCGGGAGGTGGAGGTTGCAGTGAGCCGAGATCACACCACTACACTCCAGCCTTGGTAACAAAGCAAGACTCCATCTCGAGGGAAGAAAGAAAGAAAAAAAAAACCCAGATAGCAAATATTTTAGCCTTTACAGACCATACAATTTCTGTTGCAGTGATTCAGCCCTGCTGTTGTAGTGTGAAAGTAGCTATAAACAATACATAAATAAGTGAATATGGCTGTGTTCCAGCAGACCTTCTCAAAAATGCTGCATGCCTGATTTTGCCTGGGGGCCATAGTTTGCAAACCCCTGTTCTAAAGCATGACACCTGGAGTCACTAGCTAAAAGAAATTCTCTTCTAAAACTACTGGATTAAACATTTTAATATTGTTTATCATGTATTTATCCCTGGACACTGATTTCTTGGGTTGTAATTATAAGTACTAATTATAGAAACGAGACAATTACAATTATCCTTGCAAAGAGTTTTATATACGCAAAATGTGCATCCAATTCAGCCTTACACGTCCGGTGCTGAGCAGCCCCTTTCACATGCCTTCACATGCCTTGTTGTTTCACACTTCTGTGCCTGCTGTTCTCTCTGTGACACACTTTCCTTGTTTGGGTATTTGGCAAACTTCTACTAATCCTTCAAACTCGGGGATGGTTGAATCTTGATTCTTCCGCATAAAGGTTTCCCTTTCCAACTAATATCACCTCTGTACTCTGATCCCTAATCTCAGCAGCAATCAGCCCCAGGAAACCAAACCAAAAGCTCTGCAGCAATTGACCCAGAACAGATAGGATTTGTTCAATGACTACAGCTTCCCTTATTTTTGCTTCCACCTCAGGACCAACCAGACAAAGCCAATATGCTCCCCAAACCAATTACAGGGGATGCCCTCCTTCTAGTTAGCACAACTGCAGCTTCTTCTTGCCAACCACCTCAAGTCAAAGCATACGTGAATCCTTCTCTTCTGTTCACTATGATGTTTTCCACTGCCCTGCCTACCTATGAGTTTCTAGCTAACACAGTGATGATGGCTGATTCCGTTACTTTAGAAAGCTCTGATAAAATAAGTGACTAAACAAGCTCTGCCTCATCTAATGTAGGTGACTTCTTTTATTCCCACAATCCCTAGCACCGAGCATCATTAATATGTGAAATCTGCCCACACTGATGGGAAGAACATCAGGATAGGCAGTCAGACTAAGTCTAGAAGTGTTCTGTGGTGAAGCCCTTCTCTAAAACTTTCAGTACACTTAACCTAGGGACCAATCAGATCACAGCTCTGGTAGGATGTCTCATGAGCTAGATGGGAGCAGTGGACCAATGGAAATGTATATGCAGAAAAGCAAAGAATAAGAGATATAGAGAAGAGAGCTGCAAAGTTACTAGGAAAGTCTTAAACATCCCTCTACTTTTGCTATTATCATTGGCCTTCTGATCTGCAAGGATGAATCAACTTATATAAAGGGCCTAGAGTGGGACAGATGTTTTAATGTTTTTTAAATCAAAGAATAAACCTTCAAACATGAAAAGAATATGCATATTTGCAAATACTCTCATCTGGCTTTTTTCGTTTATTCTGCAATACAAAGCAATTTCACTTTAAGTTCTCTGTAATATATTTTATAAGACAATAAGAAGGAAGCTTAATCTATTTTATACATAGAAGGCAAACAGAAAAGACTGATCATGACATGAGGAATAGGTGTGCCTCCAGGAGCATTAGATCCAGCCATCAGTGCACACCAGTACACCTCTGATACCTGAAATTAATCTCAGCAGTGGGAAAGCTTAGTCATGCAGGCTGTGCTTCCTGCTGAAAGTAAAACCATCAAACTCAACACACATGCAGGAGGTTGCCTTTGAATCTTAAGGACTATTATCATTATCTACCATAACTATGCCATAAGAATACTGCCTCTCTCCACTATTCACAATAGCAAAGACTTGGAATCAACCCAAATGTCTATCTGTGACAGACTGGATTAAGAAAATGTGGCACATATACATCATGGAATATTATGCAGCCATAAAAAAGGATGAGTTTGCATCCTTTGTAGGGACATGGATGCAGCTGGAAACCATCATTCTTAGCAAACTATCACAAGAACAGAAAACCAAACACCGCATGTTCTCACTCATAGGTGGGAACTGAACAATGACATCACTTGGACTCGGGAAGGGGAACATCACACATCGGGGCCTATCATGGGGAGGGGGGAGGGATTGCATTGGGAGTTATACCTGATATAAATGACGAATTGATGGGTGCTGACGAGTTGATGGGTGCAGCACACCAACATGGCACAAGTATACATATGTAACAAACCTGCACGTTATGCACATGTACCCTAGAACTTAAAGTATAATAAAAAAAAAAAGAAAAAAGGAAAATACACTTGACACACCTAACCTACCAAACATCATAGCTTAGTCTAACCTACCTTAAACATAGTTGAAACACTTATATTAGCCTACAGTTGGGCAAAATCATCCAACACAAAGCCTATTTTATAATGAACTGTTGAATATCTCATTATATAATTTATTGAATCCTGTACTGAAAGTGAAAAATAAAATGGTTGTGTGTACTCAAAGTAAAAAAAAAAAAAAAAGAATATTGCCTCTCTCATTTATTGCATTGAAAAACCTTAACAGTTTTCCTCATTTCTATTGTATAATTAAATATCAAATGTATTTATTTTGGCAGTGTATCGTATTAGGGAATGTGCTATGGAGCTGGAAAACATGAGTTAAAATCCTCGTTCTAACCCTCAGATAAAGGACATGGTTTATCAAACCTTTAGTTTACTAATCTGTATAATGGGTATATGAACATCAGTACCTTGGGGAACATTGTGAAAATAATATTAGATAATGTGTGAAAAATATTTAGTGTAGTATAAGATAAATAATAGGATTATTTTATTACTATATACTCTGTGCATATGACTATACATATATGAGCATATATACATTTACTAGCTATACATGATATGTATTTTAACATTTAGATTGGGCTTCTTCAAATTAATAGTTATGCTGTAAGATGTTCGAGTATCTACATACCACATACAACATATCAGATGTAGTAAATTAAACTATGAATGTGTGTATGGCAATACATTTTAAAACCATGATACCATTAAGCAGTAAGGATGTTTGGCAGACAATTGGGCCCACTCACTACCAAAGTAACCACTCTGCACACCAGCTTCACAGCACAGACAATTCACACTTCTTTCTACTTCAGGGAAATAAAACCTATTACTGTTCTCTATGCTTTTTTATGTCACTATTGAATACTCAAATATGTAATTATTGGGTCCATGGACAGTAATGACTCATGATTTATTTTATATTGCACGCATCCTTGCCTCCTTCCTTTTCCTGAGGTTCTGGCAGCTTGACTACCGTGTCTTCAATGCTTCCTCTCAGAACTAATTCAAATTTCACCTCTGCCACAAATACATTTCTTTATTCACTCTTTCCTCTGTGTTACCATGGCATGTGCTCATCCCTATGAAGGAGGATGAAACATCGACTTACATTTTGTTCATTATTCTCTCACCGAGTGGATTGTGAGTTCTCTGAGGACAAGGGATGATGCTTTCTGTGGCTTTGTAGCACAGTGACAGCAAGCCACTTTATTCATTTATTCAGCACGTTTGTTTGGTAGAAGTTCATTAAGTATCTACAACATGATAGGTGCTATGCTATTAATATGGGTTTCGCCAGCAAATAAGACAAGGCCCCTGTATATTTCCAGTTGAGCCAGGAAGGTAAGCATTGGATAGGTAACTGCAGGCATGATGAGGAGTAGGGAAAAAGCAGTCTGAAGCTGAAGGGAAGGCAGGGTTGATGTTGCTAGGTGATGTTGGGAAGAAGTGTTCCAATCAGGAGGAATAGCATCTAGGCAGAATTAGTATTGTTGGAGCCAAGGGCTGAGCAAAGTATAATTGGGCTGGAGTTTGGGAAACCAGGGGGTCAGTGGCACAGAGTAGATCTGAAGAGAGAATGTATCCAGATTTCTCTTGGACTTGTAGATTATTTTGCACAGTTTTAAGTGTTAGAAGAAGGCATTGAATGGTTTCAAACAAAGGAGTCACATGATCAGATTTGTAGTTTAAAAAGACATTTAGGTGTTGTATAGATTGGATCTGGGGATAAAGGGTTTCTTGAGAGACAAGTCAGAAAACCAGTTAAAACATCCAAGTAACACGTGATGGTGGCTCAGATCAGGATTGTGTCAGAAGCAATAGAGAGGAAGAGCCAGCTTCAAAATTTATTTAATGAGTAAAATGAACAGATTGTTGTCTTCATTTGCTATGGGAGGTTGTAAGGGGTAGAAAGGAATCAACAATAAAACTTGTCTTTGAATTTGAGCAACTCTATCCTGACCCAAAATTAATCTTTAAGTCTAGGCCAGATCCTGGCATTCCTATGATTACAGCTCTCCAAAGGCTCTCCTTGTTTTGAGGGAAAAGTCCAGTTCCTTTGCATAGAAGGTAGACCACAATCAGAACTCAGCCTCAATGTAGAATTTTGTCCTTTTTATTTCACCAGTGCCAAATTCTGTGAAGTTTCCCAAACATGCTACATGACTTATGCCTTCGGTATCTGCCCATAATTTTCTCTTTCCCAAACTTACACTTTTTCATATAAACTCCTGGAAATTCCAAAATTCCTTCAAAACTCTCATCGGGTAACATTGCTTAAGGCTTCTGTTAGCTTATTCCTTTCTATTGTTTTATCTTTTTTATTTTGTATAAGTTTATTTTATACTTATTACATTTCATTAGAATATTGTGGTTGTTGCTGTTTTTGCTTATGTATTTTTAGCACAGATACTTTAATATTTTGACTTCAGCAGATTTGAAAATTTGCTTTATTCTTTCCAGGCCTAGATGAAATTAAATCTTAGGGTATAGAAAACTGAAACTAGAAAATTTTATACTTTTCCTTTTGCAGAGCCAAAGTTGCAAATACACACACACACACACACACACACACACAGAGAGAGAGAGAGAGAGAGAGAGATTTTCTTTCAAAATTCTAGCCTGAAGTAATCAACCTAGAAACAGAAAAAATAGAAAGAAAAAAATAAGAAAATCCTATATTAAGTTCAAGTCACTATGCTAGATCTCATTACTCAAATTATCTCATTTTATCTTTAGAATGATCCTGTGAGGCTAGTTACACTAGTTCTGTGCAATACTCAGTCTCTACCTTTTGGAAACCCTAGGGATAAATTTAAGAACCTTTGCAGTGGTGCTCACAAGAAACTGAAAGACATGGTTCATTATTTTCCCCAGTGCAGACCCCAAATGACTTCTTCCTTGTTTGATATTCTACATTATAGGGAATGACATCATTAAGCTGGCACTCGGTTTATGCTGGGTAAAGGGGGAAACACGTCAGAGATAAATTAGATTGTTGTCCTGTCACAATAAAGATCTCATCTTTCATTGTAAAGTCTCCAAATTATTTCTGAAGCATCAGGGAAATGTACACAATGACAATAAACAAAAGGACAGCAAGAAAAATTCTTGGGATTCTCAGAGCCAGTTCTCAATGATCCTCTGCTCGCACAATGACAAATGTTCAAGACTTCCTAGAGTATTATTTATCCATAATGTTTTGGGGTTTTTTTGGACGTTTTGGACTTAGGAATTATGACTTACTTGTCACTTCTGGAGAAAGACCTACCTTTCAGGCACCCATTTTCTTCATTTACATTATTAAATATAACAATACCAATTGGAAAGTATGATTGAGAAGCTTAAATGAGTTTAGGAATATGAAACTCTAGCATAATGCATGACACAATCAATTATTTTTATTTATTTATTTAATGTTGGATTATTTCGAGTCTGAATTTTAAAAAGACTCTTGATATGCATACACATAACTAAGTAAAAAAAAAGTATGCTAATTTTCACTACACTTTGGATAGAATTGGCTGCTAAACTGCAGCATTAACCTTTCACAGGATGTGCTAGATTTATGGAGAAAGACCATCAGCAGCAGAGGCCATATCAGCAATAAATGACTTCTTGGCCATGAACAAGCTAACTCGGTTTAGCTCAAATCCTAATAAAAAGTGTTTTTCCTTTTTTTTTCCCCAAGCAAGTTTTTATGGAAAATTAGTAGCTGGAGAATATGACCAACAAAATCAGGTTTGTTATAAATGCTTTATAGTGAAATGTTCCTTACTTGAAGAAAATAAAAATGCCAAGAAAAAATATATATGACATTTATAACCCTTTCACTTCAAAATGCATGAGAATTCTATATGGAAACATTAAAAGAACATGCTAATTCACCCTCTAAAGAACAAAGGAAAACCTGAATAAAAGGACAATGGCCTCAGGCTGAGCGATAAGAAAAGTTAACAGTGACCTGAATGTCAATTTGTTGGCCCATTTGTTCTTCAAAGTTTTTATTTTTTTCTTTGCAGTTGGTTAGAAACTGAACTATAGCTATGCCGATGACTACCAAATTTATAATTTCAATCAAACAACAACTTTCCTTGAATTTTAGACTCATTTCTGTCTCTTTCAAAAACTCCACTTGGGCATCACATAGCATTGTCAAAAGTTTAATCCAGCACTTTTCCCCCAAAACCTCTGTTATCTTATTTCATTTAAAGTTACCACGAAGCCATATGCTTAGGGATGCTTGATTTTCTTCACTAAACCATCAACATTCAAACCCACTTGATTCTTCTTCCTGAATATGCTCGAGTGGACCCACTTTCCTGCAACACTGTGACTACTAGTCTTCCAACACACCCCCTCTCACCTTGTCTACTGAAATAGTCTCTCACCTGCTCTCCTTGACTTCCCCTCAATTCACTCCATTCCATTTGTCACACTTGAGCCAAAGTTCTTTCTAGAGTGTAAATGCAAATCTGTCCATAACTTCTCACTGTTTAAGTCCCTTCCAAATGTTCAAAGGAGAAATTTCAAACTCTTCTACATGGATACATAATCTTGCCCCTGCCAGTCTTTCAACCTCAGTTACTCTTTCCATCAACCTTTTTACTTTCACCATCATTGACATTTCCTTTAACTGCCTATTAGCTCTCATATTTCAGCCTTTCCATTCACTATTCCTTCTATCTGAAGTACCATTTACAGCTTCTCTACCACTATTCAGTAGTCACATTTCAATTTAGAGATTACTTGTGAGGGAAGATTTCTCTGGTGCCACGCATGGCCAAATGAATTAAATGCCCTTTTTGTGTACTTCCATAGAAACCAAACATTTCTCATAACATTTACAATTTTTTTAGGTTTAATTGTACATCTTCATTAGAGTGCAAATTTTCTGAGGGCAAGAACATCTGATGACATAGTCACTTCAAGGCCTAGGATAGTATTCAGCACACAAAACATGCTCAATGTGTTAAATGTATACATGTATGTACAGTCTGAAATTTAGTCTCCTTCAGCACTGAGAAAACTGAAACAGTCAGAAGAGAATTGTCACCCATCCCAACACTATCTGTAAGAATCTACATTAATCTATGCCTCTCTACTTGGACTTGCCTCAATTAAGCACTAGGACACTCACTCAAGGACTTTGCCCCACATTCTCTTTCCCATTTACTATTTGTTTTCACTAATAGATCATTCCTAAGAGTAAATAAATGTTATTATTTCTTCTCAAAACAAACAAACAAGAGCCTTCTTCCTTTACTTACACTTTCTGTTCTATTTACTGGCACATTTCTTACCCATTTATACTTCTTTGAAGAAGCTGTCTGTATTTACTCTAATTCATCTCCCTCTTATTTTATATCAAACAGACCCGATTCGGCACATTTCATCATTCTCTCTTCCTTCAGAGATTTTCATTTCTAGTTCTACTTACTCCTCCTACCCTATGTTTAGTCCTCCTTCTCAGTTCCATTTGCTGATTTCACTGCATCAAACTGAACTCTAAGAGCTGGTATGCCGTACGCCTAAGTCCTGACATCTGTCCACAAAATTTTAGAATGCTATGCATGTCAACAATTCCCAAAATTGCATTTCTAGCCAAAAAGCCTTTTTCTTCTGAAATCCAGACTTGTGTAGCCAGTGCTGACTCATTATTTCCAGTGGAATGCTTAAAACTCATGTCGATCTGCATGTACCAGAATTTCCTGTGCTTTACGAAAATGTATTACACACATGCTCTCTTCTATCTCAAGTAACGACAACTCTATCCATCCAGGTGCTGAGGTTAAAATCTTTGGAGTCATTCTTAAGGTCTCTCCATCCCCATAGACAAAAGATGCTTTTGGCTCTATCTTTAAAATATATATAGACTCTTACCACTTCTCACTGCCTCTACTGCTAGCAACTCTGACCAAGGTATCCTCACCTCTCACCTGAGTTACTGCATTAGATTCCTAACTGGCCTTCCTGCTGGTATATTTGTCCTGCTACAATCTATTCTCCACACAGCAACTGCATGATACTTTAAAATGTTAAGCTAGATTACCTCACTCCTCTTACCAAAATAAAAGTTAAAGTTTTTACTACAATCTTCAAGGCTATGGTATCTGGTCCTAATTACCTCTGACCTCATCACCTATTATTTGTCCTCCTCGCTCATTCTGTTTTAGGAACACTGGCCTCCTTGTTCTTGCTTGCTCATGATAGGCATATCCCTGCCTCAGAGTCATCACACAGGCTGTTCCATATTCTTGGAACACTCTTCTGCCAGATTTCTATACATTTTCTACTTTCACCTCAAGTTCTTATTCAAATGTCATCTCTTTAAGGAATCTCCACAGTTTTCCATAGTGCTTGTACTAGTTTACATTTCCACCAATAGTGTAAAAGTGTTCCCTTTTCACCACATACACACCAACATCTATTTTTTTTTTATTTTTTGATTATGGCCATTCTTGCAGGAGTAAGGTGGTATTGTATTGTGGTTTTGATTTGCATTTCCCTGATAATTAGTGATGTTGAGCATTTTTCCATGCTTTTTGGCCATTTCTTCTTTTGAGAATTGTCTATTTATGTCTTTAGTCCACTTTTTGATGGGTTCGCTTTGTTCTTGCTGATTTGAGTTCTTTGTAAATTCTGGATATTAGTCCTTTGTTTGGATGTATAGATTCTGAAGATTTTCCCCCACTCCGTGGGTTGTCTGTTAACTCTGTTGATGGTTTATTTTGCTCTGCAGAAGCTTTTTAGTTTAATTAAGTCCCATCTATTTATCTCTGGTTTTGTTGCATTTGCCTTTTGGTTCTTGGTTATGAAGTCTTTTGCCTACACCAATGTCTACAAGGGTTTTTCCAATGTTATCTTCTAGAACTTTTATTGTTTCAGGTCTTTAAGTCTTTGATCCATCTCGAGTTGATTTTTGTGTAAGGTGAGAGATGAGGATCCAGTTTCATTCTTCTACATGTGGCTTGCTAACTATCCCAGCACTATTTGTTGAATAGGGTGTCTTTTCCCCACTTTGTTTCTGTTTGCTTTGTTGAAGATCAGTTGGCTACACTTGATCCAGCAGTTCCAATACTAGTTATCTACTTCGAGGAAAATAAGTCATTATATGAACAAAACACTTGCACACGCATGTTTCCAGCAGCACAATTTGCAGTTGCAAAAGTATGGAACCAGACCAAATACCCACCCATCAGAGAGGGGATAAAGAAAATCTGGGGCCGGGCGCGGTGGCTCACGCCTGTAATCCCAGCACTTTGGGAGGCTGAGGTGGGTGGATCATGAGATCAGGAGATCAAGACCATCCTGGCTAACATGGTGAAACCCCGTGGCTACTAAAAATATGAAAAAATTAGCCAGGCATAGTGGCGGGCGCCTGTAGTCCCAGCTGCTCAGGAGGCTGAGGCAGGAGAATGGCGTGAACCTGGGAGGCGGAGCTTGCAGTGAGCTGAGATCGCGCCACTGCACTCCAGCCTGGGTGACAGAACGAGACTCTGTCTCAAAAAAAAAAAAAAAAGAAAAAAGAAAGAAAAGAAAAGAAAATCTGGTATATATATACATGTACTCCACGGAATACTAGTCGGTCATAAAAAGGAATGAAATAATACCATTCACAGCAATCTGGATGGAATTGGAGACTATTATTGTAAGTGAAATAACTCAGGAATGGAAAACCAAATATCATATATTCTTACTCATAAATGGGAGCTAAGCTATGAGGATACAAAGTCACAAGAATAATACAATGGACTTTGGGGACTAGGGGCAAAGCATGGGAGCAGAGTGAGGGATAAAAGATTACACATTGGGTAAAGTGTATACTGCTTGGGTGATAGGTACACCAAAATGTCACAAATCACCACTAAATAATTTATTTATGTAACCAAATGCCACATGTTCCCCAAAAACCTATTGAAATAAAAAATAAAAAAGAGTGAGTTTCAAGAGGAGGAAAAACATTGAGAATATAGAATTAAAAAGTGTTTAGACTGACATTTAGAAAATTGTCATAGGTAGTTGTATATCTACCTATGAGCTGGCATTTATATTATTATTCCAGGTTTCTAAAAGTAAGTGTAACTTTAGAGTTTTGTGATGCTAAATAAACTGAAACATGCCATATATTTTGATATATTGTCCTTGAGAACAGGCTGAATAGTATTGAGTGCAATTTTACATTATGATATGATGTGGTTTGGCTGTGTCTCCACCCAAATCTCAACTTGAATTGTATCTCCCAGAATTCCCATGTGTAGTGTGAGGGATCCAGAGGGAGATCATTGAATCATGAGGGCTGATCTTTCCCATATTATTCTTGTTATAATGAATAAGTCTTACAAGATCTGATGGGTTTATCAGGGGTTTCTACTTTTGCTTCTTCCTCATTTTCTCTTGCCACTGCCATGTAAGAAGTGCACTTTGCCTCCCACCATGATTCTGAGGCCTCCCCAAGCCATGTAGAACTGTAAATCTAATTACACCTCTTTCTTCTCAATCTCGAGTACGTCTTTATCAGCAGTGTGAATTTGGACTAATACATGGTATGACAGCAGTCAGTCTGTCAAACAGATAAAAAATACATTATTTTTAATATATATGTATACTTTTTTCAAAATCCAGTTGTATCATCCGATTAAATTATGATTTAAAGGTACCTGACAATTAATGGAGAAAAAAATTAAAACACAATATTACAGTAATTTTTATATTATTGTAAATATCAAAATGTTTAGTACTTAGGCATAAACCTAAAAAAAGTGAAACATCTGAAAACTATAAAATATTGTTGGGATAACAAATAAATGGAATAAATGGAATTCACAAGTCATAAATCTCAATATTGTTAAGATTTCTACTCTTCCCACATTGATCTATAACAGCCCCAATCAAATCATAGCTGGATTTCTTCTTTTAGAAACTGACAAACTAACATTCTGAAATTTACATATATATGCACAGGACCTACAATGGCAGGTTACTTTGAAAGGCAACAAATTTGGAGAACGGCACCTGGTCTCAAGACTTACAAAGTTATAGTAATTAAGACAATGTAGTACTAATATAGTTACATACATGCATATCAGCTAAGTTTTAATAAAGTTCTGAGACAATTCATGGACATAAGGATAACATTTTGAACAAATGCTCCTGAAACAATGAGGTAGCCCAGTATGTGTTTGTATGTATGCGTGTTACTCAATACTTCACACCTTAGAGGTATGAGTGTGCAGTACAAAGAGAAACTGGAAAGCTTTGGGCATGTTGGATATGTTCACTATCTCCTTCATGGTGATTGTTTAATGGGCACATGTACATGTTAAATTCATCTCATTTATACTTTATATATGGATGGTATGTTTGATATTCATTAAACATAAAGCTGTAAAAATGTTATCAAAAAATAAAAGGCAAATATCATCTCAATGAAGCTTACCCTGACTAGCAACTAGCCATTTTAAAATTTCACTCCTTTTCTAAATTCATTTCCTGTACTCAGTTTTATTTTTTGTAATCTCCATGGCATGTATTATCTTCTAAAGTATATGCAGTTGGTACTCTAATGTCTTCTCCTCCCATTAGAAAGTAAACTTTTTAAAGGAAGTTGTTTTGGTTGTGTTTTTCACTGCTGTATTCCCTGTTTCACCTAGAATGACTCCTTGCATATGCTGTATGCTCAATATACATATGTAGAATAGATAGATAATCAGGCCTTTCACATAAATATCCTCTTCCTTTTTAGTTTATTGAATTGAGAGCAAGGTGAGTAAAGGGCAATGATTTCATTTGCTTTTTATGAACCTGGGACATGCCTTGTGCTTTTCATGTAAATGAAAGAAACAGATTGATGTAAGTTAAAACATAAACAACACTTAGCTCTGATTGGGTCAAGGCGCACTCCTTTGTTACATGGGAAAAATGAGCCTGCACCTTGAACAAATTTACCATCATAGCTGATTATAAAAGTAATTTTTCCTGCTTATCCTGTGCTTTGTAAATCTGAAGTGTACAAAGAAAAGAAACCATAATTCCACAATCCAGAAATACTATTAATGTGGATGTATTTACCTGTAGTCTTTTTCCCCAAACACACACACAAGTGTAAATGTCTAAATGCATAATCACATAGTATGTATGATTTTTAATTATTTCTAGTTTTAGTCAATACAACATATACATTAAATTTTTATACAAATTACAAAAGCACATAGCACAGGGGCCCAGGGCCCAGTCTACTTTTTCCTCCTGGGCCTCTGGGCCAGTGCTAGCCGGGGCTGCCTTGAGGATCATTGACATGACCTGGAGACATTCTCCCCATGGTTTTGGGGATTAACTTTATGGTACTTGCTACTTAGGCAAATTTCTGTAGCCAGCTTGAATTCTTCCTCAGAAAATGGGTTTTTCTTTTCTAATGCATAGTCAGGCTGCACATTTTCAAAACTTTTATGCTCTGATTCCCTTATAAAACTGAATGCCTTTACCAGTACCCAAGTCACCTCTTGAATGCTTTGGTAAATAGAAATTTCTTCTGCCAGATACCCTAAATAATCTCTTTCAGGTTCAAAATTCCATAAATCCCTAGACCAAGGGCAAAATGCCACCAGTCTCTTTGCTAAAATATGATAAGAGTCACCTCTGCTCCAGTTCCCAAGAAGTTCCTCATCTCCATCTGAGACCACCTCAGCCTGGACCTTATTGTCCATATCACTGTCAGCATTTTGGGCAAAACCATTCAACAAATCACTAGGAAGTTCCAAACTGTTCAACATTTTCCTGTCTTTTTCTGAGCCCTTCAAACTGTTCCAACCTCTGCCTGTTACCCAGTTCCAAAGTTGCTTTCACATTTTCAGGTATCTTTTCAGCAACATCCCATTGTACTGGTAACAATTTACTGTATTAGTCTGTATTCATGCTGCCAATAAAGACATCCCTGAGACTGGGAAGAAAAAGAGGTTTAATTGCACTTACAGATCCACATGGCTGGGGAGGCCTCAGAATCATGGCAGGAGGCAAAAAGCACTTATTACATGGTGGTGGCAAAAGAATATGAGGAAGAAGCAAAAGTAGAAACCCCTGATAAACCTATTAGATCTTGTGAGACTTATTCACTTTAACAAGAATGACATGGGAAAGACTGGTCCCCATGATTCAATTACCTCCCCTGGGTTCCTCCTGCAACACAAGGGAATTCTGGGAGATACAATTCAAGTTGAGATTTGGTGGGGACACAGCCAAACTATAGCAATTCGTGATGCTAGGCATCTTTTCATATGCTTATTGACTATCTGTATATCTTCCCTGGAGAAATGTCTGTTCAAGTCCTTTGCCCATTGTAAAATTAGGTTGTCTTTTCATGAATGAATTGTAAGTTCTGTGTACTTAATACAAACTAATCAACAGATTGTACTTCTTAGTGGAAACTGAGGAATAAATGTTTAAATAAGTAAATAAATGTGTTTTATCTACATCTTAGTATAAATGAAAGAAAGGAAAATGTTTAACTTGTTTCCTTTTTGTTGTGAGAAGTCAGGGACCTTGAACAGAGGGACCAGCTAAAGCCATGGCAGAAAAACAAAAATTGTGAAGATTTCATGGACATTTATTAGTTCCCCAAATTAATACTTTTATAATTTTTTATAATACTTTTATAATTTCTTATGCCTGTCTTTACTGCAATCTCTGAACATAAACTGTGAAGATTTCATGGACATTATCACTTCCCCAATCAATACTCTTGTGATTTCCTATGCCTGTCTTGTCTTTAATATCTTAATCCTGTCATCTTCGTAAGCTAAGGATGAATGTCACCTCAGGACCCTGTGATGATTGAGTTAACTGCACAAATTGTTTAAACGATATGAAATCTGGGCACCTTGAAAAAAAGAACAGGATAACAGCGATGTTCAGGAACAAAAGAGATAGCCATTAGGTCTGGCTGCCTGAGAGCCAGGCAGAACAGAGCCATATTTCTTTTCTTTCAAAAGCAAAAAATAAAAACTTGCTGGTTTTGCAGCTTGGGGGTCATCACAGAATCTGCTGACATATGATGTCTCCCCTGGACACCCAGCTTTAAAATTTCTCTCTTTTGTACTCTTTCCCTTTATTTCTCAGACCAGCTGACACTTAAGGAAATAGAAAAGAACTTACATGAAATAACGTTGAATTATTGGGGGCTGGTTTCCCCCAATATCTGGCACACCAACGTGTTTTTTTTCTTTTTCCCAGAGGCATGTGCACTTTTTCCCAAGTTCATTTCTTTTTCCCAACTGGTCCCTCAATTAACCAAAGATCAGCCTATTCCTGAGGCTGTTACAGTGTTCACTGATGGCTCCAGTAATGGCAATGCTGGTTATGTAAGTCCTACAGACAAGCTTATTTCTACCTCTTATACCTCTGAGGCAGAGTTAATTGCTGTGATTACTGCCTTACAAGATTTCTCCAAACCTTTAAATAGTGCCTCTGATTCTGCTTATGTTGTACATGCCACTAAAAATATAGAAACTGCTACTATCAAACATGTTGATAATTCTGAATTGGTTTCCTTATTTTCAAGGTTACAACATCAATGTAGACACCCTTTCTATGTTACACATATTAGATCTCATACCACTTTACCAGGACCCATGTCTGCCATTAACCATAAAGCCGACTGTTTGGTCTTTTTTGCCACCCAAGAAGCTCAGGAGTTCCATAATCTCACTCATGTTAATGCTGCTGGATTAAAAGATAAATTTGCTCTTACCTAAAAATAAGCTAAGTTTATTGTTCACAGCTGGCCTCAGTGTCAGGTCTTCATACTTACAAATCAAGAACCTGGCATTAATCCCAGAGGCCTAACTCCTAATGCTTTATGGCAAATAGATGTGACTCATGTTAGCTCCTTTGGCAGACTGTCATATGTGCATGATTCTGTGGATACCTTCTCAGGTTTCATCTGGGCTACTTGCCAAATAGGGGAAGGCATGGCCCATGTTAAAGAACATCTGTATTCTTCCTTTGTAGTTATGAGGCTTCCATATCAAATAAAGACAGACAACACCCCTAGATGTGTTAGTAAGGCTTTTGATTTATTTATGCAACAGTAAGGAATTTCCCATATTACTAGAATCCCTTAAATCCTCAAAGACAGGCTGTGGTAAAACAGGCCAATTGCACTTAAAAACCCAATTGTCCAAACAGTCTGAACAACAAAAACATAATTTAACTACCCCTCACTCCCAATCACATTTGGCATTGTTTACTTTAAATATTTTTAATGTTCCTAAAGATAATAATCTAACTGCAGCCAAATGCCATTATATAGGCAAAAAATTTTCCCTAAACAAAGGCAAGCCAGTGTTATAGAAAAACTCCCAAACTAATACTTAAGAACCTGGCACAATTATAACGTGAAAGAGAGGATACGCTTGTCTTTCCCCAGTAGATCATCAATTCCTTGTCTAGATACCCACCAGGAGACTCAAGTTTCAGGTGAATACTGACAATGAAAACCACAAAGAAAAGACATTCATGTCAGGGACCACCCTTAGATGTGGTGAGATCTGTGCCAATTCCTCAGAAGCTGGCACACCAAATCACAATATGTCTGATTCAATCTCCCTCATGGCAATGCAGACCCATCTAACTAATCCCACTTCTCCTGATTACCTTTCTTTTTCTCCTCACAAACCTAAAAATCTCACCATTTCTATTAGCCTAAAAATAACATCTCTCTGTTCTTCTCTCCCTCCTTCAGCACTCAATCTTGCTTACAATAGATTTTATTTAATGATTCTTCTCTTTAAACAATATGAAATCTGGGCACCTTGAAAAAAGAACAGGATAACAGCGATGTTCAGGGAACAAAGGAGATAACCATTAGGTCTGGCTGCCTGGGAGCCAGGCAGAACAGAGCCAAATTTCTCTTATTTCAAAAGCAAATAGGAGAAATATCACTGAATTCTTTTTCTCAGCAAGGAACATCCCTGAGAAGGAGAATGCCTTCCTAAGGGGAGGCCTCTGAAATGACCGCTTTAGGAACGTCTGTCTTTTACGGTTGCAGATAAGAGATGAAAGAAGCCCCAGTCTCCTGTAGTGCTCCCAGGCCTATTAGGATGAGGAGAATCTCGCCAAAAAAATTTTGGTCAGACTGGCTGTCTGCTCTCAAACGCTGTCTCCTAATAAGATGTTATCAATGACAATGCGCGCCTGAAACTTCATTAGCAATTTTAATTTCACCTCGGTCCTGTGATCTTGCCCCCTGCTTCTATTTGCCTTGTAATATTTTACTACCTTGTGAAGCACATGATTTCTGTGACCCACACCCTATTCGTACACTCCCTCCCCTTTTAAAAGTCACTAATAAAAACTTGCTGGTTTTGCAGCTTGTGGGGGCATCACGGAACCTGCCAACGTGTGATATCTCTCCCGGACACCCAGCTTTAACATTTGTCTCTTTTGTACTCTTTCCCTTTATTTCTCAGACCAGTCAACGCTTAAGGAAATAGAAAGGAACCTACATGAAATAACATTGAATTATCAGGGTCTGGTTTCCCCCCATACCCTTTAAAGCAGACAAAATGAAGCTGTATACATTTTGGTAGACCCTGAATATAATTACATAAACAAATCCTTCACTTCATTTTCTACTGGACTCTACTGATTGTCAGATCTCAATCTCCAAATTTTGTCTATATATGTCATTGATTATGTCCATTGCCTATGACCCTGTGTGTATATAATTTATGGTTTAAACAGTACATACATGCTGGTAATATTTCCCAACTGAAAAATGGATTGTTTAGGACCTGGTCAACTCCTTCTCCTGAGGTAGTGTAGCTTAAATATTACTTCATTGGTTCTTATGGCTCACAAAGGACAATTTAACAAATCTATTTTTTTCCTAAAACGATGTAAATGTATTTATTATTTTACTTCATCAAAACAACTACATATATGAAGCCAACATCACCATATCTCATCATGATAAAATATATGCTGGGGCCTTTCTAGAAACTACAGTTGTGATTACATTACCAGAGCACCCTCCTCTGTATGTAATGACAGATAGCAGGTGTTGATGCAAACAGTGTGCACTGGAAAGCTTTTTAGTAGGATGGAGTTAGGCATCTATCTCTCACCTCACATCCTATCTCTACCATTTACTATATGTTATACAAAAGATTTAGCCTCTCCCAGATTTAATTTCCTTTTTTACAAAATGAATATTATGATACTTATCTCATAGTATTTTTATGAGTAAATTATAGATTTAAACATATTCAACAACAGAGGCACAACAAATATTAGCTACCATTTCTGACTTTTCACCTATACCTGAAACTTTATTAAAAGAGTTAGCACATATCTCCTGGTACAAAAACAACTGTGCAGATCAAACTTGAATATATGAGGGTATCAGGACTATGGAACTTCACAGGATAACAATTCGTGCTTTTTGTGATTAGTAATGATGGACTTCATGCACGAAGTGAAAGAGCCAGTGCTGACCAGATATCCTGATCCAGGATCCTTGTGATACACATGAAGTGACCACGGATCTAATTCCTACAGTCCCACTGCTTAAGGTCATCAATAGGGTGACAACCCTCTCCAATTTGCCTGATAATCCCAGTGGACACCTGCTCTCCCAGTGCATTTATGCATAGAAACACTTGTAACCCTCAAGACTGTCCTGATTATTTCAAGAAAGTAGAAAAAGAAAAGCAAGTAGACCCAACATAAACAGAAGGAAGGAAATAGTAAAAATAAAATTGAGAATAGGAATACAACTTAAAAACGACAAAACCAAATAATTTTTTTAAAAAATATCAGTGATATTGATAAACCTCTAGCAAGAGAAGACAAAAGACACAAATCACTAATAGCAGGAATAAACTGGATATATACTACAGATTCTGCAGCCACTGTGAGCAAATTAATGCTCATAAATTCAACAACTCAGAATAAATTGACCAATTCCATGAAACATAATCAAAATTCAATCAAGATGAAATACATATCCTGTTCTATAATGGTACTATAATCATTGAATAAATGGATAATTAAAAAGGTCCCCAAAAAGAAATCTCCAGGCCCAAATGCAATCACTCACAAATTTTACCAAATATAAAAAGAAGAATTAAGACCAATTTTAATCAGTTATTTTTAGAACTAGAAGAGGAAGAAACAGTTCCTGTTATCTTGACACCAAAACTAGAAAAAGTTGAAAAAAAAGAAAGCTACAAAACAAAACCTTCAGTGGCTCACGCCTGTAATCCCGGAACTTTGGGAGGCCGAGGTAGGAGGATCATGAGGTCAGGAGTTCAAGACCAGCCTGACCAACATGGTAAAACCCCGTCTCTACTAAAAATACAAAAATTAGCCGGGTGTGGTGGTGCATGCCTGTAATACCAGCTACTTAGGAGGCTGAGGCAAGAGAATCTCTAGAATTTGGGAGGTGGAGGTTGCAGTGAGCTGCAATTGCACCACTGCACTCTAGCCTGGGTGACAGAGCAAGACTCTATCTCAAAAAAAAAAAAAAAA
>NW_012122399.1:72430-75078 GCF_000951035.1 Colobus angolensis palliatus
ACAAATGAGATCTAATTAAACTAAAGAGCTTCTGCACAGCAAAAGAAACTACCATCAGAGTGAACAGGCAACCTACAGAATGGGAGAAAATGTTTGTAATCTACCCATCTGACAAAGGACTAATATCCAGAATCTACAAAGAACTTAAATTTACAAGAAAAAATTAAACGCCCCATCAAAAAGTGGGCAAAGGATATGAACAGACACTTCTCAAAAGAAGACATTTACGCAGCCAACAGACACATGAAAAAACGCTCATCATCAGTGGTCATCAGAGAAATATATATGAAAACCACAATGAGATACCATCTCACACCAGGTAGAATGGCAATCATTAAAAGGTCAGGAAACAACAGGTGCTGGATAGGATGTGGAGAAATAGGAATATTTTTACACTGTTGGTGGGACTGTAAACTAGTTCAACCATTGTGGAGGACAGTGTGGTGATTCCTCAAGGATCTAGAACTAGAAATACCATTTGACCCAGCGATCCCATTCCTGGGTATATACCCAAAGGATTGTAAATCATGCTACTATAAAGACACATGCACACGTATATTTATTGTGGCGCTATTCACAATAGCAAAGACTTGAAGTCAACCCACATGTCCATCAGTAATAGACTGGATTAAGAAAATGTGGCACATATACATCATGGAATACTATGCAACCATATAAAAAGGATGAGTTCATGTCCTTTGTAGGGACATGGATGAAGCTGGAAACCATCATTCTGAGCAAACTATCACAAGGACAGAAAACCAAACACCACATGTTCTCACTCATAGGTGGGAATTGAATAATGAGAACACTTGGACACAAGGCAGGGAACATCACACACTGGGGCCTGTCATGGGGTGGAGGGATGGGGGAGGGATAGCATTAGGAGAAATACCTAATGCAAATGATGAGTTAATAGGTGCAGTAAACCAACACAGCACATATATACATATGTAACAAACCTGCACGTTATGCACATGTACCGCATAACTTAAAGTATAATAAAAAAAATCTTATATGAACATAGAAAGCAAAATTCCAACATAATATTAGCCAATCAAGTTCAGCAATGTAGAAAAATGATTACACACCATGACCAAAAGAGATTTATTTCATTGGTTCTTCATCTTATGGCTGCACAGAAGACATTTAGAAATACCTCATCTTATCCTAAAACAATTTAAATGTATTTATTATTATAGTCTGCAAGGCTTGTCCCACATTAAAAAAGCAATCAATGGAATTCATTGTATCAATGGGCTAAAAAACAAACAAAAAAAATCTTCTCATTATGTGAGTTAACACCAAAAAAAGCATTTGGCAAAATCCAACACCCATTTATTATAAAAACTGTCAGCACACTGGGAATAGAGAACTTCCTAAACTTGATTTTTTAAAAATCCATAAGATATCTATAAGCTAATAGGATACTTAATATTGAAAGACAATGTTTTACCTTTGAGATGAGGAACAATGCAAACCTATTCACTCTCACTACTATTATTCTAAATAGTGCTGAAAATTGTAGGCAACACAATAGGCAAGAAAAAGAAATAAAGATTTGAAAAAAATAAAACTGTTCTTGTTTGCAGATGACATGATTATTTACATAGTAAAACCCCAGGGATATACAAAAATACTCCAATAATGAGTACAGCGAGGTTCCAGCATCTTGCAAGAGCAATACAAAAAAAACTAACATGATTTCTATATACAAAGATTAAACATGTAGAAACTGAAATTAAAAATACATTGCCATTTACAAGCACATAAAAAATTACTTAGATTTTAATCTAACTAAACATGTATAGGATCTGTATGCTGAAAATTTTTACATGCTGTCAGAAATCAGAAAAGAAATGCACTGTGTTTGTGAATAGGAAAACTCAGCATAGTAAGGATATCAATTCTCCTCAAATTATTCATAGTTATAATATGGTTCTTAACAAGATATCAATATGTTTTCTTGTAGACATAGGTAAGTTATCATAAAAATCACATGGAAAGGGACAAGCCCCTCAATAGCTAAAAGCATCTTGAAAAAGAAGAATGAAGTAAGAGAAATAATTTTATCTGGTATTCAGACCTACTGTATAGCTACAGTTATTAAGACAATGTGGTTAAGAAGGAGGGGTATACACACAGGTCAATACAGTGGAATAGAGAACCCAGAAATAGGCACACCAAAATATGCATAGTTGTATTTTGACAAAACTGTATAAGCACTTCAGTGAAGAAAGGACAGCCTTTTAAACAAACGGTGCTAAAAGAGTTAAATTATAGAAATGGGGAACAATTAGGGGGTGACAGGAATCAGGAACAGAGAGATGGAGTCGGGGTGGGTAAGAATGGCTATAAAAGGCAACATGAGGGGTCTTTGTAATGACAGAACTGCCTCATAAGTGTTATTAATGCCAACTCCATGGTTGCGATATTGTACTACGATGTTACAAGATGTTGCTGATGGGGGAAATAGGAACGGGATGTGGATTATCACTCTGTATGATTTCTTCCAACTTCATGTGAATCTAAATAGATCTCAAAATAAAAAATTTAGTTAAACAAATGTCTTCATGTGACTGATATACAGAACTGTCTAGCTTTCATCAGGAGAAACGCTAGGAATATTAGAATTTATATTCTTTTAT
>NW_012122399.1:75788-95364 GCF_000951035.1 Colobus angolensis palliatus
CACCACTGCACCCCAGCCTGAGGGACAGAATGAGATTCCATCCAAAAACAGAAAAACAAACAAAAATAAGGCTTGGTACTTTGTTCAAGGTAATATGGGTATTATTAAGGTTAAACCCAGGAAGGCTCATAATAGTGTCTATGCTCCTAACACTTTGCATACTGCCTCCCAGTACAGAAGGCAATATGCTATATTGACCATGGTTCACCTTGTGGAAAACTGATTTTCAATCAACATTATAGCCATCCTCATGAAGTTCCAAGATAAAACAACAACAACAACAAAAAAAAAAACAGCTCACTTGATCATTAGTTGGCTAGCTAACCATGTATATAGACCTAATAGAATATCTGAATAACAATTAAGATCTTAATGCTACAAAAGATAAAGAATAAACAAACAAATTATCATTTGGCTTCAGGATTCACATTTCTGCCTCGGAAAACTACCAGTTGTAAATGTTTGGTTTATCTTTTTTCTTAATAGTCTGACAGAATAGTTGCATCTTATGTTGATCAGTGCACTAATAACAGAAAACCAGAGCAGCTATAGAGTTTTGGAGACTGTGACAGGTACCTTGTCAACACCTAGCACAGGGACTCATTATTTCACATTTAATACATAGGTATATGAATTTATGAACGAATTAATAATTGCATGAAGCATCTAATATGTTCCAACTATTGTATAAGCATTGATATAAAAATGAATGAGACATAGTTTCTGGTAAAACAGATATGTACACGGTTAATTGAGATAAAATGTGAAGTGTAGAAAGATTTCTTTAAAAAGTGTGTTAGTACAGTCACATAGGAAAGCAGATTTGGAACATCCAGGGTTTCTAGTGGATGATAGTGGTAGAAGAAAATCTAAATGAAGATTTTTGAAGGCATAACAATTTCCCAGAAAGGCAATAAAATAATCTTTAATTAATTTATTCATTCATAACATTCAGCAAATTTAGTGAACGAATATCATGAACCAACTATTACTTTTAGTTATTTTTTTCCTTATCAACTTCAGTGCACTTAGAATGGGAATAAGCATGACACTGACAACAGATAAATTACTGGTTGATTGATTCATGTGATATAACAGCCATGGAATGGACCAAGCCTGCAATCACAGCTTGAACACTCTGTGCAGCCTTTGATCCTAACCTCAGCCAAAGATCATTCTCCATTCTTTTGTTTAGTGCTTACGATAATATATTGACCCATGGATATTATAATTTTTACAGTGACATTATTAAAGAGTGCACCAATACTTCAGGCAAGCAGGAGTGCTGAAGAATTATCTACCCATCTTCTATTCACCTAGCTTACAGACAGTGCATCATAAAAAAGCATATAAACTTCTATTTGTTCTACTTAGAGTTCATACCTAAACCATGTATGTGCTTCATGGATGATTTTTTTTTCAGAAAGAGTCCTGATGATATCCAAAATTTGACCTAATATATTGTCTTTAGTGTCATGCCACAATATAATGAGTAATTCCACTGCATTACACCCAGAGAAACTCATTTCTCTTCTAGAAATAGTTTTGTTCTGACTTGTTATTGGTCTGATTTGCCATGGGATTTATTATTTTCTTATCAGACACTTTAGTAATTATTAAGATGTGTTGCTTATGAAAATACTTTTTTAGAATTATCAATTGCTTTTAAAAGCACAACTTGATGAAGTAATTTACAGAGTAGATTCAACATCCTCATACAAAACTAACAAACGAAACAAACGAAAACACCCAATACAATAGACAATGCCTTTCAAAAGGACACATGGGGTATTAGATTCCCAGTTTCATCACTTTCTTATATTCTTGTGAAGAAAGTGAAGCAAAGCCAGGGATCCAGCTGCACTTTTTTACTGACATTACTCCAAGAAATCCTGAAGAAAATGAAAGTTAAATTTTACAATACAAAATGATGGTAAGATGGGGTGGAGACACTGGTATTTCATCCTTTTGCATCTTGTCAATTCACTCACCTACTGCACATAGATATATAAATCATCCAGTTCCTTAATTTCCCCTTCTAGTTCATCAGAAGACTGCATCTTCATTTGAAAAGTACTTTGTAGTTCTTAAAGAATAATTATGCAAATGCTGGATGATGTTTCATTCCAACAACAACAACAACAAAATTGAATTTCGGATGGCCTTTAGCATTCCACAAAACAGCCTCTAAGGAGCTCTTGGAATTATGGTATCTAAGTCTAAAGATGAAACAGAAGAAATTCAAATTGAGAATTTAGAAGTGAAACATGTTTGCTAGGCTTTTTCTCTGACTTAGAACGTTGTTTCCAAAAGGTTTAGTATTTTGCAGTCATGTGATACGCAGTCATTCAAAAAACACAGTACTAGAAGACTGGGTGGATTCAAATGAACAACATAAATATCCTCATGAAACCAATAGTCTGGTATATGTGAAAACAGGGAGGAAATTTTTTGAGTTCTTAGTATATAGCTGTGGCTTTGGCCTATGTTTGCACACATCTTATTCAATCTTTACAGCAACCCTGTTATATAGCTTATGTTACCTTCTTTTTAGATAATAAGTTTTCATCTGGTTCATCAAATTTGTTACCGATGTAGATGTAAGACAACCTCACTACCACTGACCTGGTCAAAGCCACCATCACCTCTGTTCCTGTCCATTCAAATAGCTTCCTAATTGGTCTCCACATTTATTTTTGCCCCTTTCCAACCTGTTTTCCACTAAAAAGCCAGGGTAAAGCGTTTGAAAACGTAAATGAGACCCTACGACTTCCCTGCATGAAATGCTTCATTGGTTTCTCTCTTCTTTTAGAGCAAATTTCTAACTCATCAAGGGCTTACAGTGTAGCACTGAATGACAGGATCCTTACCAACTTCCAACCTCATCTCTTCCTTTACCTCCCACTTCATCTTCCCACCCAACATACACGTTTTTGCTCCTTATGCTGTGCTCATGCTGGCTCCTTTCAGTTCCTCACAAAAACTGAACTCATTCCAGTCATTCTAACCTCAGGACCTTTGTACTGATGTTTTTCCTTTAAACTCTCCCCCGTCCCAGTCCCCTCCCTACCCAACCCAGCCTGTCATATTCACCATTCTGTAGTGCTTGGTCTCAAGCGCCCCTCCTTAGGCCTTTTCTGATCATTCTATCTCAATTAGAGCCCTTTTGGTATGCTTCCATGTACCAAAACCAAAAAATCATAACATGATTTTTTTTCATGGTATGTTTCACAATTTAAAAGATGTATTTTTATGATTAAGTCTACTAGACTATAACCTTCTGATAGTAAAGTCCAGGTTGCTGGGAACACTGTTACATCCAAAGTACCTAGCAGTACTTTGCCCACGGTAGACACTCAGGACTTTACTGTTTACCTAATGAATTCACTAACTTAAAGGGCTCTTTAGATTAGCTGCCACACTGGAAGAACCTCCAGAACCTCAATAACTAATAGCACCATCACAGTCAATATTAACCAAACCTTTATATTTCTGATGCTGTACTTAGTCACATGTTCCTCCCAACTCTTAGGACAATGCCTAAGAGGAATGTATTATCATCCATCCTCATTGATGAAACAGATTCATAATGTTTAATTAAATTATCTAATCACACCTAATTTGTTAGCAGTTGAAATGGATTCAATATAAATAAGTTTTGCTTTTAAATCAGGACTTTTCCACGTCCAGTGATTGGTGGCTTTGTGCTATTCGACTATGTCGGTTCTCCTTTGGTTCTGTTTATCTTTCTCAGTGTGTCCTGGGAGGCTGATCTCTATGGGTTATATTCCCAGGTTCCGTTGATCCTCTTTCTCCTGTTGTCCCATCGAGTTCAGCCAATAAGAAACACTTACAGGTCATAGGATCGGGGGAGGATACGTCAAAGCCTTTATTCCCACCTCTGCTTTTTCTCTGGTCAGTTTTATTGAGTGGCTTTCTTCTACGGCTACAGAGATCACTGGTAATATACTTTCCTCCCTTTTCCCCTTCAGGATTGTTTTATTCATGGTTCTCCAGAAAGACAGAAATGGTAGGAGATATATATACATATAGTCTCTGTGTCAACCATGACAATAGATAGCATATTCCTCATTGGGTCCTTCTAAGAATTAGAAGAAACATGTAAGCACAATATCAAAAATATAGAGGTTTCATTAACATGGGCTAGGATGATATTTGTTACTGAGACTCGAGGTTTCTCTAGCTCTTGCAGCTAATTTAAAGAGACTTTCAAATTAGTGTATTTTTAAAATATTTTTCTTTTAATACTCAATTCCTTCATTGTATTTGAAGGTGATTAACACAAATTTGTATTTGAAAGCGATTAAAACAATCACAATAGACACTTTTGGGAGCCTCACCTGTTATGTAAAACCAAGGACTTTTCAAACATAAACTGGAAGGTTTTAACAAATAATCCAGTAGGTTTGCCTGCCAAGGAGCCTAATATTCAACTGTATTGCAGAAAGAAGTACAGTGGTTATGTAAACTGTCATAACCACTAACTTAACACATGCAGTTACTCTGCTTACTTTTAGCAGATGATTCAACTACTGTTCCTCCTGGAGACAACAATACTAACTCCCACTTTCATAAGTTCCTTAACCACCCTCCCATTCCACCTCTAAAAATACATCAAAAACAGAAGTGGTTTAGAAAGTAAATTGCATGTGAGAGTTTCTAGGATTCTGAGGTTTTATTATTGCAGAAACATGGAGTTCATTTTGTTCTGATTATACAGGAGAGGCAGTATGTGTGAGATATTAATAAATTAGTATATTAGGTAAACAAATACTGATTGTCTACCACGGGCAAAGCACCGCTAGATACCTGGTGGGTGGGTGTGTGTGTGTGTGTGTGTGTATACACACGAGGGGCGGGGAGATGGAGGAAGGAAGAGAGAGAGAGAGACGTGAGAAGGATTTATTAGGAAAATTGACTCACATGATTACGCAGGCTGAGAAGTTCCACAAAGGGTCGTCTGAACTGGAGAATCTGGAAAGCTGATGATGTGGCACAGTTCAAGTCCCAAGGCCTTACAACTAAATAAGCTGATGGCATAACTCTCATTTCAAGGCCAAAAGCCTAAGAACCTGGGGTGGTCGGGGTTGCGGGGGCGAGCTCTGGTGCAAATCCCAGAGTTCAAAAGCTGGAGAACCTAGCTTTCTGACATCCAAGAGCAGGAGAAGACCATCCTGGCTCCAAAAGAGAGAGAAAAAGAATTTGCCCTTCCTCTGCCTTTTTGTTCTCTCCAGGTCCCCAGCTGATTAAAGGGTGCCTTCCTGCATTGAGGATGGAGCTTCTCCACTCAGTTCGCCAACTCACAGGTCAATCTCTTCTGAGAAATACTCTCACAGATACACCTGGGGCAGCCCCAGCATTAAAATCAAAAGCAAAACCACCTGGGTTTCCCTTTTAGCAGAAAAGGAATGGGCTGCGTGTCATCGGAAGGGCTGATAATAAATAATGCTCTACTATTGCATTCAGCTATTGCAATGTCCCTGAATGCAGTCAAGCTGAGGCCTCAAGTCAGCCATCACAGGTCTGAGGATGGCAATGGCTTCCCATGGCTGCTCTCCTGGAGCTGCTGCTTTGCCCCCGTGGCCCCCTTAACTCTGAGCACCTGTCTCAAAAGAGCCTCTTTACTGAACCATTGAACTCTCTTCCACTAAACCCTCTGGATGGGCCATTCATTTCTACCTGAGACCATATAATTCCTAGTTAGTAGAAAACTTTTGTCTCTTATTTCATGAATATTGGAAGGAAAAAAATAAGTGTTCCAGAATTTCCACTCAGACTTTTATCTCCCTGACAATAATGACAATGAAGATAATATTTAATAAACTTTTATACTTTTATGTGTAGCAAGGCTTGTGACAAGTGCTATTTTTCCATTATTTAATTAAATCTTCACAACCATTCCATAGCACAGGTAGTATTATCCCAACTTTACATATGAGGGGATAGGCACAGAGAGGTTATGTCATTTACCTGAAGTCAAAAGTAGCAAGTGGTGAAGCCAAGATTTGAGCCTGGCCAGCTGAATCCAAATCTGATCCTCTTTCCCAATGCCACAATTACAATGACTTTATAAAAATAGCTCTGAGAGGCTAGCCGTGGTGGCTCATACCTGTAATCCCAGCACATTGGGAGGCCTAGGTGGGCGGATCAACTGAGGTTGAGAGTTCAAGGCCAGCCTGACCAACATGGAGAAACCCCGTCTCCAACAAAACACAAAATTAGCTGGGCGTGGTGGCATATGCCTGTAATCCCAGCTACTGGGAAGACTGAGGCAGGAGAATTGCTTGAATCCGGGAGGCAGCAGTTGTGGTGAGCCGAGATTGCGCCATTGCACTCCAGCCTGGGCAACAAGAGTGAAACTCCATCTCAAAAAAAAAAAAAAAAAAAAAAAAGCTCTCAGGGTAGAAGAAAGTGAGTCAAGAACCCCAGGATAACTTTGTAGCAAAAAAAAAGCCATTCATCACAATCTCATTTCTTTGCACATTCACATCATCTCTCAAAATTCCCTGAAAATATAGATTTCTATTACATAACGTGTATTTCCTAGTTTTAATACTGAAATGTTTCCACTTAAATATTTGAGTAAAACTGAAAATTCAAGAAAATTTACCAAGTTCTTCTTATAACGTATTGTGCTTCCTGACATAATGCCCCTCATATTCAAAAAGCCTAGATGGATGTGGGACAATTTCGGATACAGTTATTTTAGTAGGTTTCAATACGAGAACCCTGGTCATGGCATGTTTGTTTTGTTGTTTATTTGTTTGGATTGTAACAAATACTGCCTTTCATTTAATGTGAGGATATGTTAAATATGTATCACATGATCTAATTTTATGTGGAGATCTGAAATATTTGACACCTTATGTCTTTTGCAAAAAACAATTTCCAAATTCCATGGGGGAAATAATCACTTTTAAATCTTATTGGTCAACTAGACATGTAGCTTTCTTGTGGTGTCACTTAATACAAGGTTAAAGCTGGGAACCTCCTGAGGAGTGAATTCCTATAAAATGTCCACTCTGGGTTCAGTTTTATAGTGGGGCTTTTAACTAGAGTATGACAAATAGTGGACAGTTTTGATGCGAATTTCTTGAATTCCAAGACAATGAACAGTTTACAGAGACTTGAATATAGGAATCTGGCCTTCTATGTGGGATAAGGCACATATTTTTCTAGGTATTTAGCAAGAATTTGGAGAAATAACAAGAAACTTCATCAGACTTTGGGATAAGTAAATAGCCCTAAAGCATGTCCTATCAGTCATTACCTACAAGTGATAGAATCATTCCCAATTTCATGACTGCCAATCAGTTTCATCCAAATGTGAAACATGGAATTAATTCTTCCTTCATTTCCTTAATCTGGGTTCTTTGTATACGGTTTCTCCCTTGCTCACTTAGCTTGGTACTATGTTGCTTCTTTAACCTTTATTTTTCATTTCTGTATAATGGAGACAATACTAGCCCTCCCTTAGTCATTGTGAATATCAAATGGGATGGCTTGTATAAAGTTCTTCGAAGCATACAAAATGTAAAGAGCAGAATTATATTGTTGATAGGTATTTTCTAAATGAGAGTTAAAATTTCTAACGTGTTTTCACAAAGAATCTATTGCTGTTTTTAGTGATAAATGGCAGAATGACACACCCTAAATGTGTGCATATATTTATCCAACTACACCTTATTGGTAAATGTGAACTAATATTTGCCAATACCTACCATGAACTAGGCATTTTTAAATTCTCTATCTCATTTCATATTCACAACAATCCTCTCAGAAATCAGTGCCTTCATTTCTCTGTTAAGAGGGCCTATCACATTCCTAGGATGGGGCAGCTGGCATTTCCAAACAAGTTCTTTGAAGAAATGCTATATGAACTCAGACTACTTGGTACCCGAGTACTCTCTTCATCCATCCACTGATGAGGCTACTTTCTCATATTTATAGAATAAAAAAGTATGTAGTTAGAGAGGATCCAAGTCCCTCTTGTGGAATGCATACATATGGCATGTGCAGCAGAGGCCTATGGTCCCAATTTATCTTGTCATGTGGATAAAGATACATTTGGAAACCTAGGTCTTGTCTTCTTAGTGAACATTGTTTTGTAAGTGTCCTGAATGAAGCCTATTCTTCAGACTGTGTTGTGATGTAGTATGGAATTTATCCTGAACATTAATGCAAACCAGGTGGTGACTGTGAAGCCACCTACCTAGCCCAGTTTGGTGTTAGGCAAATGGCATTGCTCAGTGGCTGGCACTAGTGGCTGAATTAAACAGATTGAAAATCTATGGTAAAGCATAGGAAAGGGGTTCTTAAATGACAGTGATACGAAAGGGTGAATATTATACTGAATTAAAAAAGAATCCAAGAAGTAGGATTACAAAATAGCATAATGGAGTTACAAGATTAATGCTGCTTCATCTTTCAAACTTCCAAATTAATAAGCACAACACAGACCAAGAGGCCATGCTTGGTGATGAATAAAACAACATGAATACAAAGAAGAAATTTTAAAGTGGCTCACAATATACTCAAAATTAACAGAAATTAATGTTCTTATATTGGGAATCATAAAAGGAGGATAAAATAGGATGACATAAGATATATCAAATATAATGATGGTAAAATGTTAACTGCACCAGTAATAATAATTTGATTATACTCGTCAAAGACATTAACAATCTGGAAATAATTTGATAAATTGAATATATATTTGAAGCTATATAGTAATTATAACATAATTATTATACTATACATTCTCACCAGGTTAGTAATTACTTATGTCTGGCAATGCCCAGCATTGGCAAGATTATAAAGCAACAATAACTTATATTATACTAGTAGAAGTAAAATTAATACAACTATTTTAGAAAATCATTTTCTATCATCATGTAACTTTGAGGATCCACATACTCTACCATCAGCAATTTAACCTCTATGGAGTTATAGCATAGAAAATATATTGCTTATGTATACCAGAGACAAACATACAAATGTTCATACGACAGCACTGTTATTAACAAGAGTGAGGATAAATAATCCAAATGACTATCAACAGGAAAATGGTTAAAGTACGTATAGTTTATTCTTACACTAATATATGATTGCAGATTTAATAATGAGTGAACTATAGCCATATGCTTCAACATATATGAATGGCATGTACCTAATGCTGGATGAAAAAAAGTGGAGACAAATAATTTTGGTGGACATATTTATAAAAAGTTTCCTATGGATATATACATATGTTGTAAATCTAAAATAAAATGTAACTAAATGACAATTCAAAAGAGCACCTTTACGCACACAAATGAGAAAACCTAGAGGAAATTAATATATTCCTGGAAACATAAAACTTCCCAAGACTGATACAGGAAGAACTAGAAATCGTGAACAAACCAATAATGAGTAATGGACTTCAAATTATACTACAAGGCTATAGAAACTAAAAGAGCATGGTGCTGGTACAAAAATAGAAAGAGATCAATAGAATATAACAGATAAACCAGAAATAAGGGCACATACCTACAACCAACTGACTTTTAATAAAGTTGACAAAAATAAACAATGGGGAAAGGACACCCTATTCAATAAATAGTGCTGGGATAATTGGCTAGCCATATGCAGAGGAATGGAACTGAACCTCTATCTCTCACCATATACAAAATTTAACTTAAGATAGATTAAAGACTTAAATGTAAGACCTGAAAATGTACATGATATAAATTATAAAAGTCTTATTAATAGGAGAAAACCTAGGAAAAACTTTTCTGGACATCAGCCTAGGCAAATAATTTATGACAGAGACCCCAAAAACAAATGCAACAGAAACAACGATAGACAATGGGACTTGATTAAACTAAAAGTCCTCTTCACAGCAATAGATATAATCAAAAAGTAAATAGAAAACCTACAGGATGAGAGAAAACAAATTATGCCTCTGACAAAGGGCTAATATCTGCAATCTACAATCAACTCAAAGAACTCAACTCAACGAGAAATAATCCCATTAAAAACTGGTCTAAGGACAAGAGCAGATATTTCTCAAAAAAAGAAATACAGGTGGCCAGGAAATACATGAAAAAATTCTCAACAACAGTAGTTACTAGAGAAATGCAAATTAAAAGCACACTGAGATATTTTACACCAGTCAAAATGGCTATTACTAAAAGCCAAAAATAACAGATGTTGGTGTGGACGTGGAGAAATGGGGATGCTTGTATACTGTTGGTGGAAATGTAGGTGGGTTCAAGTTCTATGGAAAATAATATGGAGATATTTTAAGAAACTAAAAATACAGCTATAATTCGACCCAGTAATCCCACTGCTGGTTATCTACCCAAAGGAAAAATAAATCATTATATAAAAAACACACCTGCACTCGTATGCTTATGGCAGCATTATTCACCGCGGCAATCATGGAACTAATAACTAGTGTCCATCAACGGTTGATTGGATAAAGAAAATGTATTATGTAGACACCATGGAATACTATGCAGCCATAAAAAATAATGAATTCCTGTCCTTTGCAGCAACATGGATGGAGCTGGAGGCCATCATCCAAAGTACACTAACTCAGAAGCAGAAAATCAAATATTGCATTTTCTCACATATAAATGAGGACTAAGCTATGGGTACAAAAAGGTATACAGAGTAGTATAAGGGATATTGGAGATAGGAAGGGGATAAAGGCTGAAAGATTATCTATTGAATTCAATGTTCAATATTTGAGTGACAGAGATACTAAAAGCCAAATCCCCACCATTAGGCAATATACCCATGCAACACACATTCACATATGCCCCTTAAATCTAACATTAAAAAATAAAAATTAAATTTAAAAAAATGTCATTCAATAGTATTGTTAATGTTTTACTTATCAAAGCATGTGACATGTAAACAGAAAAGTTCTTCTGGACATGTGAAGTATATTTTATATGAAAATATTATAAAACCTCATAGTTTCAAAGTCTATAGTTCAGAGTAAGGGTATATGTATGCATAAATGGATGCATGTAGACTAAGGTTGGAAGGAACAATGCAAAACAAATCATGAGGAAGTAATTGCTGATACATAATACATACACAAATACTTCCTTAAAAAATAGAGCTTCCTTGGCCATCAATATACATATATATATACACACATATATATATATTTGTTTTTTTTTTGAGATGGAGACTTGCTCTATCACCCAGGCTGGAGTGCAGTGGTGCAATCTCAGCTCACTGCAACCTCCACCTCCCGGGTTCAAGTGATTCTCCTGCCTCAGCCTCCTGAGTAGCTGGGATTACAGGCACATGCCACCACACCTGGCTAATTTTTGTATTTTTTAGTAGAGATGGGGTTTCATCATGTTGGTCAGGATGGTCTCAATCTCCTGACCTCATGATCCAGCCTCAGCCTCCCAAAGTGCTGGGATTACAGGCGTGAGCCACTGTGCCTAGCCCGTTAATAATATTTTTAAAATAAAAATGTGATTAGGGAAACTAATAATATGCTCTTAATTATTTATATCTTATAGGCAAGCATGCCTTTACTCCTTGTTTAAAAATTAAAAATAATAGTCTGTTGTATAGTCAAGTTGATAACTATAAAATAAAACTAACAATTAAAAATGATTTTGAACCTATTAGCTTTCAATGGCATTTCTTAGCAATAATTATTCATTTGAACAATAGAGCGTGTGTTCAACTTCAATGCATAGATCACTGCATGGAATTCCCAAGAATCTAAACAAAGGCATTTCTGGAAAGATTGTTTCTTAAACTAAATCTTAAGATTATGCTGTTTATTGAAGGCTCATTCTTGAGTATGAATGAGAAATAATTTTAATGAACAATTTTCATGAATTGGAAAGTCAAGCTCAATCACATTTGTATAAAGTCATTTGTAATACAGCACACACAACAGATAAAGCTAACTCTCAGTACATGGTGTATTGATTTTACAGCTGTGAATGCACATTGTACTATTTAGAGAAAATGTCTGTTCCAGTATCTGACAATTCCATGGGAATATGTGTCTACGAACTAAATGCTAAGATAAGAGCTCCTCTAATTTGTTTACATTATGTGGTATTTACCCTGGAGTGAGGTAACTGTTGGAGAAAACAAAATCCACATGACATGGAACAACTACCTTATTAAATGAAAGTGTGTACGCACATGACATGCATACACACACATACACACACAGAAAGATAAGGAAAGGGAGAAAAAGAGATTCAGGTTGAGAGTGGGAACCTAGTACCACCAGGTACTGTACTAGACACTGGGAATATGAAAGCTAAAAAGTGTAGTCCCTGTATTATAAGATGAAAGACTAACGAGGTGAACTTTCAAGTTCAATGTTATGGAAATAGCACTCTAATGTTGATAGGCAAATGGTGCAGAGAAGAAAACAAATCTTCAAATGGTGACCAACTGGAGTCAAGGAAGGAGTCACAGGAGAGGAGGTGCTGAGCCTTGAAGAAAGTTGTTGAGAGAATGAGAGGAGGAAACACATTCAAAGTCAACTGTGCATTAGTACTGAAGTCTGAAAGAAGAAGACTTTAGAGAAACAGGCATCATTTACTAAGCATGGAGCAGGGGTACCTAAGATGCAGGCAATGAGATTGGAGAAGCAGAAAGGGGCAGGATCAAAAATAGCCTTGAATCCAGGAAGTTTTGAGTAGGTAACTAGCATATGTATTTTTGATTATAGATGTATTTCTCTGGCAAGATTAAATGGGTCACAGTTTTAAGAGCATCATAAAATGTCTAAAAGACTGTTAGAAACCACTGAATAGGAATGGTAATATATGTATATTATTATAGATGCTTGAAGGTGAAAAAATGACATTAAAAAAAACAAAGAAATACCAGAATCTCTTTAAGGAAATAGTCATCAGATGATTGAGGGTCCAGGGATCTGGATGTAGGGTATGATAAGCAGTCCCTCCTGAATGTTACAGTAACCGCATTTATTAGGTGCTCCCTTATATACTAGGCAGTCTGCTAAATATTTTATACTCATTATTTTGTTTAATCTTTCCAACACGTCTAAGAGTAGGTCTTTTGAGTTCTATTTTAGAGATGAGAACTATGCGAATTAAAGAGGTTAAATAACTCGCCCCAAGTCATACATTTAGTAAATAGAACAGTGTTTTACTTCAAAGCCTGAGCGTCTGCATATAAAAAAGGGCACAAAGCCCACATCACTGTTCTAAAGATGAGCAGGTGACCTCCCAGCATTAGGCCAAGAGACTATAGAAACACTACTGCTATCATAAAATTAACAAAGCAAATAAAAAAGTAACTATTGCTATCATATCAAAGTAAAAAATTAAAGTAATTACTGCTATCATAAAATTAAGACACAGAATAAAATTAGACCTAAAGACAGAGAAGAATGACTACTCCAGAGAAACAGGAAGCACCAAAGAGTTGTACAGTATGCCTTTATCTTCTCCTGCCTAGGATTGGCCACTGACTCATGCAGGAAATGAATGGCAGGCTCACTAAAAGAGTATGAACAATAATAATACCACCAGTGACAATAGCAACAACAGCCTGTTTATTGGATACAAACTATGTGCAGGGTCTATGCCAAGCTTTTCATACACGAGCTAACTGGTGCTTAAACAAGCTAAGTGACTTGTCACTGCTCATTCAAGTCCAAAATTCATTAATCTTTTATGCAGAACTGCTTTCCACATCTGACTGAGTTGAGGGAAATATCTGAATGACCATATAGAGTTGGTGTTTAAATTGCTGTATCAATTTACTCTAACAACTTTTCTGCCTCAATCATGTCTTTGTGCCTTGTAGCAGTAATTTGGAGGATGAATTTGAGGTGGGGTTTGACTCTCAACTAGTCACAGTTTTGCTGAAGAGTTAGGTAAGAGTACCCACAATCACTTCAATAATAAGTGGGATGTTTTCAAGCTGAAAAATTCTCATGTAGTTTGTGGGTGTATGAGGTATTCGGAAAAATCCTGTTACTAAATTGATGTAAATGCATTTTTCCCAGGTGCCCTAAGGTACCCAGATGAGCACAGCTACATGAAGTTTATTGCACAAGAATATAAATTCACAAAATAGATATATTAAGGAGTACTTATCCTCAAGAGAAAAAGCAATATTCACGCTATACAAGGATTTCTTGAACTAGCAAATTCCCCCCTAGTGTATTTCAGTTAGATTTCCATTTACAATAGGGAGAAAAAATCAATTTGCAGGCAATTTTGCAGTGACACATCTATTGCATAAAGCAAAATGCAGTAGTATCACTTTTTAGAGTTTTGAACAAACTCCTGTATAGAAAACACTTTGAAAACCACACACAAATAATGCTTCCTGGTGGATGACACACAAAGCAACCTTAAAGTCTCCAGTTGGTTCCATCAATAATAAACTCACCAGTACTGAGAGTTCAGTGTGTGCCAGCAAAATTCTCAAATTAATTCGTCTTGATGAACTCCCTCTTTTCTAATACATTTTTTTCTCACTGATCTTTAGTGGAAACAAGTTGACACTGGCTTCTTACAAATAGGACTTACCTAGACTTCCAGCTGTTTGTCTGTAAAGGAGATTACTAAGTAAATTTCTAACTCAGCCAGATGGTACGTGGCCATGTTTGACTTGAAATATTTTCAGCTTTTTGGATTAAAAAAGAGTTGAAAATTTTCAGGATAAGAAGAACTTCCCCTGCCTACTTTTCAGGGTAGTGTTTATTCAGAGAAGTAAACTTTTGGACTTTGGATTGGCATCCCTGAAGAAAGCAGCATCTGATCAACTGCATGGAGAACATGTAATTTATTGAAAGTACAAGCAGTAACTACGGCTGCAAAAGAAATTGACTTTTGTCCTTGCAAGGATGAGTTAACTGGAAAAGATTTTCACATAAACTAAATCTCTTACATAGATGTCCCTTCCCTGAAAACCTTTAGCACTAAGATAATGACCACCTTGTAAGTGATGGCTAGATGTAAGTCACTCTAAATACCGTCTTAAATAGCAAAGGAATATGGGGACAGAGGTTAACACTTAGAGTAAAATTTTTAAAATCTGTGTTTTTGAGTCTTGAGTTATCCCAAAAGGGACACTCGCATGACGTTGGGCCTGTCTTTAACCTCCCAGAGACTCTCTCTTCTTACACACAAAATAAAACCCAAAATATCTACCTCCTGTGTCATATAATCCATAAGGTATTAGGTATTGTATAATCAATGATAACATCTCTTGTTATTCAACTCCTTCATAAAACAGCTATCTAACTATAAGTATCCCTGCAAATATTTCCTTTGCTTTTAGAAAACTTTAGCAACTACAAATTACATTCTAATAGCTACTAAAAATCAGCCAGATTACACCAGTAATTGACAGTTCACTGTTCTGCACCAATATGTCCTGAATTCTCAGGAAAGAAGCATGACAATGTTTTGGTTTACTCAAGAGATATAATAGACTGGTTGCAGCTACGGCCTTTGCCATGTGTCCTTGTATCTCTTTCTATCAAAAAGTAGAATGTATTTTCCCAATTCTTTTAATTGGGTTGACCTTCTGACCTTATGAGCTAATAATTAACAGAAAGCAATGGAAATGATGATTGGCCAAGCTCTAAGTTTAGGCCTCAAGAGACTTTGGGCCAGGCGCGGTGGCTCAAGCCTGTAATCCCAGCACTTTGGGAGGCCGAGACGGGCGGATCACGAGGTCAGGAGATCGAGACCATCCTGGCTAACACGGTGAAACCCCGTCTCTACTAAAAAATACAAAAACTAGCCGGGCGTGGTGGCCGGCGCCTGTAGTCCCAGCTACTCGGGAGGCTGAGGCAGGAGAATGGCGTGAACCCGGGAGGCGGAGCTTGCAGCGAGCTGAGATCCAGCCACTGTACTCCAGCCTGGGTGACAGCGAGGGACTCCGTCTCAAAAAAAAAAAAAAAAAAAGCAATGTGCCTGGACTAGCCTACTGAAGGATGAGATACCACATGAGAGATAGCCCACTTGTATTAGTCAAAGCCCTTCTAGACAAGCTATACCAGTTGAGCCCTAAACATCTGAGAGAATCTAGATAGATCATCGTATCTGCCTATCCAACCCACGTCTGACTAAAGATGCACAAGTGAGCTTAGCTGACTACAGGAAGAATTGATTGATTTCACATGAATGATATGGGTCACAAGTCTCAAGGAGTTCATAGCATGGAAGGACAAAAAGGCAAACAAATAAACTGCTGAGGTCAGAATAATGATTCATACAATTGAGGCAAAATACAAACTGTAATAGGCCATAGAAGAGAAAGAGGTCGAGGCATCCAGGGGGTTCAGAGATTTTTTTCACGTAGTGCTATTGGAACCAAGTCTGGAAAGGAAGAAAAATGCTGGGAAATGTGGCCCATTTCCAAATTTAAGGACATTTTCTGACACTGAAATCTTTTTTTTTTTTTTTGAGATGGAATCTCACTGCGTCACCCAGGCTGGAGTGCAGTGGTGCGATCTCGGCTCACTGCAACCTCCACCTCCTGGGTTCAAGCGATTCTCCTACCTCAGCCTCCTGAGTAGCTGCGATTACAGGTGCAAGCCACCATGCCTGGATAATTTTTGTATTTTTAGTAGAGACAGGGTTTCACCATGTTGGTCAGGCTGGTCTCGAACTCCTGACCTCGTGATCCGCTCACCTCAGCTTCCCAAAGTGCTGGGATTACAGGCGTGAGCGGCCGCGCCAGGCCAACATTTTTACTTTATACGGTGTGGAAGATCCGTGGTTAGAAGAGCTGTAAACAAATTTGCATTTTAGAAAGAATACTCTGGTGATGAGGTGGGGGCATACTTAGAAAGGGAAGAAGCAGGGAGGCCTGCTGAAACCTAGTCTAACAAGTGTTCATCTACAAATATTGAAGTTCTCACCAAGAGAAACATTCAGTGGGAATGAAGAGGAAGAGATGGATTTGAGAAATATCAGAAAGTAGTGCAATTGTTGCTTTTGGTTGCAGTGCAGAAGCACCCAGCAGAAAAGTGGCATATGGCAGAACTGATAAGTCTCTTACTCCAACTGTTTTTTAGAAACCCACTGTGTGATTTTGATGTAAGAATTTAGCCCCTGAACTTCTAGAGGGTGTTGGTTTTTGAAAAGGAGAAAACACGGGACTTCCTGTGGATCCAGGTGATTCGGTTTAACTCTGTTTTGTAGCCTGCATTTAGGCCCTTTGTAGATAAAATTGGGGCAGATGCTAGAAGCTGCACACACTCACAGGTGGCTTCCAGAGACACTGCCTGAATCTGGCAGTGTCTAAAGTTACAGCAACTTTTCAGGACATGTATGCTTTCCTGAAATCAGTGATGCAGTGACCAGTGATACTTTCTCTTTTGTCATTCTACCTTTCCTTTTTCCCCATTAGGCTCTAACTGAACCTCGTTTCAGAGTAGTGGGCTGTGAAAGTGGGCTAAAAAGATTAAAGAGCTCTGTAAAGAAGATATAAAATACGACTCTGACAGTTTGATGCTGATCGTTTGTGATGTGTGAAATTAAATCCTTTCCAATGTGTCTAGAAAATGCAATTAGTTTTGGGTGTCTATATTAAGAAATCTTTTTTTGTTAAATCAGTGCAGGAGCTCAGCTCAGAGAAAGACCACCCTGGAGAAAAAGTTTTAAGATGTAAGTCATTCAGTGCCCCAGGTTTCCAAGAAAAAAGTAAAAATGTATGATAACAAAGAATAAGGGAAAGCCGAACGACTTGTCTGTTAAAGTATATACACTGATTATCTGTTTATTTCACTCACGCATTTATGAATTCATCTTTTAGCATATATTTTTGAGACCTACTATATAAAACATACTTGGATTAAGGATAGTGCTAAAGAAAACAGAGTAGGTGCTATGTCACGGTGTTTACAATCTCCAGAGGAGTGAGGAGACAGATATTAAACAAATACAAATAGTTGCATAATTTTAAAGTGTAGCAAATATTATGCAAAATAAGCAACACAAATAGTCAACAGGAGAGCAAGGACTTTGTCTTTCTTTGACACAGTTGTACGTGCCAGGCACTGCCCCAAGACATTAACATCTAGCAATTCATTTAATTTAATCCCTAAAATGGAGGCACTATTATTACTCCCATTTGAAGGATGAGAAAAATGAGATAAAAAGAGGTTAAGATTGGCTCATGCCTGTAATCCCAGCACTTTGGGAGGCCAAGGTGGGTGGATCATGAGGTCAGGAGTTTGAGATCAGCCTGACCAACATGGTGAAATCCCGTCTCTACTAAAAATACAATTGCCGGGTGTGGTGGCATGTGCTTGTAATCCCAGCTACTCAGGAGACTGAGGCAGGAGAATCGCTTAAACCTGGGAGGCAGAGGTTGCAGTGAGCCAAGATCATGCCACTGCACTCCAGCATGGGTGACAGAGTGAGATTCTGTCTCAAGAATAAAAATAAAAATAAAAATAATAATAATAATAATAAAAGAGGTTAAGGTTAACCAAGATCACCTACCAGTAAGTGGCCAAGTAAGGAGTAGAAACCAGAGAGTGGGGCTTAGGGAGGGGATGTTCTCATCCACTGTACTACCTGCCTACGCCCACATCAAAGAGCTCATCTCCACCTAGTAACCCAACCCTCTCCTCTATTGCAACACATCTTATTCATCCTTTATAATACAGCCTATGGCAAGCCTTCTGTGACACGTCATCAAATCCCATAGAGATAATGTCTCTCCTCTCCTGCATGGTTCTAAATACAAAAAGAATAGTGTCATGGGGTTATGAGCATATACTCTCATGCTAGCCTACCTGACTTCAGTTTTCTGCCTCTGATACTTAATGGGTGCAAAAGCTGAAGTACAGTACTTAACTCTGTGGGCCTCCATTACATGTTACCCTGCACTACCACCTAAACCACAGGTAGACTGCCACCATTCTGAAACAATGGGGAACTTAGAAAGGAACTCCATTACCATATTACAATGGTTTGATGTATTCACAACTAGATTCTCAACCTCTAAAAGAACACCTGTAATACAGAAATATCTCAATAAACACTGTTCACCAAAGGAATGAAATCTTTTCATGATCTTTGCCATCTTAGTCATCCACTAATCTTTCCAGTAACACTGAATGATTTGATATTATTTTAACATACTCTAGATTTTCATATATCTACATCATTGTTTGTATTATTATTTCTACCTATAGAAAAGAACCACAATAAATCCCTTATTTAAAACATATATGAACAGATCTATGGAAGAATTCATGGGGGCACGAGATAAGTATTTTATAGAGATAAACCAATGTAATTGCATGTTATATAGTGTCCTCAGCAAGGCCTAAGACACATTCTTTTGCCAAAATATATTAATATTTCTGGAGAACAACAGATATATATTCACACTAAGTAAAATTAGTGAAGGCTGTAGCATGTATTTTAGGTTTTGCTATGAAACCTAAAATACATGCCATTTGTAGCTATGAAATTTGAGCTATGAAAATGCTTTTAGTTTTGCCCTCCCCACAGCACCACGGCTTCTCTTCCTCAGCACGGCGACAGGGGCTTCCCCTTAGCCGCCGCCG
>NW_012122399.1:95414-96451 GCF_000951035.1 Colobus angolensis palliatus
TTTTGCTGTGCTATTGAGGATCAGGACAATGAACTAATTACCCTGGAAATAATTCATCGTTATGTGGAATTACTTGACAAGTATTTCGGCAGTGTCTGTGAACTAGATACCATCTTTAATTTTGAGAAGGCTTATTTTATTTTGGATGAGTTTCTTTTAGGAGGGGAAGTTCAGGAAACATCCAAGAAAAATGTCCTTAAAGCAATTGAGCAGGCCGATCTACTGCAGGAGCCACGTCATGAATATTTTAATGTCCCTGTGTACTAAATGACTACTCATCGAGTATGCAGAATTTCACAGAGGAAATAGAATGCTGATATACATATGAAAGAAAATATCCACAGCATGGTGATTTATTATCTTGTATAATAATAGTAGAACATTTCAGAACTAGTACTTTTATGATTGTATTTTTTTCCTGTTCACATTCCAAACTTTTCTGTTTTATTTCATTCTATATGTGATCTTGATATAGCTCATTCCTCTCTGCAACTGATTTAATCTCATCTTGACAAAATATGACCTAGAAGTGTTTTGAGTAATATTAAATCTTAAACACATACATACTATCATTAATGAACCATCTGTGATTTATAAGAGGAAAACATGACAATCATTAAAATGTTTACCAAAGAAAATATAGGTGAAGTGCTAGGTCAAAATAAGCAGTACTGTAATATATAGTATGGTTTGGTCTTCAAATATTGAGGTTAAAAAAAGAAACTATTTTGTGTGATTATCTTACAATCTGTATGAGCGAATGTGTTCTAATGTATCACATAAAAGTATATGTGAAAATAATACAAGAAACTAAAATTAATTTGTACCATTACATAACATTTAAGGTTAAAACATTCAGTGTTAAGAAATTCTGTAGTGCCACATTTATTGAATCACATTTGTGCTATATAATAATATCAAACAGTTCCTTTAAGAACTTATTAGAGAGCTATGTCTGAAGTCTGTTCTGCAATATCTGTTGCTTAATAACTCTTTCAAAGCATTAATACTGAGTTTATATAGTTCAAAAATTCTAA
>NW_012122399.1:97797-105039 GCF_000951035.1 Colobus angolensis palliatus
AAGATCCTTGAAGGTCAGAAAAATGGTTATTCATATTTTATCCTTTTCTCTATCTAAGGCAGATATCATCCTTATCATGAGTAGGACTTAACTGAACCTAAAGAATGGCTTGAACTAGGAGTGAAACGGGAAGGATATTCCTGAAGAATATGAGAACTAGAGGGTAAGAAGACAATTTCATATATTGATTAGACCTATACATATGGGCACTTACTAGCATGTTGCATATGTTATCATTCAGGACCAATAATCTTAAATGAGAACATCGAGACTTAGAGGGGCTGAGTGACTTGTAGTTAAATAGTGGCAACATTTCAATTCAAACTTACGATTGCTTGAGTTTGAACTCTGTGGTTTTCCCACTGTATTTTCCACTAGCAGAGTTGCTTTGGTCTAAGGGAATTCAGGAATCTTTTTTTTTTTTTTTTTTGAGACAGAGTCTCACTGTGTCGCCCAGCCTGGAGTGCAGTGGCTGGATCTCCGCTCACTGCAAGCTCCGCCTCCCGGGTTTACGCCATTTTCCTGCCTCAGCCTCCCGAGTAACTGGGACTACAGGCGCACGCCACCTCGCCCGGCTAGTTTTTTGTATTTTTTAGTAGAGACAGGGTTTCACGGTGTTAGCCAGGATGGTCTCGATCTCCTGACCTCGTGATCCGCCCGTCTCAGCCTCCCAAAGTGCTGGAATTACAGGCTTGAGCTACCGCGCCCGGCCGAGGAATCTTAGTGAATCTTGAAAGCTATCTGTAACTGTTCAATTACAGCCATGTATCTGGAAAAGGAGAGTGAAATAAAGAAACAATATTTTCCTTAGATGGAGTTGGGACTTCAGTGCCAAATAAGTCCTCTCACAGGTTAGGAGTGTCAGAGGAATTTATCAGCCTATTGTTGCAAGGAAACTAAGGAGAATGAAGATAATATTTGGAAGGAGTCACTAGGTACAACAAGATTGCAAACTTAATTGTAATGCTGATCCTCTCTGTGCCATCTTATTAAACAGCCAGGAAAATACTTTATCACAAATGATTTCCAAGGATGTGAAATTTTCCTCTCTCAATTTCTATTTCACTTAAATTGTTGACCTGAAGATTTCAAAGGGGTGCTCTCAGCAGTCTGATAGATTGAAGTACCTCTCTAACTAAAGGAAACATTGATTGTGTAAAAAGGAAAAATATCAGAGATGTCCCTGGTAGATCTCTGTGAAACCATGTACTCATATGAGACTTCTTTTCTTTGTATTTGTTATCACTTTGAAAATGACAAAGGAGCAATAAAATAGTTAAGTTCTGGAATAACATCTTGCGGTATGATTATAATCAGGAAAGCAATTGTGAAAATGGCATTGTCAGTCTTGATTCCCATTCTCTTGTGTGACTTGGCCCTGAAATGTACTCAAGATACAAAGGAGAGCTGATAATTTTGTCTGAGTGAAGCTGAAAACTCAACCTAGGTTGTGAAAATTAAAGCTGGTTATTGCTCTCTCTAAAATCTGTAATAAAATCTTGCAATTAGGATCCACAAGTACTGAATCCTTTAGACAATTTTACATACCTTTATGTGTAAATGTATGTGTATACACATGCATTTTTAATAGTGTGTAGAACAAACAGGTAAGTAGAGTTGGTTTTTCTATGGTTTTGGTAGCTCTGAAAGGTTAGGTTGGCTCAAGATCTGTATTTGAATCAGTTTATCCACACCTTTTGATAGAGTCCAAACTGTTTAGCCTTGTGGCAAGGAGCTCTGCCTCCTGCTTACCTCTTTAACCCCTCTTCCCCTCATACAAGACACTTTTTAATATTTTTTTATTTCCTATAATGTGATATTCTCCCTCCCACTGTAGTAGGTTTGTATCTTCTTCCCTTTCTGCCTTCAATGATCTTCTCAATCCCCCCATGCACTCTAGGTCTTAGCAGCTTCTACAGTCCTTCTGCATAGACACCTTCCCTGGCACCCCTTCCAGGCTGAAGCCATTGCAGTGCATCTCTGTATGGTCCCTCTTTAACTCTGCTCACATCTACAATCACTTGGTTCCTGATTGTCTTCCAATTGAGCTATGAGCTCTGGAAGGGCAGAATTGAGGTTTGGTTTGTTAAAGCATAGTGTCTGATGTATACTAAGATCTTAGTAAGTATTTGTTGAAAAAAACCAATGGATAAAAAAATCAATATGTCCAAAGGAAGTCATGATTGAAAATGGTTGATCATTTTAAATGAGCCACTTTTCAATTGCCTATTTCCAAAACTCCAAGGGCAAAGCAAATCGACAATTTTTCATCTCCTTGATCTTAACTGTGAGCACCACATGGGGCATATAAGTAGTTGCTAAGCTAGTGTTGTTTAAATGAATGGGGCAACAGGGCTGAGTGGGAAGGGCTCAACTTTAGAGGCAGGCTGATCTAGCTCGATTCCTGAGTGCCTCATTTAGTAGCTTAGGGACTTTATTTCTCAGATTCCTGTCTTATAAAATTAGTAATAGTTAACGATTATAGGTTAAACAGATCTAATTTCTGCATGATGCTTTATTTTGTCTCAAAGAAAAGGAAATGAAAAATTGATAGTACAGTATTAGTACTTCATAGCTATTCAGTACTGTGGCTTTTATTATTATGCTATGTGAAGCAAGACAAAGGAAAATTAAATCAAATGTAACTCTTAGCCACAAGAAAATTCTAATCCAGGGAATAACACTAAAACATAAAGCCCAGATTGCAGAAAGCTTTGTAAAGAACACTGTTGAGGTTCACACTGTATATGAAAATTCTTTTGAGAGGACACAGTTTCTGTTGGGGGGTAACAGGTCTCACAACAGAGAGAGAACCTTAATTTTATTAGTGACTATGAGTCATTGGGAAAAAAATTCAACTTTTTTTCTTTTTATTGAGGGGGAGGGGGGAAATGGAGTCTCCCTCTGTTGCCAGGCTGGAGAGTAGTGGCGCGATCTGAGCTCACTGCAATCTCCAACTCCCAGGTTCAAGCGATTCTCTGGCCTCAGCCTCCCAAGTAGCTTGGACTACAGGTGAGCATCACCACACCCAGCTAACTTGTATTTTTAGTAGAGATGGGGTTTCACCATGTTGGCCAGGATGGTCTCGATCTCCTGACCTTGTGGTCTGCCTGCCTCGGCCCCCCAAAGTGCTGGGATTACAGGTGTGAGCCACTGTGCCTGGCCTTCATTCAACTTTTATAAAGGTCAATTTCCTCTGCTGAGAACTTGGAACATAATTACTCCACAGGTTTATAGCATGGCTGAAATACAGTAATGCAAGTGAGGACATGTAACATAAGTGCACGAATATTCCAGCACCTGTTAGATGCCAGGTGTCCTGAATTTGATATTCAGGTCTGGAATATGATTAATGCTTAACAGAGTTTTGCATGAATAAACAAAAAACAATGTGTAAAAGGAGATTTTCAGCTTGGCCTTGAAGGATGAGGTGATCTAGATTGGAGAGTTGTGGGGCAGGATGGAGGTGACATCATATTCCAAGGTGTCAGTAAAGGGGCAGAGGCAGCAAATCCCATGGCACGGCAGGAGGTGATGAAGTGACTTGTTCAAGGGCACATAGCTAGTCAGTGGTAGATCAGGGTCTTTTCCATTTTACAACATGATCTCATAAATGGGACCATAGATGGTATTTGAGATGACTTGAGTTTCAGGAAGATTATTTGGGAGGCAGTTTGTAAGGAATCCTGGAAAGTGAACTTGAGTTTCTGCCATGTGCCAGGTGCTGAGCTAGGATGCCAAGCGCGTGCACATACGTCATTCTTGCAGAGAGCTAGCGTGCTGTCACATGGCTGAGGCAATCAAATAATTTAGGTCTTTGAGGAGGGTAAAAAGACTGTAATCCTGCTGATAATCATGGCAAACAATCATATAGTGCTTAGTATTAAAACTCGCCAATATTTAACCTATAAGCAATGTCAATTTTCTATAGTTCAAGCTGATATATGCCAGGAATTATTATACAGGCTTTTAAAAAGCACTCATTAAATCCTCACAGCAACCTAGTCAGAGAGGCAGTATTATGATTATCATTTTGTGGCAAAGAAATTAAAGGACATTTCAAAAGATAGTTGGAACTATTTAACCAGAACTCAAGAAAGAGGTTCCATCTACAGATAAAATTTAAAATGTCATGGGTATCAATGAAAGAGCTGAAACGTGAGGACAGATGAAATTACAATGGGTCTCAAAAACAGCCTGGACAGGATGGGTTTAGAAATGTCAGGGGAAGTTTGCACTTATTAGATGGGACATACTTATTCTAAAAAATATTAAATATTTATTTGAAATTTACATATGCTCTATATTTTAGTTTGCTAAGTATGGTAATCCTCCCTATGTGAGTAAACAGCAATTTATCACTTGGTAAAAATATAAAATCATCCCTATGATGGGTGACTTGCCCAAGACCTACAGATATTCATTTGTTGTCAGAAGGTCCAGATTTTACCTCTTGCTCTGTCCTTTTCCATACTACATTTTTAAAATACATTTTATCATACATGTATTGAAAGTAACTTTGAAAATATGCCTGTAAGATAAAAGAAACTAATGCGCTCATGTGCATATACTATACTGTACACTTGGAAGCATAGTGAGTTGATGAAGCCTGATTTACATCTAAGTCAAACGATTATTTTATGTCTTTGGTGTTCAGCCTTTCACAACATTATAAACATCAGACAGGATGATATTTTGAGATTTTAAAGGGAGGAGATTTGTCATACAAGCTGGCAGATGTGGCTGCTGAAGAATCTAAGTCTCCCAAATCTCCATTCCTGTCTCTATCATGGGGAAAAAAAAATCATGCTTTCATTTGTTCGATCTACATACCTGTATTAGCCCATTCTCATGCTGCTATGAAGAAATACCCAAGACTGGGTAATTTATAAAGAACAGAGGTTTCATTGACTGACAGTTCCTCACGGCTGCGGAGGCCTCAGGAAACTTACAATCATGGCGGAAGGCGTCTCTTCACAGGGTAGCAGGAGAAAGAATGAGTGCTGAGTGAAGGGGGAAGACCCCAATAAAACCATCAGATCTCGTTAGAACTCACTCACTATCACAAGAACAACAAAGGGAAAACCGCCCCTATGATTCAATTATCTTTACCTGGTCTCCCCTTGACAGGTGGGGATTATGAGAACTACAGTTCAAGATGAGATTTGCGTGGGGACACAGCCAAACCATCAATACCCTTTACATTTACTCCGTTCTAGCTCTATAAACCACAGAGTCAGGGATAAGCAAACTAAAGATTTTAAGAGCTAACAATCTGAAAGGGATAGATAAGCCTTATAGGGTTGCATGAAAAGCAATTACAATTATGAGTATGTTTTATCAAATGTAAGAGATTGCACAAGTACAAATCTTTTGTGACTTTTCAATAGCTTCCCGTATGATCTTATTTTTTACAGATTTCTCCTTATCCTACCTTTTGTATAGGACAACCTTCTATAGCATAGATGTATGCAGATTACCTTGGATCCTTGATGTTATTACTTATATGGAATAAAGATTAAATGTTCTTAGGTGGCAGAAAAAACTACTCATAAACTAAACTAATCTTTATTTTTAGACTCATCTGCTATCCTGCCTTTGAACTGGCTTCTGCCTTTCCCTCCTATTCCATTCTTAATGAGATTCTTTTCATTCTTTAAAGCCCATTTCAATTGTCTTCTAACCTATAAACCCCCTCCTCAAGTCCTTCTAGGAAAAAGTAATTGATTCTGTCACACTTCTTCCACATACCATACTATTTCATTTTATACAGCATTGTAATAATATATTTATGTATCTTTCTTCGTCAGTATACCAAAAGGACTTTGTAAGTGTGGCACATATTTTAACACCCAAGGAACTATTGTAGAGGCTAGTTCAAAACATTTTTCAATTAATGTTTCCTGAATTTAGTAGAGTTAGATATACATATGTATACTACTACAAACGTATGCATATAATAAGTTCAAATAGGTAGGCAAATTATACTTAATAAATTCTATACATATTTGTGTGCAAGTATCTGTAAATATGTTAAGCATATGTGATATATATTCTATAACATAAACATGCTGGGTAAGTATATGTTGAATTGAATGCATGAGAGAATATCTTGATCACAGTTAACATTTTTGACTATGCCCTATATGCCAAATCTTTTGCTAAGTGCTTCACATGAACTCTCATTTCCTTGGCATACCAGTGAACCCCAAGATAGGTACTCTCATTATCCTATGTTTGCAAAGAAGGAAACCTAGACTTAAAACCGTGAATTGCCCACAGTTCTGTATTCATTGAGTCAGAAATTCGAATTCTAAATCTAAATGTATCTGACTCTAAAGTTTGTGTTGTTTCTAGTAACATTCTGTGGATAGATTCATACATACATATATACACACACAGCTATGTATACATGGCAAGCTATGGAGACATGTCCATATGCCATATATAATAGAGTTATAGCTCTGTATACATATACTCTCAACTCGTCTCTAGAATATGAACATAATGAGAGCATATATAATTACATAAAATATACATATGTGCTATATGTTATACATTTATAGAGAATAAACATTTCTTTTTCTCTGACAAGTACATGCTTTGTTCACAGACCTAATATTTTGCTATGAACTTTGGGAGAATCAATCAGCAAATATGTATATGCATTTTCTAATATATTTTCTACATATATGTATATAACTTTATCTTTTTAAGGGCTGCGCATAGAAGATATAAAATGGATTTTCCATGTTAAAAAATCTATAGCAACTCTCCATCAGTATGCTTGCTAGCCACAGCTGCCATCCCCATGTGGTGGAGAGGTGTGGACCACCATCAGCAAGTGTTAATTTGTCAGTCTAGTTGGGACAAGGATACTATTATAAAACTTTGTTCTTTGGAAATATATACAATCACAGCTGAAATTCAGGCACTTGCTGTCACCAGGAAGGAAAGGATTTGCAACAAAAGTGTCTTTATGTTTTTGGTTCTTTTTATGCTGCCCCTTTTTTCCTCAGCCTGTGAGTCAGTTACATTTGTATCTATTCTTTCAGATCTGCTTCCTTAGCAAGGTGTATGCGCTAAGGTCGCACTGTCTACTTCTCAATCTCCTTTGCCCTCTTTGCATTTAAGTAATACTTTTAAAATTCCAGGATCCCTCTGAAGCAAACAAAAATCACTGCTGCCCTTTCCCACAAGGGTTGCCAAGTTCAAAGCACATGAAGTGTAATCAGGATTTTG
>NW_012122399.1:105590-108154 GCF_000951035.1 Colobus angolensis palliatus
TTTTTTCTTTTCATTTACAACAGCCTTGATTCCTGCAGGCTCAAGCAAACTTCTTGCCTCAGTCTCCCAAGTAAATGGGACTACAGGCACACATCTCCATGCCTGACTAATTCTTCAAAAAAATTTTGTAGAGATGAGGTTTCACTATGTTGCCCAGGTTTATCTTAAACACCTGGGCTCAAGTGATCCTCCTGCCTCAGCCTTCCAAAGTGCTAGGATTATAAGCATGAGCCACCACTCCCCACCTAAGCAAGTTTCTGAATCCCTATGTGCCTCAGTTTTCCATCCCCAGAGTGGAAATCATAGCACTCACATGTCGGGCTTTCTGTAAGGATTAAAGGAGATTATTTACATCTGAATAATGAAACAAGTACAAGGTGTTGTAGATAACTCAGTATAATGAAAGGAATAAATTAAAGCAGAAACAGTGAAGAGACTAGAAAGGACTGTCAGTGGATAGATTCCATAAACTGTAGGATCAGGGCGCATGGGTGAACATCTGCTGATGTACATAACAAACTAGAGGGGAGAACAAAGTACTGGGAAGTGGACATTATGAAAGAGGGGATCGCCTGGAAGAGCTTAAAAAGGCAGCTGTAAAGCATGTAAAACAGCAGTAGTTTAAATGAGAGTTAGAAATCCAAAACTATGTTTTCGAAAAGTTGAAACAAATACAGTCCAAGCAACACAATGACTAAAGTGTTAGATAATGTTAGTGACATGGTAAATTAGGCAAATGCTCCTTCCACTGAAAAACAAGATAATTAAAAACTTCTATAAAATGTTATAATAAGCCATTTTGAAGTGTTTACTGTGTGTCCAACTGTGTGAAGTCCTTTGTACACATTTCATCTAATCCTCCTGACAATACTACATATTTGGTGCTACTCTTGCCCACATTTAAAAGATGAAGAAGCTAAAGCACAGAGAGCTCCTCAAGGGCACGAAGTTAACCTCACGGTCAGGACAAGAACCCCGCGTAACTCACCCCAGAGATCACAGTCTACATCCCAAGGTGTATTTCTCTCACAAAGGATATGAGTCATAGTTGAAGCAGATGCAGTATGTCATGATTTTTAGCTATTGGTGGAGGGTAATAAAAGATAAACCTTTGACTGGGATAGGAAGAACATTTTTAAGTGGTAAAAGCAGAGTAATAGTCAACGGAAAAAGAAGAAAATAAAATGAAAGCACAACTACTTGACAGTGAGGGACTTTTATGTTGTAAAATAAGAAATGTTTATTGGCTTTTACTTTTATGTCAATATAAGGACACAAGATAGAAAATACAAATGTGTTTACCAAGATATAGATGTCATCAGCCTTGATGGCTTAAAAGAAAAGGCACTGCTCCCAGAAGACTGGAGGAAGCTAGGAGGTGAGAAGCAGGGATGAGGCACATACATCGATGGAGATTCATGAGATGCTATTTAAAGTTAAAGAGACAAGAAGGAGGCCGGGCGCGGTGGCTCAAGCCTGTAATCCCAGCACTTTGGGAGGCTGAGACGGGCGGATCACGAGGTCAGGAGATCAAGACCATCCTGGCTAACCCGGTGAAACCCCATCTCTACTAAAAAAAAATACAAAAACTAGCCGGGTGAGGTGGCGGACGCCTGTAGTCTCAGCTACTCGGGAGGCTGAGGCAGGAGAATGGCGAGAACCCGAGAGGCAAAGCTTGCAGTGAGCGGAGATCCGGCCACTGCACTCCAGGCTGGGTGACAGAGCGAGACTCCGTCTCAAAAAAAAAAAAAAAAAAAAAAACAAGAAAAGAAAAGTTAAATTTTTTTATTTTGAAAAAAAAAAAAAAAAAAAAGACAAGAAGGAAAGTTGAATTGTTCTATTTATGTAAAGACAAACAATATGCAAAAAATTTATCTTGTAAGAATTAAGTGGGATCATAGAGTTTTGAAAATTTGGCTAATCTTTTCACAGAAGAAATTGATAGATGTAATTAAATTAAATAAGAAAAGCCTATATAATCGTATCAATTTAGATTTAGAATTGTAATTAGCAGACTTCTTGAAGTAAATCAGGGTCAGGGAGAAAGCACAGACAGCAGTGAGGGCAGAGCACTCTCCCTTTCCTGTATAAGCTTCACAGCATTCTTGTGTCTGTGTTTTGTGTAAGAGAGTGAGTGTATGTGTATATCCACACTTACAGACATACATATGACCCACAGCTATATTTCTCCTGGTAACAGCAGCCAGGAATGACAGTCCCTTAAGCAAACTGGACATTCCCTGCAGAGAAAAAAACATGCCTAGGTGAAAATTATCATCATCAAAGGCTACGGATCCTTCCTAGGAGCTGACATCAACATACTAGTGGATTAAAAGAATTAACAAGTGCCTCGCCAATTCACACTGGATCCTATTTCTCTGTAAGGTCCCCTCCCCTCCCCTCCTCTTCCCTTCCCTTCCCACCTTCCTTTTTTCATTTACCTCTTCACTCCCTTTCTCCCTCTGTTTTTTCTTTCTCTTCTTTAAAATATATTGTGTGTGAAAATCCAAAAATATTTTCTTCTTTGTAAAAGTAGATCAACCTTAAAAAAATAAATTTAGGTA
>NW_012122399.1:108459-119664 GCF_000951035.1 Colobus angolensis palliatus
AACTCATTCTTTGCTCCCCTAATACCATTCTACTCATCAGATCTCAGCTCAGTAGCTCCTTTCTCTTTCATGTTCTCAGGACATGCAATCTCCCTCCCCTCCCCTTCCCTTCCCTTCCCACCTTCCTTTTTTCATTTACCTCTTCACTCCCTTTCTCCCTCTGTTTTTTCTTTCTCTTCTTTCAACTTCAGTGTATTCCTATATATCCTACCAATGCTTCCATTTTAGCATCATGAGTATTTATAGTCCAAATTAGAAAAACAACCAGCTTCACTTTGCCAAAAGGAAATCTCAAAGTCTAAGATGTTAGGAGCTACTACCCTTGAAAAAATGAGAATTTGCCAGCCATCTTTCATAGTTGAGTTCAAAACCTATTCTTCCACTTCCTCCTTTGTGTCATCTTAAGTGAATACACCTAATTGTCTCAGTTTCCACGTCTGAAAAATGGAAGTATCAATACTTCAAACTATTATTGAGAGATTAAATGTGTCAATAATGTCCACCACAGGACACTTAGCGATGCTAGGCATAATGCCCTATGTGCAATATCTTACTACAGTCATCACAATAGCTTCACAAAGACCCCTGTGTAATGGATACTACCATCCATTCTATGGATGAGTTTGTGGAAGCCCATAATAGTTAAGGAACAGTTCTAAGTAGCCAAATCTGAATTTGAACCCAGGCCTTTTTGAGTGATTCCTCCCACCACACTCTTTATGCTATTTCACTTTGCAGAGGGGACATCCAGGTGTAATGCCATGGTACCACCTCCCTCCACTGAACCCAAGCTGAGTTCTGCCCCCTGGAAGGTAATGGAGTGATTATTCAGAATCTCATAGTTATGGCCTGTGGATAGCAAAGTTCATTCAGAAAACACAATAAAATTCCACCAATAGTGCTCTTCTGACCGAAGACAAGAAGTTAACCAGAAAGTAGTGGCTTTGACACAGATCTTCTCAGTTGTGGCAAATTATGAACTTGACTAGATTTTATTTATTTTATTTAAAATTTTCATTTCCACTGAAAGGATTTTTCCTAAGGTCATAATATTCTTATCTCTAGCCAAACAACACAGAAGAAAGAAAATATATGGTAGGGAAATTATGGGCTTTTAACTTTGTCAGGAGATTCCTGAGTTACCCACAAATCCTCCCCCTTTCTCCACTCATCCACTCAGCCTTAAAAGTCACTCCTCCTTTGTCATGCACCTTTCCAGAATCTATGCTATTCTCACACATGCACAGTAACTTTTCAGTTCTCCAAACAAACTGCAACTACTATATGCCTCTCCCTGTCTCTCACTGAAGCCTCTTCAGTTCATTTGTTATTGAAGCACGAGTGAGTTTTCTAAAATGCAAATCTGACCATATCACTCCTCTGCTTGCAAGCCCTGGAGAGGTCCAGTTGCTAACATCATCTAAAACAAATTTCTTAAGATGGCAGAAGAGAACTCCGGGTTTTGTCCTCAACATATTTTTTCCTGCCTACTTCACACCTCTAACCTTAACGTACAACACATAAACAGTATTCAACTACGTGTGGTTCCCAGGACATGTGAGGTGGTTTCACATCTTCATGACTTGGCACATACTCCAATTTCCCTGGAATATACAGTTCACTTTGCTCAGCTTTGCGTACTGTTACTCATGTTTCATGACCTATCTTAAATACCGCTCATGTAACTTTCCCAGAAGAATTTCCTTTATGTGAGTATCTCACTTGGTATTATAGCACTTACAGTAATTATTCATTCTAATTATTTGCTTGCAAGTTTATTACTCCAAGGAGAGTGAACTCCTTGGGGCAGAGAAAATATCTTAGGTATTTTTGTAACCCTAACACCTAGCACAGGGTCAAGCACAGACTAGCTCTCACCAGTAAATAGCTTGGGCATGAATAAATATTTAGGAGTCGGAAATCACTTCCAACATACGGTCAAATCATTCACTGTATGTGTGTAATGTATCAGATTATGTGGTAAGCATTGGGATATAACTTTGAACCAGACAGCCATAATCTCAAATTTCACTGAGCTCACTTATATGCTAAAACTCTCATGAAAGAACACACCAAGAATCACTCTTCAGATGATAGTTTAGGTAAATTTACAGAAGCAACAAATCAGAAGTAAATACATAACAGAACAAATTTTACTCTGTGTTACAATATCTTCCCCTGCCTATCAAGTAGTACAGGCACCATATAAACAACCTACGTATCTGCTGCTCTCTAGAAGATCTGGAGAGGCTTTAAAAGTTTTATTTCAGTCGGGCGCGGTGGCTCACACCTGCAATCCCAGCACTTTGGGCGGCCGAGGCAGGTGGATCGCGAGATCAAGAGTTCAAGACCAGCCTGGCCAAGATGGTGAAAACCCATCTCTACTAAAAATACAAAAAAGAAAAAAATTAGCTGGGCGTGGTGGTGGGCACCTGTAATCCCAGCTACTTCAGAGGTTGAGGCAAAGGGTCGCTTGAACCTGGGAGGCAGGGGTTGCAATGAGCCAAGATCGCGCCACTGCACTCCAGCCTGGACGACAAAGTGAGACTCATTCTCAAAAAAAAAAAAGAAAAATGTTTTATTTCTTAACTTGGGTAGTAGTTACAAGGATATTCACCTTGTGATAATTTAAGCTGTACATTAGGCCTGCTTTTTAAAAATATCTGTGGTATCTATTTATACTAAGATATTAAAAAATGAAAGGGAGAATTTTTTAAAAACACAAACAAACAAAAAATCCCCAAATTGTGAGTGGTTAATTACATTAAATATTTCAGAGAGGACGAATAGTAGAAAATAAATCAAAATATAAAAACAAACTTACAGAGGTGTCTCCAACCATTTTCATATCTGGAGGCACATGATAACCTTTACGAGCACATGGAGAAGAAAAGATACTACTATAGTCTGGAGTTCCAGTCACCTATGGTGCCCAGCTGACCAAGGACAGAGGGCTAATTCCTTAAACCATCTTTGAAACGTTGGTGACACAGCAGTTAAAGTTATTTCTTCGTGAGACCAAGGGCCAGGCAAGAAATGAAGTCTGGGATTGCAGGCCATGGGGAACTTTCACTAATTGTGGGACTTTTCTAACTTTTTTTCTTTCTGTAGAGGCAAGTGTAGAAATAATTTTTTCATTCAGAACTACAAGGCACATCCTTCTGCTGAGCAATCAAAACTCAGGCTCATTTCCATTTCAAACAGTTTCTTTATTCCTTGAATTTGCCCTGTCTGATTTTCTAAGAGTCTATATTTCTTATTATTCAAATAATTTGGCAGCAGACACAAGTAGAATTCTGCAATGGTTACTAGTAAGGGACTAGAATTGAAAAGAGAGCCTATGGAAGTAGGGAGGGGATAAAGAAGCATCAACAAATGGGGCTCATGAGTAAAAGGTTTCAGAGAAGATGGGGTTAAGAGACCAGATAAAGATTTTTGAGAAATAAATAAATAAAGAAGAATAGAGAGAAGACAAAGGTGAAGGAAGGAGGGAGGAAAAAGGAGAGAGAGCAAGAGAGGGAAGAAAGAAAAGAAATGAAAAGTTAAGAAAAGAGTTCAGTGGCTGTTTCTCTACAATTGTAGGGATGTTGATAGTCCAGCTATACAGGATGATACAGATTTGGGTTCACATTCCAGCTTTTCCATTTGCTGCTTCTGTTACCTTGGAAAAATTACTCAATCGTTCTAATCCTTGGTTTCCATCTGAAGATTGGACGTAGCTATAATATTGTACTATATTTTTGTTGATACTAAAAGTAATGGCAACCAGGCACAGTGGCTCACACCTGTAATCCCAGCAATTTGGGAGATTTAGATGGGTGCATCACTTAAGTCCAGGATTTCGAGACCAGCCTGGCCAATATGGTGAAACCACGTCTATCCTAAAAATAAAAAACTTTTTGGACTAGAAAATCCAGCTACTTGGGAGGCTGAGGCAGGAGAATCACTTGAAGCTGGGAGGCAGAGGTTGTGTCACTGCACTATAGCCTGAGTGACTGAGCAAGAATCTGTCTCAAAAAAAAAAAAAAGAAAAGAAATAAATAAAAGTAATGGCATATGGCATATGTACAAGGCTTAATCCAGTACATCTAAGACATGTCAGTTCCTTTTACTTTATTTCCTCATTTAAAACATTGACAAGAACTTAACTTATAGCAATTACTTTAAAAATGTCGTGTAAATAATGAGATAAGTGAATGAATAAAAATGATGAATGTATATATGCAGGAATCCAAAAGTATAATCTTGACTGACTATTTGGCTCATTTAAAGGGTTGAGAAGAGGATGGAAAACCCCAATGTCTAGACATCTTTCTTTTTCAGACCTATGCAAAGGACAGGGAGAGCATGGACTAACACATGTCAGCTATAATTGAGTTTAGCCAGATGTACCAGCTGTCTTCTCTCATCTCCCCCTGGGGCTACAGCTTCTATTGAGTGATTGGAGTTTGACTGAGTTCATTTCTTTCGAGTCATGGATAAGAAAGCCAGGGTTCCGAGAGGTGATGGAAGGACTTTATGGTAAGTTGCAGTGGGTCCCAAAAACACTCCCCTTCAAGTGTGGAGCGTTTCCTCTCATATCAATGGATGAAGCCAAATAGTGTCTTTTTCTAAAAGTGTTGGTATCTATAGATTTATATTTAGAAGAAACCATGTAAGTTATCTAGAATTCCAGGCAAATATTTAGTCTTGATTTCCTGTTAGAACCACCTGAGTAACTTTCTAGAAGATACTTATACTTAAGTCATAGCTTCCCTCTTACCTCCAATAATTGAATTAAAATTTCTGAGGGTGTGGCTTATGCATAAGTATTTTAATAGATTACTAAGTGATTTTTTAAACTTTTTACATAAAGTTTTTTAGCCACACACAAAAGTGGACTGAATAGTAGAATATCTCTTTACTTAGCTTCAACAGTTGCTGACATTTTACCAGTCTTGTTCATCTGTCATGACAACACTTAAAAGAAGCGCTAGAGTATTTTAAACCAAATCTAAGCAATGATATAAATGAACACATGAGTATTTCAGTATGTGTCACTTACTAATTAAGTCTCTTTATTTTTTCTCTTCAGCTTTTATGTTCAAGGGGTGCTTGTGCAAGTTTATTGCATGACTAAATTGCACATCATGGGGGTTTGGTATACAGATAATTTTGGTACCCAGTTAATAAGCATAACACCTAATAGTTAGTTTTTCAGTCCCTACCCTCCTCACACCCTCCACCATTAAGGGGGCCCTGGTGTTTGCTTTTCCTTTCTTTGTGTCCATGTATACTCAATGCTTAGCTCCCACTTATAAATGAGAACACGTTGTATTTGGTTTTCTCTTTCTGCTTAATTCGCTTAGGAAAATGGCCTTCAGCTTCATCCATGTTGCTGTAAGTGACAAAATCTCATTCCTTTTTATGGCTACATAGTATTTCATGGTATATATGTATCACATTTTTTAAGGTATAGTTATCATGCCATGTACAATTTTACAAAATTAACAATAGTGATGAGGTGATTCTAACCTGCAGTCAAGTTTGAGATCCACAGCTTGAGCCTAGACTTCCCACTTTATTGATGAAGGGACTGAGACCCTGAGAAGTCAGTCACATGATATGATGTAGGTGATACATCTGGAATTAGTATTTAGTTTTCCCAACTCAGACTTCATTGCTAACGAAATAGCAGCAATCCAAGGAGGAAAAAAGTGCTCAAATGATTTTAAAGTTCGAACAAGGATATCAAGAATATCCTAACAAGGGGCATGCAAAAGAAAATGGCAAGGATGGGAATATCATAAAATGTGTATCAGGGCAAGGCCATAAAGTGTAAATGCGACTTCTATTTGAACCACATCCTCCTTCTGCATCAAATCATATAATCTTACAATGCTTTCTTAACTACCCTGATCATCAGTTTCCTTATCTGTGTAGTGGAGATAATAATATTTGGCTTCATTTGGTGCTTTGAAGATACTATGTGATTAGTGGAACATGATATGATTAATGGAACATGATTAATAACACTTAGGATGTGTGCTGTGACTCCAAGCAGGGCAGCGTACTTGGATGAGAATTTAGCCCTCTGTTGAATACTCCCAGTCTCTTCTTCACCACTGCCCAATAAGTTGTTTGTCTACTGCTCCCAGGATAAAATAAAAATTAGATAACAGAATATTTGTCAAAAGTATTTTTCTAAAATGCACCTTTGATTTAAAAATAAGCTACAAAGAACTGTGAAGTTTCCTTGGAGAAGATAGAATATTGAGGGATTTTTTTGTCATGGAGTCAATAACTGAGGCAAAAGTCAGATTCCAAAAATGAAAGAAGATTCCAGAATTTCTAGTTGAAATAACCAAACGCAAATATTGCTAATAGCTGTGTGTTAGCATACATATTAAAATGCTAGTTTGGATTTGGCCACTGAATGCAACCATTTGCCTACTGAAGATCAATCTTTAGTCTTAGCTTTGTTTATTACCAGTCTTGGTGTAGTAATTGTATTAGGAAAATTATATAACCTCTCCGAATTTCAGTTTTCTCATATGCAATTAGAACAGTGATAACTATCACATAATTAACTCTAAGATTTTTTTAAAGACGGTGCATATTAAGTGCTTAGCACAGTACCTTCTCTTTTATAAGCATCTAGTAATCAGTAATTATCACTACTATTTAGAAAGCCTTTATGGACATAGTGACTTATGAGTACCTGACATAACTCAAAGTCTGATGGAAAGATCATAGTACTGGGAGCTCATAGTCTTGTCTCTGCCACTAGTTTGCCTATGATGGTAGTGGCACCACTTACTTCTAACACAGTTTCAGCATCTCTCAGGACAGAAAGATTGTTTTTGCTTTGCAGACCTCACTGGACAAGAGAGATAACAGTTGTAACGTACAATTCAAATATAAGATATAATCAACAACAGAACATATGCAATTAAATGATTTAGAGCTGTAGAATTAGAAGAAAATTTCAAAATCATTTTCACAGATCTTTTCTCTTGACCAAGAGGGCCCATCCCTCTGTCTTTTCACAGTTTAAGGCTCATAAGGATAGGTACTGCTTCTGTTATATGCCCTCCTGGCCATTGTTCTCTTTTCACCATCTCCAGCCTCTGCCAGATTCTACTAGGGGTTTCTTCTTTATCAGGATCATTCCATAATGGTCGTGCAAATCAAGTGTAATATGTTAGTGACATGACATAATTGATTTATATGTACATCTGTCTTGTCTAACAGGTACAAGCCCTTAGAAGGTAAGAATTGTAATATGAAGACATGGTGTAGTGTAGCATTTAACAACTCAAGCTCTGTAGCCAGATTGTTTAGGTTCAAATCCTAGCTCTACTATTTTATATTCTCTAGGCCTTAGTTTCCTCACCTGAAAATAGGAGTAATAAGAGTCCTACCCCATAGGGTTATTATGAGAATTTGATAGCTTAATAAGAATGTAAAACATCTGAAACAGTGGCTGATGTAGTAGACTGCTCTAGAAAGATTAGCTTTTTATTTTTAATTTTGTTATTATTAATATTCTTTTTGATTGACAAATCACAATTGTACATGTTTATGGGATATAATATGAAGTTTTGATATATGTATACAAGGTAGAATAGTTAAGCTAATTAACATATTATCACCTTGTTTACATAACATTTTTATGGTGAGACACTGAAATTTACTTAGTTATTTCAAAATATATAATACTTTATTATTGACTGTACCAACTCTGTTGTGCAATAAATCTCAAAGTTTATTCCTCTTGTCTATTTGAGACATTGCATCCTTAGATCAAAACTCTTCATTGCCTTTCTTCCTAAAGCTGCAGCCTCTGCCTCTGGTAACCACTCTTTACTTCTATGATTCAATTTTATTCTATTTCCCATATAATTAAGATTATGCAGTATTTGTTTTTCTGTACCTGGCTTATTTCAGTTAGCATAATGTCCTCCAGATTCATCCACGTTGTCACAAATTGCAGTATTGTCATCTTCTTTTTAAGACTAAATAGTAGTGTGTTGTCTATGTATGCCACATTGTCTTTTCTTTTCTTTTTCTTTCTTTCTTTCTTTTTTTTTTTTTTTTTTTTTTTCTTTCTTTTTTTTTTTTTTTTTGAGATGAAGTCTCGCTCTGTCATCCAGGCTGGAGTGCAGTGGTGTGATCTTGGCTCGCTGCAGCCTCCTCTGCCTCCCAGGTTCAGGCAATTCTCCTGCCTCAGCCTCCCAAGTAGCTGGGACTACAGCTGTGCGCCACCACACCCACCTAATTTTTTTTATTTTTTTAGTAGAGACGCGGTTTCACTATATTGGCCAGGCTGGTCTCGAACTCCTGACCTCATGATCCGCCTGCCTCAGCCTCTCAAAGTGCTGGGATTACAGGCATGAGCCACTGTGCCCGGCCTATATGCCACATTTTCTTTGTCAATTCATCTATTGATAGACAGGCAAATTTTATATCTTGGCTATTGTGAGTAATGCTGCAATGAACAGGGACTTGCAGATATCCCTTTGACATGTTGATTTAAGTTCCTTTGGATATATAGTCAGCATTGGAATCCCAAAAGTACAGGCAACAAAAGCATAAATAGACAAATGAAATAGCGTCAAATTAAAAGGCTTTTGCACAGAAAAAAAAAGTGAAGAGATAACTCAGAGAATGGGAGAAAATATTTGTAAATTATACATCTGATAAGGAGTTAATAGCCAAAACATACAAAGAACTCAAACAACTCAATAGCAAGAAAACATATAACCTAATTATAATACGGGCAAAGTACCTGTACAGACACTTCTCAAATGAAAATTAGCTTTTAGAATAACATATATTAAATATCCAAGTGTTCACCAAGCCCCTTAAAGGGTCTGACAAGTGGAAAAACTTGGCAAATGTTAACTCCTTCTCCCAAAACGTAGAAAGTCTCTTCAGCTCAATCACTAACAATGACAAAAATTTCCAAGCTATGAGCTTAAGACCAGATACCAGAAGAAATCCCCTGTACCACTATGTTTCCTGAGAACCAAGAAAAAATATCTTTACTTATATGTAGCCATGGAGCTCAGAAAGGAGCAATGATCTTGGAGTTGGGAGACTTCAAGCAAATACCTAGACCCTCTGAGCTTTTAGATTTTCATCATGAAGTAAAGAGAGAAATTCAACCTTCCATGTAGTGTGGTTTTAAAAATTCTAGAAACTATAAATAAATTGCTGGCACTTTTACCATATGCACTTTCTAAGAAATAACTATTATTGGCAATATTAATATGATTATGATGATGATTAGATACTATAAATGGAATACAGAAGACACAGTAGAAAGTCACTCTCTCTTTGGCCATTTGTCCATGAAATTGAGGATGTTGAACAGGCTCTTTTGAACGAACTGGCAAACACTTGCAAAGCATCAAACTGAGTACTGTGAAATAATGTATCAGTCACATGAAGGCCAGCGTACCGTATCAGTATGATAAAAGGGAAAACAAAGGAGAGAGACCCTGTACACACTCAATTTAAATTGGCTTGATTTTCAGATACAGCATCAAATTTTGTTTCTTTCTCCCACAAAACAAGGATGAAGCCTATGGTATTAGATTTTGATTATTTCTCAGGGCTGTCACAGGACTCAAACTGGAAAAAAAAAAAAAAAAGTTCTATTTTCTCTTTAAAACATAAACATTAAATAAATTCCAAGAAACATAACTTTCTCTTCTAGTTAATATGATCATATTAAGACATCAAACTTCTCAAGATTAAAAGAAAAATGGTTAAATATACAGGGTTAAGAGGAGGTGAAAGTGAATTAGTGCTAAATCAAATAGGCATTATCTCTGAAAGACTGATGCAGTTATAGCAGACAATGTTTCAATAACACTGATGAAAAAGATGGATTTTATTTAAAACAAAATATAATCTTATTCTAAAAAGAGGCAGTAATAGATTATAGGACAGAATCAATTAACGATTTCTGTCAGATTCTTCATGACTTTTTTTTGTCAGCCTTGTTAAATGAGCATTACTTTACATTTCTCATTCAGCAAGTCTTTTGAAAGTGAAACTTTTATTACATTTCCCAGGGAGCAGAATGAAATATAATATCTGAATGTTTAAACCTACATAGATAAGTCAGTTTCACTAACTTTGAACTCTCCTTGCTCTAATAAATCCTGCCTACCTTTAGTATGAATGGCCAGGCCAAAATATGCAAAGTTCCCAGACATATTTTATAAATTCCTAGAATATAAAGCAACCCGGGATTATCCTAGGAGAGCCAATCACCATGGTTTCGGGGTTTGCTCATTCAGAAATACAAATGAACAGGATTGATTTGATTAATAAATTAATTAATATAAATAATATTACTAGGAGAAATAATTCACACAAAGGAAATTTGACATTTGCCAAAAATGCACAGGTAAAATTTAGACTTACCAAAATTGACCCAGAAAAACTACATGGTAGCAATAATGTCTGCAGAGAAAACTCACAATGATGGATGACAGCACTGATTGATAAGGGTGAGAAAACAGAAGAAATCAATTTATTGATTCCATTGGAAATAATGTAACAATGCTGAGATCTATTAAAAATTAATTCTGAAATATCTGCTGCCGGGCGGGGGGCGGCGGGGGGGGCAGAGCAAGATGGCCGAACAGGAACAGCTCCAGTCTCCAGCTCCCAGCGCGAGCGACACAGAAGACAGGTGATTTCTGTATTTTCAACTGCATTTCAAACTGCATTTATCTCACTAGGGAGTGCCGGACAATCGGTGCTGGTCAGCTGTTGCAGCCCGACCAGCAAGAGCTGAAGCACGGCAAGGCATCGCCTCACCTGGGAAGCGCAAGGGGGAAGGGAATCCCTTTTCCTAGCCAGAGGAACTCAGACACACAACACCTGGAAAATCGGGTAACTCCCACCCCAATACTGCGCTTTAAGCAAACGGGCACACCAGGAGATTATATCCCACACCTGGCTGGGAGGGTCCCACGCCCACGGAGCCTTCCTCATTGCTAGCACAGCAGTCTGCCATCTGAGCCTGGGGAAGGGGCGCCGCCATTGCTGAGGCTTAAGTAGGTAAACAAAGCCCTGGGAAGACTGAACTGGGTGGAGCTCACAGCAGCTCAAGGAGGCCTGCCAGTCTCTGTAGACTCCACCTCTGGGGACAGGGCACAGCTAAACAACAACAACAACAAAAAAAAAGGAGCAGAAACTTCTGCA
>NW_012122399.1:119714-119978 GCF_000951035.1 Colobus angolensis palliatus
GGGTGGAGCTCACAGCAGCTCAAGGAGGCCTGCCAGTCTCTGTAGACTCCACCTCTGGGGACAGGGCACAGCTAAACAACAACAACAACAAAAAAAAAGGAGCAGAAACTTCTGCAGATGCGAACGACTCTGTCTGACAGCTTTGAAGACAGCAGTGGATCTCCAAACACGGAGGTTGAGATCTGAGAACGGACAGACTGCCTGCTCAACTGGGTCCCTGACTCCTGAGTAGCCTAACTGGGAGACATCCTCCACTAGGGGCAG
>NW_012122399.1:123984-125421 GCF_000951035.1 Colobus angolensis palliatus
GGACACCTAGATTTGTCATCTTCTAGAAGTTTTATGATTTTGCATTTTCCATTTATGTCAGCCATTGAATAATTCTCTTTTGAAAGAATCCCTGATTCATTTTAATAGAAAGTAATATTTAGAAATGAAGATTTGGTGCTAGGTGTGCTCGTTCCTATTGATGTGTCATTGCTTTTAGGTTCTCTGAGCAGAAACAGCTAAAGAATGCGTCTGTTTGTATAAACCTGTGGGTTCATGCAGATATTTTCAACTCTAATTCAATATACTACAGGGTTAATCTACTCATCCCCTTTCCACATTTCAACTTACCTTTTCCAATAATGGGAAAACATGGTGGCTGTTACCCTTAATATGTTTGCTTGTTTGCTTAAACTTAAAATGCACAAAAAGGATTACCAAGCCATACAGTGATGAAAACAAAACATATAACTAGAGTTCAATATTTATTTGTAGTTCTCATTCTGGGGGTTGAATATACATGGAGGAATGAATCTTAGTTATTATAACAGGTGAGTTTTGACAATGCCTGCAGCTGTGTAACCCACAATTTGATTATGTAACAGAACATTGCCATCACTCTAAGGTTTCCTCATACTCCTTTCTAATCAAGTTCTATTAGTACACACTCCTTATAGGAAAAAAACTGCTAAACTGTTTTTCAAAGTAGTTGTACCATTTTACACTCTTACCAGCAATGGTAAGAGTTGCTGCACGTTCTCATCAACATCTGGTATTATCACTTTATAACTTTAGCCATTCTCGTGTGTGTGTGTGTGTGTGTGTGTGTGTATGAGTATCTCATTGTGGCTTTAACTTGCTATTCACTGATGACTAATGGTGAATACTGTTTACATGCATTTTCATCATTTGTATGTCCTTTGTATACCTTCTTTTTGTGTATCTGCTTTTAGAAAAAATATACTCAACTTTTATTTGTCATTTTAATATTAACATAAAAGTACTTTGCATATTCTGCAGAGAAGTCTTTTATAAGCTATATATAGTATAAACACTTTTTTCTCTACTCATAGCATGCTTGTTTGCTTAACGCTGTCTTTTTATGAGTGAAGTTTTTAATTTGATCAAGTCTAATAATCGAGCTTACTTTAATAGTTACTATTTGCCATCACTAAGGTCGCAAACATATTGTCCTATGTGTGCTTTAAGGTGCTTTATACTTTGGGATTTAAGATTTAGGTACGTGATTCATCTGGATGTCTGTGCATGATTTGAGATAGAATTCAAGGTTTATTTGGTGGTTATGCACAAATCTGTGGAAGTTGTGCTGTATGTGAACTACTCTGCCATTACTGCAAGTACATTTCCTTCTTTACTTCTCTTATGATATTATTTTTTACCTCTTTTCACATTCACGTCTATAAGAATGAGTAGTCTGACATGTTTTTCTTTTAAGTTTTAAGCTTCAGGATTTCCTAT
>NW_012122399.1:125471-127457 GCF_000951035.1 Colobus angolensis palliatus
TAGCCATTCTCGTGTGTGTGTGTGTGTGTGTGTGTGTGTATGAGTATCTCATTGTGGCTTTAACTTGCTATTCACTGATGACTAATGGTGAATACTGTTTACATGCATTTTCATCATTTGTATGTCCTTTGTATACCTTCTTTTTGTGTATCTGCTTTTAGAAAAAATATACTCAACTTTTATTTGTCATTTTAATATTAACATAAAAGTACTTTACATATTCTGCAGAGAAGTCTTTTATAAGCTATATGTAGAATAAATACTTTTTTCTCTACTCATAGCATGCTTGTTTGCTTAATGCTGTCTTTTTATGAGTGAAGTTTTTAATTTGATCAAGTCTAATAATCGAGCTTACTTTAATAGTTACTATTTGCCATCACTAAGGTCACAAACATATTCTCCTATGTGTGCTTTAAAGTGCTTTATACTTTGGGATTTAAGATTTAGGTACGTGATTCATCTGGATGTCTGTGTATGATTTGAGATAGAATTCAAGGGTTATTTGGTGGTTACGCACAAATCTGTGGAAGTCGTGCTGTATGTGAACTACTCTGCCGTTACAGCAAGTACATTTCCTTCTTTACTTCTCTTTTGATATTATTTTTTACCTCTTTTCACATTCACGTCTATAAGAATGAGTAGTCTGACATGTTTTTCTTTTAAGTTTTAAGCTTCAGGATTTCCTATGATTCTTTCTCTCATTATGGTTAAACATGTTTTCCTAATTATTCTTCTAATTTAAATTGTATTTTTAGCCTTAACTCTCTAATCCAGAGTTCTGTATATATTGTACAACAGGAGTTCAGTTTCTTTTCATTTTAGTTCTTGAACACTTCATCTTTAATCTTTAAAATTTATTAAATACAAATGTATTTCTTTAGCTCTCAAAATGTCTGATTTTAATTGCATTATATAATATATATGTATGTGTGTGTGTGTATATATATATGTACACTTTGGAATTTGATATTTCTATGTCTCAATACTTTTTCAGGTCTTGTTATAAGTAGCCAACAATTAGAATTACAATTTTTTTTCAAAAAGGCATTGTCCTTTCTTGTTATATTTATTTCTAAATATTTTATAATGTTTACAGTTTCTGTGCTAGTAAATTTTGATTCTCTGTATCTACTCATCTGCCTCTTTAGTTTTAGGGGCAGTGGTTTGCTCTGTGACCTCAGTTCTCATATGGATCTAAGTTTGGTCAGCTTTTTTCTTACTATGTGAATGGCAGAGATGATTTCCAAGTTCTTTACATGCCAGACAAGAAGTTGTAGTGTAGTGTTTTCAGGATTCATCTATGTTTTAGCATGTATCAGCACATTATTCTTTTCTATTAATGGAAAAGTCTATACCACATTTTGTTTATCCATTCACCAGCTGGTGGACATTTGGATTGATTTGGATTGTTTTCACTTTTAGACTATTTTGAATGATGCTGCTATGAATATTCATGTGCCATTCTTTTTGTGGATATATATTTTCATTTATCTTGTATATATACCTATTAGTGGAATTGCTGGGTTGTGTAGGAAATTTATGTTTAATTTTTAGGAAGCTGCCACACTACTTTTTAAAGTGGCTGTACCATTTTACCATCCCACCAGCACTGTGTGAGTGTTCTCATTTATCTATGTCCTTGCCACCATTTGTTATTGTCTTTCTTATGATAGTCATTGTTGCAGGTATGAATTTTTGATATTTTTAAACAAGAAATAATGCATATATACACGGTTAAAATGCAAATGATATAGAAAAGTATACAATTAATAATTAAAATCACTTTTCCCTCACCAAATCCTGTCTCAAAAGATAACATCTCAAGCTTTTTGTACAACATAAAGACAAAAATGTTTAGAGCAATATGCATTCTATGCTGAAAGTCAGATACATATTTTTATACGTACATATATAATTATATTCAATTATAAAGATATAAATATATTAACATAAATGTGTATATAGTTTAATATAAAATGTATATTT
>NW_012122399.1:133037-133394 GCF_000951035.1 Colobus angolensis palliatus
ATGTATGGGGCCATTCATGCTGTTAAGGCCATTCAAATTGGCAAGGGTCCCTCTCGCAAACCATTCTTTACTTGTCACTGTCTCTATTTTTTTTTATTTAAGTTCTGGGATACATGTGTAGGACATGCAGGTTTGTTACGTAGGTAAACATGTGCCATGGTGGTTTGCTGTACCCATCAACCTTATCCTCATCCTTATCCGTTTTAAATTTTTATCATCTAAGTTTCATAAAAATATATATGTTTGAAATAGTAATAAAAAACGAAGAATTGAATTGCATCCGTAGCAGGACAACCTTACTCATACATTAAAGAGGTTCAGAAAATTCCTTACAGTATCTGCTAAATAAACATGTTT
>NW_012122400.1:0-1842 GCF_000951035.1 Colobus angolensis palliatus
CGGAGTCTCGCCCTGTCGCCCAGGCTGGAGTGCAGTGGCCGGATCTCGGCTCACTGCAAGCTCCGCCTCCCGGGTTCACGCCATTCTCCAGTCTCAGCCTCCCGAGTAGCTGGGACTGCAGGCGCCCGCCACCACGCCCGGCTACTTTTTCTGTATTATTATTATTATTATTATTAGAGACGGGGTTTCACCGTGTTAGCCAGGATGGTCTAGATCTCCTGACCTCGTGATCCGCCTGTCTTGGCCTCCCAAAGTGCTAGGATTACAGGCTTGAGCCACCACGCTAGGCTGAAGTATAACTCTTGAAAGTTACTGGGTTCTACCGGGCACAGTGCCTCACGCCTTTAATCCCAGCACTTTGGGGGCCGAGGCGGGTGGATCACCTGAGGTCAGGAGTTAGAGACCAGCCTGGCCAACCTGGTGAAACTCCGTCTCTACTAAAATTAGAAAAATTAGCTGTGCGTGGTGGCAGGTGCCTGTAGGCCCAGCTACTCAGGAGGCTGAGACAGGAAAATCACTTCAGCCTGGGCGACAGAGCGAGACTCCGTCTCAAAAAAAAAAAAAAAAAAAGACCGCTTAGCTGAATGTTGTGGTAGCTTGTGCCTGTAATCCCAGAGGCTAAAGCAGGAGGATTGCTTGAGGCCAGGAGTTTGAGACCTGCCTGGGCAATATAGCAAGACCTGGTTTCTACGCACACACAAATTTTAAGTACTCTAGCATGGTGTCACATGCCTGTATTCCCAGCTACTTGGGAAACTGAGGCAGGAGGATTGCTTGAGTTCAGGAGTTAAAGGCTGCAGTGAGCGGTGATCCAGCCACTGCACAGCAGCCTGGGCAACAGCAAGACTCCATCTCGTATTTTAAATGTATGTCCCTTTTATATTAAAAAAATTATCTTAAATTTTAAAATAACATTGTGAAGGAATAAACAATCTAAGCAACAAATGCTTCCAAGCTTCTTCACCATTAGTTTATTAACCTGAATAGAATTTACCACCAAGGGTCATAATTTCTTAATGCTAAAGTAGAAATCCATTGGGAGTTGCATTGTCACTGAAAAAAATTATAATGAAGGCTGGGCACAGTGGCTTACACCTGTATTCCCAGCACTTTGGCAGGCCAAGGTGGGCAGATCACTTGAGGTCAATGGTTCGAAATCAGCCTGGCTAAAATAGTGAAACCTGTCTCTACTTTAAGAAAAAAAACAAAAAACAAAAAGTAGCTTGGTGTGGTGCTGCGTGCCTGTTTTCCCAGCTACTCGGGAGGTGGAGGCAGGAGAATTGCTTGAACCTGGGAAGCAGAGGTTGCAGTGAGCCAAGATTGCACCACTGCACTCCAGCCTGGGCGACAGAGGGAGAATCCGTCTCAAAAAAAGTTAAAATGAACTGGTCTCCCTATATGAAAATGATGGCACTGCCTTGCCAGTTGTGATTCTTCTTTTTATCCAGGCTTTAAAATGGTTTTTAATAACAGGAGAAATAGTATTCGTTGGGGAAAAAAATGTTTCTATAATCATATTAGCCTTACATTTGAGTCAGGAATTACAGCCTTAGTTTACTTTTCAAGCTGCCTGATATATTTTCCGAAACCTTGGAAAAGCACAAACCAGAGCAATATATGGTGCCCGAGTCTTTATCCAACTTCAATACTTGAAATTAACCTGAACGTGTCCATCAAATATCTTTTGCTGGCCAAATATTATTCTTCCTTGTCTTGAATTTAAGGTTATATTTTTTATTTTTATTTATTTATTTTTTTGAGACGGAGTCTTGCTCTGTCGCCCAGGCTGGAGTGCAGTGGCCAGATCTCAGCTCACTGCAAGCTCCGCCTCCGGGGTTCACG
>NW_012122401.1:0-1093 GCF_000951035.1 Colobus angolensis palliatus
GGAGGCTGAGGCAGGAGAATGGTGTGAACCCAGGAGATGGAGCTTGCAGTGAGCCGAGATCGCGCCACTGCACTCCAGGCTGGGAGATAGAGCAAGACTCCGTCTCAAAAAAAAAAAAAAAAAAAAAAAAAAAGAGTTGGATATTAAATGTGACTATCAAAACAAAGAACCCATCCAATAGAAAAAGGTATGAATGTGCTTATATACTCAATTTTACATATTGTAAGCATATTAACATATAATTATATATAATACATATACAGAGAAGATTTAAATACAAAATAAAAATGGCCAATGAATATTTAAAAACTGTTTAACCTCACAAGTAAACAGGGAAACATAAGTTAAAACTAGATACTTTTCACAGTTCAGAATGGCAAAAGTAACGTTGTTATTTTGGTAATCTAATGATGTATAAACAAATCACTCAGAAACAATGTCTTAAAAAATCATGTGTTATCTCTCATGGTTTCTGTGCATGCATGACGAATTCACTAGTGGTTTGGCTGGGCAGTTGTGACTTGGGGTGTCTCATTCCTATTAAGTTACAGTTTTTAAAGGCTTGACTGGGGTAGGAGAAACCACTTCCGTGACTGGCAAGTTGGTGCTTGCAATTGGAGGCAGGCCTCGGTTCCGCTCCACAGATCTTCCGGAGTGTCCTAGTGGCATGGCAGCTAGCTTCTTCTGAGAGACCAGTTCAAGAAAGCCAAGGCTTTTATGTCCTGGCCTCGGAAATACCACGATTACTCACTATATTCTATTGGACACATGGACTAGCTCTAATTTAGTATAAAAGGGACAACCCAAAGGGTATGGAAGCTAAGAGGCGGGGATCTCTGGTGGATGGCCACAACTGCAATATTCAGTTTTGGTAAGAATGGAAGAAAATCTGTGTCCTCAACCACTACTACTGGATGTGTAAATTATCTTTAGAGGGCAATTTGACAGTAGCTAGTCAGATTTAAAATGCACATATCTTGGCATGTATTTTATGTAAAAGAATAAAATACCTAAGAATCCAACTTACAAGGGATGTAAAGGACCTCTTCAAGGAGAACTACAAACCACTGCTCAGTGAAATAAAAGAGGACAC
>NW_012122402.1:0-1231 GCF_000951035.1 Colobus angolensis palliatus
TCTTTCTCTTTCCTTCTTTCCTTCCTCCCCCTTCTCTCCTTCTGCCCTCCCTCCCTTTTTCTCTTTCTTCCTCCCTTTCCCTTTCTTCTGACAGGGTCTTGTTCTGTTGCCCAGGCTGGAGTGCAATGGTGCAATCATAGCTCACTTCAGCCTCAACCCCCGAGGCTCAAGTGAGCTTCCTGCCTCAGCCTCCCAAGTAGCTGGGACTACAGGCATGTGCCACTACACATCGCTAATTTATTTTTAATTTTGTTTTTGTAGAGATGGGGGTCTCACTATGTTGCCCAAGCTGGCCACAGATTCCTGGGCTCAAGAAATTCACCTGCCTCAGCCTCTCAAAGTGCTGGGATTATAGGCATGAGCCACTGTGCCTGGCCCAAGTTTTATTCAGTCAGGAGGATGGCAGGATTTAAGGCTTTGGTGATAATTATAATAGTCTTGAGAAATTGTTTTCCCTTAAAGATGTTTTGCAGACTCCTATTTGACCATATTTTAATGGATGCTGTTGTCATATCTGCACCCAGGCTGCATTGTCTTCTGTAAAGAGCACATCTCTGTTCCAGAATCTTCCCTGGAATTTTCCAGGAGTGAGGGGAGTGGACCTCATATGTCATCTTCCTGCCTGTGTGCATTCCCCCACCTCTCAGTCACTCATGTCTTTGAGCAAGTTGGGCCGCCTGTCTCAGAGTCTCATTGTAGGTGAAAATGGGGACATGCAGGGCCTTGCCAAGACTAGGAAAGATGACATCTGTGGTTCCCACGTCTTTCTTGGTCTCGGGTGGTTTGGTCGTCCTGGCCCTTCAGGTCAAGTGCCCTCCTAGACTGTGGGTCCTGCGGTCATGATGGATGTTCAGGTTAGGAAGGAAATTCATGGGTGTGACTGACACACTGCAGCAGAGTCTAGAAAAGGTCACTGTGCTCACAGGTGAACTGTAGTTTTTTGTATGTTTGTTTGTTTTTGAGAGGAAGTTTTGCTCTTGTTGCTTAGGCTGGAGTGCAATGGTGCAATCTCGGCTCACTGCAACCTTGGCCTCCTGGGTTCAAGTGATTCTCCTGCCTCGGCCTCCCGAGTAGCTGAGATTACAGGCATGCACCACCACACCTGGCTAATCTTGTATTTTTAGTAGAGATGGGGTTTCAAACCCGTGTTGGTCTGGCTGGTCTCGAACTCCCGAACTCAGGTAATAATGCTCGCCTCAGCCTCCCAAGGTGCTGGGATTATAGGCGTGAG
>NW_012122403.1:0-1000 GCF_000951035.1 Colobus angolensis palliatus
AAGAAAGAAAGAAAGAAAGAAAGGAAGGAAACCCAGAAACATAGAAGAGACTATGGGATTCTACCAGGGGTAGACATGAAGCAATGGAAGAGCCTTTGGACACCCCTTAATCCATCAATGCCCCTTATCTTTGATATGGACAGTTGACATTTTCTACATTTTACATAAAGTGCTAGGCAACTGCAAGACAAATCCTCAGTGTTTCATCTCTCATTCTCCTCCCATATAGAAATATTGGGAGCTGGTACTGTCATGAATTCAAAGCCGAACACTCAACTCTCCACAATTGGCCTAAGACTTGTGATCGTCCATTCTCTACTATTCCTGCCCTCAAAAGAAGATCTACAATATGAGGTAAATTAAGGCCAACTTTCTAGCTTCAGGCTAACAAAGTCAATTCAGGATGCAAGAATTTACATAGAGCAAAACATTTTTATAGTAGAAATCTTTGAGACTTGTTTGGCTGCCTTCATAAAACTAAGAATCTAAGTTTAACAAGGCTTTCAGTAAGAGACCACAGATAAGCTTAATAAACAGTTCACCTCAATTAGGAGGAAAAGCACAGAATAACTTAAGAACAATAATACCCAATAGAAGAGCTATCATCTGGCTGGGCGCGGTGGCTCATGCCTGTAATCCCAGCACTTTGAGAGACTGAGGTGGGTGGATCACCTGAGGCTGGGAGTTCAAGACCAGCCTGGCCAACATGGTGAAACCCCATCTGTAGTAAAAATACAAAAATTAGCAGGGTGTGGTGGTATACGTCTGTAATCCCAGCTACTCAGGAGGCTGAGGCAGGAGAATTTGTTTGAACCCGGGAAGCGGAGGTTGCAGTGAGCTGAGATCGCGCCACTGCACTCCAGTCTGGGTGACAGTGAGAGACTCTGTCTCAAAAAAAAAAAAAAAAAAGAAAAGAAAAGCTACCATCACTGTTCTTTGGTTCTGGCCTACTGATGCATGGTGACTTCCATTGTCTCTGGTTTGTGTGCATGTTATAACA
>NW_012122404.1:0-1102 GCF_000951035.1 Colobus angolensis palliatus
TTGGCCAGGCTGGTCTCGAGCTCCTGACCTCAAATGATCCACCCACCTCGGCCTCCCAAAGTGCTGGGACTACAGGCACTCGAGCCACCGTGCCTGGCCCTAATTTTTCTTTCTGTAGAGACAGGGTCTCTCTCTGTTGCCTATCTCGGCCTCCCAAAGTGCTAGGATTATAGGTGTGAGCCACTGGTCCCGGCTTGATAAAGTTATTTTTAGTGTGGTGCAGAACTGCTTCCATAATTCTAGCACAGATAGAGCTGCTTATTCCTGCTGAGCTCCTTCTCTGGCTCTCCCCCAAGAGTCATGTCCCCACATGAGATTCTTCCCCTCTCTCAAGTCCTGGACTTACTTTCCACAGTTTTCAGAGAGATGTCTGCTTAAGGCTTAAGAGGTAAGCTGTGACTGAATAAAACATCAGCGGGACACTGGGATAATACAATTGACAAGGAGCATGACCTTTGATTTTGGTGACATTCCTCATAATCCACAGTTTGAAAATACTATCCTTAAAATATGTAAATGCCTTCTGATAACATCAGACACTGAGGAAGCACTAACAACTTTCAGTGAAGGTTCCTACCTGTCTACAAGCGTAATCACACTGGTCGCACTTAAAGCGCTTCTCATTCTTGTGTGACTTCTGATGCTGGATGAGGGCATAGCGCTCATGAAACACAGCATCACAGTAACGGCATTTCTTGCCTTGCTCAATATAGGAATGCTGCTTTCGCAAGTGGACACCTGAAAGCACAGTAAAAAGCCCAGTGTAATGTTAAAACACAAACAAGCACTTTAGTAAGTTACTAATACATTTCTCCTGATTTTTTTTTTTCCGTTGAGACAGAGTCTTGTTCTGTCGCCCAGGCAGGAGTACAGTGGCACAATCTCAGCTTACTGCAAGCTCCACCTCCCAGGTTCATGCCATCCTCCTGCCTCAGCCTCCCGAGTAGCTGGGGACTATAGGCGCCTGCCACCACGCCCAGCTAATTGTTTTTTTTTTTGTATTTTTAATAAAGACGGGGTTTCGTCGTGTTAGCCTATTAGTCAGGATGGTCTCAATCTCCTGACCTTGTGATCTGCCCGCCTCGGCCTCCCAAAGTGCTGG
>NW_012122405.1:0-2510 GCF_000951035.1 Colobus angolensis palliatus
GTCTCGATCTCCTGACCTCGTGATCCACCCGTCTCGGCCTCCCAAAGTGCTGGGATTACAGGCTTGAGCCACCGCGCCCGGCCTTGCTTTGTTTTTAATTGAAATTCTTTCCACTGTATACATAGAGTCTGTAGCTGTATTAGTTTTTAACCAAAAAAATTTCACAATACTTGGACATGTGCATGCACATGATTTGGAAATAGAACCATATTTATTATTATACTTATTTATAACTGCCTTATTGGAAAAAAGTATGTAAGATGGTATACAGAAATGCAAAACCCACATCTCTGCTTTCATAAGCATATTTAATTGCAGAACACATTTAATGACTCCTACTATGCTAGGCACAATTGAGAATCAATTGTAGAACAAAATTCAAGCTTTAGTTCCTGTTTGATAATGTGTTCCACTTAATTACAGAAGGCAGCATATTTAAATACTTTTATTATATAAATTATGTTTTAAAATTGTGTATAAATTCCTTTGCTAGTTAGATGTGAATGAATACAATGGCATACTTTGATTTCAGATATATAAGTAACGATATACCGCATTGTTAGTCATCTTCAAAGACTAGGTCTTCACACCTTTCTCTCAGTTTCCCTTGCCAGGACCAAAAAAGGATACTATAAATGTCATGTTGTAAATTATAAATCACATTTTTATGGACTTGGAAGTTAATTTTGCTTAGAAGCATTTTTATGGACTTTGGAAGCTAAAGAATAAAAGCCGCTAGTTTGTAAGATCAAAAACTTTCCTTCCAGGGAGTAACATTTGTTTTCTTTCCTCCACATTCACTATTGGTTTCAGTTTCCTCTTGCTATTTTTTCACTGCTAAGAGGTACAAGCTGAAAACCATATACTTAATTAAGGCAGCTTTTCACCTAGCCTCTCAATTGAAAGCAATTTTTTTTGTTGTTACATAGTGGAAACAATAAAACAATTTGGAACACCCTCCCCACTGACTGTTGCTCTTTCTTCCTGTGATCCAGAATCGCAGATGAACCATGATTCTCTTTAGGTGTCCACACTCCTTTCAAAAACTTGAGAAAGGCTGGGTCCAGATCCAAGAGGTGAATTTGGTTGGTGTATGGCACTCATAGCAACGAATGATGACATTAGGAAGGGGTATGTGACCCAGGTCTGGTCAATGGGATCTCATCTTCTGCCTCTACTTATTATTGTCCCTCAAACGGTTTGTGAAACTGAGGCAGTCATCTTGCCACTACTAGAGAAGGTAGGCCACCTGGATGAAGACGGTGCAACTGAGACATGAAATCTGGATCTCTGGTGACACTATAGAGCCACCAAATTAACCAACCTCGAAACTGCCCTATTTCTGAACTTTCTGTAACATAAAATTAAAAATTACTCATCTGTTTTTGAGATGGAGTCTTATTCTGTCCAGGCTGGAGTGCAGTGGCACGATCTCAGTTCACTGCAAGCTCCGCCTCCAGGGTTCACGCCATTCTCCTGCCTCAGCCTCCAGAGTAGCTGGGACTACAGGTGCCCGCCACCGTGCCCAGCTAATTTTTTTGTATTTTTATATTCCTAGCATAATATTGTAACTATAATTAATAGTTATATAATAGTAACATATTTATATTAATATTAACATAATATAGTTATAATATACTAGAAACATTAAAATTTATATTATATAAATTTATACATATATGCATATATATATAAAAAATATATAAAATTTCAATCCCAGCTACTCTTCCCTATTCTTACTACTTACTATTACAACCCTAGCTCAGGCCCATGAGACTTACATGCACTGCTACATGAGATTTTTCATTGTTTTACATTGTGCCCTAATTATTCCGTGAGAAACATGCTTATCTACCCCATGTAAACTACTTGATAGGAATTACAAAAATCAGCAAAATACCTAGTACCTACCACTACCCTAAGTGCCTGATACAACCTTGAACACTCACAGACTTTTTGTTGGATCAACATCCATTGATTGGCTTCTACTCTTTCGCCAGTAGATAAAGCCTGTATCAATATAAGCAATGTGTAATTGAGCGTTGAGGTAATTATCTAGAAAGTTAAAGCAAAAAGTCAATCACTCTCACCAGCTTTCATTTTCCTCCCATCATAAAACTTGCAAAATCAGCAGTCTGGGTACTCCCAATATGAATCCACGTGTAGTCGCTAGTTAGCAGTTCAGCCCTCTGTATAAAGTATTTTGCTTAGAAGTAGTCAAAGTTAGCACAGAGCTTGGTAAAACACAGAACCAGTATAACCAATATTTCTCCATTTGAGCATGGACTTTCAATTTATTGTATGTATTATATTGTCCCAAAACATATCAGCCATACTATAGGTTACTTATTATTTTCTTTTAAAATCTGATCTTTCTTTTTTGCAGGATACAAACAAAGATGAAAACATGTAAATTTTTATAGATTAGAGACAGATTAGCAGGCTTTCTAATAAACGTTAATATTTGCTTTGTTTTTATTTTTTTATTTTTTTATTTTTTATTTTGAGAC
>NW_012122406.1:0-1111 GCF_000951035.1 Colobus angolensis palliatus
AGGATGGTCTCGATCTCCTGACCTCGTGATCCGCCCGTCTCGGCCTCCCAAAGTGCTGGGATTACAGGCTTGAGCCACCGCGCCCGGCCGCAAACAGCTAATTTTTAAAATTTTTTATTTTTTAACTTTTTATAAAGACAGGATCTTGCTGGGCGCAGTGGTTCATGCCTGTAATCCCAGCACTTTGAGAGCCTGAGGCGGGCTGATCACGAGATCAGGAGATCAAGACCATCCTGCCTAACACAGTGAAACCCTGTCTCTACTAAAAATGCAAAAAATTAGCCAGGCATGGTGGCGGGCGCCTGTAGTCCCAGTTACTAGGGAGGCTGAGGCAGGAGAATGGTGTGAACCCAAGAGACGGAGCTTACAGAGAGCCGAGATCACGCCACTGCACTCCAGCCTGGGCGACAGAGCGAGACTCCGTCTTAAAAAAGAAAGAAAGAAAGAAAAAAAAAGACAGAATCTTTACATTACGCAGGCTAGTTTTGAACTCCTGGCCTCAAGTGATCCTCCCACCTCGGCCTCCCAAAGTGCTGAGACTATAGGCGTAAGCCACCACACCCATACTACTGAAAATGTCAAACCTGTGATTTCATCTCAAACCTTTGTAAAATGAAATGCCATAATCACTATTTCATATAGTAGAAATTTAAGGGTTTTCTTTAATTAAAATAAAAGAGGGCTTACCCAGGCATGGTGGTGCACACCTATAGCCCCTGTTCCTCAGGAGGCTGAGGCAGGTGGATTCCTTGAGTCCAGGAGTTTGAGATCAGCCTGGGCAACATGGCAAAAACCCATCTCTAAAAAGAAATACGAAAATTAGCTGTGTGTGGTGGTATGCACCTGTGGTCTTGGGAGGCTGAGATGGGAGGATCACTTGAGCCTGGAAAGTGGAGGCTGCAGTGAGCCGAGATCACACCATTGCATTCCAGCCTGGGTGACCGAGGGAGACTGTCTCAAAAAAAAATCTATCATCTATCTCTGTATATAATTGCTTAAAAAATAAGCATTCAACAATGCCTGTTATTCCAAACTTTAGGAAAAGCATAATTCATATATATATATACACACACACATACACACATACATATATATATATATATATTTTTTT
>NW_012122407.1:0-2173 GCF_000951035.1 Colobus angolensis palliatus
AGCTGAAGCAAGCACTGTCTTAGAGTGTCATCTGGTCTAGTGTTTCTCCTTATTTCTCGGTAAGGTCCAGCAAGAAACACATGCTCAGAATGTACCCTCTTTATATGTCCAGCTGCTGTTTGTCCCTTATCACAAATATTAGAATTGGGGATGCCTTATCTCCTTCTTTATTAACTATTGAGATTGACTTGATTTTGAGAGTATGTCGATTATCACGATAGAACTTTTAATCTTATATGTATAATGGCTCTGACTTTAAAGTTTCTAGAAGAAAATTGAGAAAATGTAATAAAATGTATGTTTCAGGGAATGAGGCCTAACTTATGATATCAATAAATGTTATAATAAATTATCCTTATTCTAAACAATTACTGCCACTCCTCTGAACTATGGCATGATGATATCTGGAGTATCTTGGGATCCTGGGGTTCTTCTACCCCAAGAGTATGTCTTGTTTCATTTATTTTATATTTTTCTTTACCAAAATCATTCTCTGAAAAACTACAAAAAGAAGAAAGGAAAACAGGAAGACCTAACATCTCAGACTCCTCATCTTTGTGTGATACCAACTTTCAAAATAAGTTCTATTTGGGTGATAGATTGTTTGGTGAAAAACTAAAAACTGTATTTGAGCAGGAATTCTTTGTAATAGCAAGGAGGACTAGATAGATATCAAGTAAACTCCTGATTTAGAGATAAGGACTAGATAGATATCATTAAGTCAGCTCCTAATTTCAGAGATGAGAACATGATAGATAGCATTAAGTCAACTCCTGATTTCTTATAGTCTCTGCTAATCTGCTCACCAGCATGGCTAAGGGAAATGCTGAAATTTTAACTAGAAAGAAAGTATTTGACTATTTGGATTTTCATACTGTTGTTTAAAATGAAATAGTAGTAAAACATTTGGGAAATATAATTAAAATTCTGGTTCTAAACATCTTCATGAAGATGACATCATTAGTTATGCCAGAATTCCTGGACTGATTTTTCAAATTAACTGTCATCATTAATGGGCATCAATCTGTACTGAGGAGGTTCTTTCCTGAAAATATAAGCATTACATACATTATGAGTGATAACAAATCTTCATGTCATATAGAGAACCATTTATACTTCATATCTGTGAACATTCATGTATATATTGAACAATGTAATTCTCAATGAAATATTGATTTCTAAGTGCCATTTACTTATAAAACTTGAGTCAGTTTAAGTTGGACAACAAACTCCAAAAGAACCCTGCAGCCACTCACGTTTTAGGAAGTGTCCAGGCAGCTATATGGTATTTCTTCTTACACAGAGCACTAAAGATCCAGGCCCTGCAGATGAAATTTGTAGCCTAAATAAACATATAGGGTTGTGGAATAGTAAAGGAGTTTATTTGTACTTTTATGAGTACATTTTTCATTTTTGTTTACTAATGAACCAAAATTTTTCTGCATGAAAAAGCTCAATATGGGTGGAGAAATCTTTTAGAGACGTGACGAAATGTATTGTGTCAGAGCCACCAGTACTGATACTAAGTAGACGGATCACACAGACAGTGAGAGCCATCAGATTTCATGTTCAAGAGTTCATCTTGAGTTACAGTTCTATAGACTCAGAATGAAGATCACGTCACTTACTAAAAGCAACAAATAATAAGGAAAACAGGAAATAAGAAAGACTTGATTAAATGGCCATTTCACTGAATTCAGCATGATTCCTGTACAAATTAGACATTTAGATTAACAACTTCTTTTGATCATTAGAAAGCCTGGAAAATGGAGTCTGATAGGATTATAGCATAAGCTTATTTATAAGGATTGTTTTTTGGGATGCAGCTTTTTCATAAGCTGAATAGAAATTACACATATAAATTCATATTTGGAATTTTGTTCTTAGTTTTGAATTTTACCTCTCTTTTCAGGTGTCTATGAACTCATGAGAAGCCTTTCATTCTAGACATAGTGTTTATTTTTTAAATCATCATTAAACTTATTTGCTGGAATATTGTGGGGTAAAGTGAAAACTTCCCCTTCGCCATCTGAGGGTTTGCTAAAAATCAACAGGCAGAAGGCGAATTAACAGGAGAAATGGCCTACCAATTTGTTTGATCACAGTTTTACATGAAGAAAGAACACCCAAAGACACATGAGAAATTGTCCATTTTTATTCAACACCAGAACAG
>NW_012122408.1:0-2589 GCF_000951035.1 Colobus angolensis palliatus
AGCAATCCACTTCCTTCAGAGGGTCTGTGGATTATCTTGGCTTTCCTGGTGCATTCCTGCAATAGTTTTGGAGCAAAATTTCACAATGCGTGTCTCCACACATGGTTCTGTCCAAGTGGGAGCTGCAATTTGGTCCTGCCTCCTATCCATTTTGCCCATCATGGTTTAATTCTAAAGCAATCCTATGAAGTTGGCATTCTTATTGTTATTTTACAGATGAGGAAGCAGCCTGAGCTGTAGTGAGGTAATTTGCTCATGGTTGCACAAGAAGGGTAGAGTAAGGATTCAAATCCCAGAAATTTGACTGCAGACAAAGAACTTTAAGCTATTATTGCTTGGAAGAAGATTGAAGACAGCTGTATATCCCAAATTGAACTAGCCTAGCCTATCCAACCAATAGACAGAGTATCTTGTAATCTTCAAAGGTTAAGTTGTCTAGGAAGACTTAGCCAACCTCTGTATGGTCTAAAACCAGACATATTGCAGTAAACTTTGTATACCTTGGTCACAGGGCATTGCAATGAAGCTGAAGATGCTTATGCTTCAGGTCCTCTCACTCGTTTTGAAATATTTCAAGACTCTGTGCACAATTTTGTGTTAATAATTTTGTGTTATTTACTCTAAAGGGATCCCTCAAATTATAGAAACTTTGGAACCCCAAAACTTGGGTCCATGTCTGGTTACTGTAAATATACTGTTTAAATTCAGGTAATTATTACATAGTTTGATACTATCTTAGCGATTTGGCAAAGTCAGGCCAATGAATAAATATTTCACGATCTTTTCCAGTAAATATTAAAAATTCTGTGGTTTCTCCTTGATTGTATGTAGCAGGTAACATAACTGGACTCCATGTTATTAAACTGGAAAAAAATATCAGTTCTAATATCAATTAGGCTTGATGGTTGCTTGATTGACAATTGCTTAAAATCATTTTTATATCCAGTTGGCATTGGTGCTACCTGGTGATGTTATTCTTACCTCTCCACATTTATTTACATCCTTTATTCTCAATTTGAGGGGTAAAAGGTGTATTTTCGTGGGTTTTATGTCATACTTGTCCCTCAAATAATTCTATCCCTTAAAAATCTGTTTAACTCTACAAAATGCACAAAGTAACTCTAGATACTTAGGAAAATAATTTGCTTTGTACAATTTATCCTCCAAACATACCATGAAGATTGAAACCTTAAAATTGTGATGGAAAAGCAAAGCTACACAAGGAAATTATTTGCCTCTAAATGCTGCAAACTATGTTGCAAATTTAGAAATAAAAGGTTTTCAGATGGCATCATCTAATATTAAGGGATCAGATAACAAATAATAGGAACAATATGGGTTTCACGCACATACTACAAAAGAGTACTTAGTGCTGTACTGAAATTATCAAGAGCGTATCTAACACTTGAATGCAAGTGTTGCTTAAATCCAAATTGTTATACTAGGAATTTTGGTAGGTGGACAGGTGAGTATAAAATTAAGGTCTTACAATTTCAAAAACAGAAACTTGTTTGGATTTTCGGATTTGGGCATGAACATTTAATTACATGTTTATGTATCATAATTAAATAGTAAAGATTTATTAGTAAAATGTGAATCAACTAACAGTAATGTTAAGAGGATTTTTTATTCACAAAGAACAGATGAAATACAACTATTGAAATTGCCTTTTTTTTTTTAGGCATTTCCTTGAGTCTTTAGTCTATGTAAGGAAAATTATGGCAGATTTAATTTCTTCTCCTAACATTTTACCTGCACTTTTTCCATAGCTTTTATTAACAGTTAGTTAGTTAGTTAGTTAGTTAGTTAGTTAGTTAGTTATGTATCACCTTTTTCTCTCTTATTAGATTTTAAGATCTTCCAGGTAGGGCTTGAGACTGAATGCTTTTTGTCTTTCCAGAAAGAAAATCAACAAAGAAACAGCAGACTCAACCTGCACTATAAACCAATGAATCTAATAGATATTTAACAGACCATTTCATCCTAGAGCTGCAGAATACACATTCTTTTCCTCAGAATATAAATCATTCTCAAGGATAGACCACATGTTAGGTCACAGAGCAATTCTTAAAACATTCAAGTAAACTGAAATAATATCACACAACTTTTCTGACCGAAATTGAATAAAACTAAAAATTAATAACAAAAGGAATTTTTGAAACTATACAAACACATGGAAATTAAACAGTATGTTCCTGAATGACACATGGGTCAATGAAGAAATTAAGAAGGAAATTGAAAAATGTATTGAAACAAATGATAATGGAAATACAACATACAAAAACCTATGAGATACAGGAAAAGCAGTACTCAGAAGAAAGTTTATAGCTGTAAGTGCATACAACACTTGAATTAAACAATCTAATGGTGCATCTAAAGAACTAGAAAACAAGAGCAAACAAAACCCAAAATTAGTAGAAGAAAAGAAACAATAAAGAACAGAGCAGAAATAAATAAAATTGAAATAAAACATAAAATATGAAAGATTAATGAAACAAAAAGACCTTTTTTTGAATAATTAAACAAAATTTACAAAGCTTTATCCACACTAAGAAATAGAGGATTTAAACAAAAGAAATAAAAAAAAAA
>NW_012122409.1:0-1113 GCF_000951035.1 Colobus angolensis palliatus
TCCGGCTCAGCCTCCCAAAGTGCTGGGATTACAGGTGTGAGCCACTGCGCCCGGCACTTTTATTTATTTATTTATTTATTTATTTATTTATTTATTTATTGAGACAAGGATCTTGCCCCATTCCCCAGGCTGAAATGCAGTGGCTCAATCTCGGCTCACTGCAACCTCCGCCTCCCACGTTCAAGCAATTCTCTTACCTCAGCCTCCTGAGAAGCTGGGATTATAGGCGCCTGCCACCATGCCCAGCTAATTTCTGTATTTTTAGTAGAGGCACCATTTCACCATGTTGGCCAGGCTGGTCTCGAACTCCTGACCTGATCCGTCCCCCTTGGCCACCCAAAGTGCTGGAATTACAGGCGTGAGACACTGCATTCGGCCCATACAGTAAAACTATTTATGAGAGGAGGGAAGTATCTTGGGTTAGTTAGTAGAAATCAAAATACTGAAGTCAATGAACTCTGAGGAGATGCTTGACAGACACACAACATGAGGAGGAGGAGGTTACAAAGCTCTGACATTTGCGTAACCACAAGCGTGGCTGAACCTAGAACGCAGTTACTATTCCAGCAAATGGAACCATGAAGCTATTGTTACAGATTGCCTCCATTCTGGGACCGTCGTGTCACCAGTACCATAAACCACATGCAAACGAGGCAAGTAAGATCTTGGAGGAATTTGAGAAGCGTCTGTGCAATGTCCAAGAGTCAACTTATAATGGGATGAACCTAGGGAGTTAACAAGAGTCTGCACTGAGCCTGAGCCCTTAAAACATTCTTGGGATGGCTGCGTGCAGCGGCTCATGCCTGTCATCTGAGCACTTGGGGAGGCCCAGGTGGGCAGATTGTTTGAGCCCAGGAGTTCAAGACCAGCCCGGGCAACATGGTGAAACCACACCTCTATAAAAATACAAAACTGGGCCAGGTGTGGTGGCTCACACCTGTAATCCCAGTACTTTGGGAGGCCGAGGCAGGCGGATCACAAGGTGAGGTGATTGAAACTATCCTGGTGAAACCCCGTCTCTACTAAAAAAAAAAGAAATGCAAAAAAAATTAGCCAGGCATAGTGGCATGCGCCTGTAGTCCCAGCTACTCAGGAGGCTGAGGCAGGAGAATC
>NW_012122410.1:0-86448 GCF_000951035.1 Colobus angolensis palliatus
CCCTGGTTCAGCTCTCGCTGGTCGGGCGGCAACAGCTGACCAGCACCGATTGTCCGGCACTCACTAGTGAGATGACCCCAGTACCTCAGTTCAAATTGCAGAAATCCCCGCCTTCTGTGTCCTTTGCGCTGGGAGTTGGAGACTGCAGCTGTTCCTATTCGGCTATCTTGCTCCGCCGCCGAGTCTGTGTCTTTTAATTGGAGCATTTAGTCCATTTACATTTAAGGTTAATATTGTTATGTGTGAACTTAATCCTGCCATTATGATATTAACCAGTTATTTTGCTCATTAGTTGATGCAGTTTCTTCCTAGCCTCGATGGTCTTTACATTTTGGCATATTTTCTCAATGGCTGGTACCGGTTGTTCCTTTCCATGTTTAGGGCTTCCTTCAGGGTCTCTTGTAAGGCAGGCCTGGTGATGAGAAAATCCCTAAGCATTTGCTTATCTATAAAGGATTTTATTTCTCCTTCACTGATGAAACTTAGTTTGGCTGGATATGAAATTCTGGGTTGAAAATTCTTTTCTTTAAGAATGTTGAATATTGGCCCCCACTCTCTTCTGGCTTGTAGAGTTTCTGCCGAGAGATCTGCTGTTAGTCTGATGGGCTTCCCTTTGTGGGTAACCCGACCTTTCTCTCTGGCTGCCCTTAAGATTTTTTCCTTCATTTCAACTTTGGTGAATCTGGCAATTATGTGTCTTGGAGTTGCTCTTCTCAGGGTGTATCTTTGTGTCATTCTCTGTATTTCCTGAATTTGAATGTTGGCCTGCCCTACTAGGTTGTGGAGGTTCTCCTTGATGATATCCTGAATAGTGTTTTCTAACTTGGTTCCATTTTCCCCTCCCTTTCAGGCACCCTAATCCGATGTAGATTTGGTCTTTTTACATAATCCCATACTTCTTGCAGGCTTTGTTCATTTCTTATTCTTCTTTTTTCTTTTGGTTTCTCTTCTCGCTTCATTTGATTCATTTGATCCTCAATCGCTGGTACTCTTTCTTCCAATTGATCGAGTCGGTTACTGAAGCTTGTGCATTTGTCACGTATTTCTTGTGTCATGCTTTTCATCTCTGTCATTTCGTTTATGACCTTGTCTGCATTAATTAGTCTAGCTCTCAGTTCTTCCACATTTTTTTCAAGATTTTTAGTTTATTTGCGCTGAGTACGTAATTCCTCCTTTAGCTATGAGAAGTTTGATTGACTGAAGCCTTCTTCTCTCATCTCATCAAAGTCAATCTCTGAACAGATTCGATCCATTGCTGGCGATAAGCTGCGCTCCATTGCAGGGAGAGATGCACTCTTATTTTTTGAATTTACAGTTTTTCTGCCCTGCTTCTTCCCCATCTTTGTGGTTTTATCTGCCTCTGGTCTTTGATGATGGTGACGTACTGATGGGGTTTTGGTATAGGTGTTCTTCCTGTTTGATGGTTTTCATTCTAATAGTCAGGACCCTCAGCTGTAGGTCTGTTGGAGATTGCTTGAGGTCCACTCCTGACCCTGTTTGCCTGGGTATCAGCAGGAGAAGTTGCAGAAGATAGAATATTGCTGAACGGCGAGTGTACCTGTCTGATTCTTACTTTGGAAGCTTCCTCTCAGGGGTGTACTCCACCCTGTGTGTTGTGGGGTGTCAGACTGCCCCTAGTGGGGAAAGTCTCCCAGTTAGGCTACTCAGAGTTCAGGGACCCACTTGAGCAGGCAGGCTGTCTGTTCTTGGATCTCAACCTCTGTGCTGGGAGATCCACTACTCTCTGCAAAGCTGTCAGACAGAGTCGTTTGCGTCTACACTGGTTTCTGCTGCTATTTTTGTTGTTGTTATTTAGCTGTGTCCTGTCCCCAGAGGTGGAGTCTACAGAGACAGGCAGGTTTCCTTAAGCTGTTGTGAGCTCCACCCAGTTCGAGCTTCCCAGCGGCTTTGTTGACCTACTAAAGCCTCAGCAATGGTGGGCGCCCCTCCCCCAGCCTCGCTGCTGCCTTGTGGTTAAATTGCAGACTGCTGTGCTAGCTATGAGTGAGGCTCCGTGGCCGTGGGACCCTCCCAGCTGGGTGTGGGTATAATCTTTTGGTGTGCCCGTTTGCTTAAAGTGCAGTATTGGGGTGGGAATTAGCCGATTTTCCAGGTGTTATATGTCTCAGTTCCCCTGGCTAGGAAAAGGGATTCCCTTCCCCCTTGCACTTCCCAGGTGAGGCAATGCCTCATGCTGCTGCAGCTCTCGCTGGTCGGGCTGCAGCAGCTGACCAGCACTGATTGTCTAGCACTCCCTAGTGACATGACCCCAGTACCTCAGTTGAAAATGCAGAAATCACCGGTCTGTGTCGCTCACGGTGGGAGTTGGAGACTGGAGCTGTTCCTATTCATCCATCTTGCTCCTACCCCCCGAAAGCTTCTTTCTAGTTTTTATCTGAAGATATTTCCTTTTCCCCATAGTCCTGAATGTGTTCCTGAATGTCCCTTCGTTGATCCACCCATGACAGAGTTTCCAAGCTGCGTAATGTAGAGAAAGCTTTATCTATGTGAGTTGAATGAACATACCATGGAACAGTTTCACAGAAAGCTTCTTTCCAGTTTTTGTCTGAGGCTATTTTCCTTTTCACCATAGGTGACAATATGCCACAGAATATCACTTGGTACCTTTTCTCTAAAAGGGTTTCCCCGATGCTGTATGAGAAGAGAGGTATAACACTTTGAGTGGAATGCACACGTCACAAAGCAGTTCCTCAGAAAACTTCTATCTAGTTTCTATCTGACCATATATCCTTTTTCACCGTAAGCCTCAAGTTGCTCCCGAGGATTCCCTCACAGACTAAACAAAAACAGTGTTAGAATACTGTTCAATGTAATGAGAATCTGAACTGTGTGAGTGGAATTCACATGACACTGAGCAGTTTCACTGAAAGTTTCCTTTTGGTTTTTATCTGAGGTAATTTATTTTCAGTATATTCTAAAGAGCATTCCCAAATGTCCATTCTCAGGTTCCACAGAAACAGTGATTTCAAACTGCTCAATCCAAAGAATGATTAAACTCTATGAGATGAATACATACATCACAAAGCAGTTGCTCACAAATCTCTCCAGTTTTCAATGGAAGACATTTCCTTGTTCACCACAGGCCTCCGGGCGCTACTTAATATCCCTTCGCAGATTCCTCAAAGAGAAGTTTTCCAAACTGAACAATGAAGAGTAAGCTTTTCCTCTGTCACATGAATGCACATATCAGGGACTAGTTTCTTGGAATGCTTCTTTCTGGGTTTTATTTGATGATATTTCAATTTTCACCATGGTCTTCAATGAACTCCAAAATATCACTTTTTCGATTTTGCAGGAACAGTGTTGAAACACTGTCTTATCATAAAAATGTTATGACTCCCTGACTGGAATCTGGACATCACAAAGCAGTTTCTCAAAAAATCTTCTCTCCAGTTTTTATCTGAATATATTTACATTTTCACATTGTCATGAATGGGCTCCTGAGTGTCCCTCCTCGGATCAATCCATGACAGAGTTTCCAAGCTGTGTAATGTAAAGAAATCTTTATCCACGTGAGATGAATAAACATAGCAAAAAGTAGATTCACAGAAAGCTTCTTTCTATTTTTTATCTGAAGGTATTTCCTTTTCCCCATACTCCTGACTGTGTTCCTGAATGTCCGTTCATGGATCTGTCCATAATGGAGTTTCCAAGCTGCGTAATGTAAAGAAAGCTTTATCTATGTGAAATGAATAAACATAACAAAAAGCAAGATATTTCCTTTTCCCCATAGTCCTGAATGTGTTCCTGAATGTCCCTTCGTAGATCCACCCATGATGGAGTTACCAGGCTGTGCAATGTAAGGAAAGCTTTATCTATGTGAGGTGCAAGCACATATTATGGAACAGTGTCACAGAAAGCTTCTTTCCAGTTTTTGTCTGAGGCTATTTCCCTTTTCACCATAGGTGACAACATGCCGCAGAATATCCCTTGTTACCTTTTCTCCAAAAAGGTTTCCTGGATACTGTATGAGAAGAGAGGTATAACATTGTGAATTGAATGCACACGTCACAAAGCAGTTCCTCGGAAAACTTCTATCCAGTTTCTATATGACCATATTTCCTTTTTCACCGTAAACCTCAAGTTGCTCCCAAGTATCCCCTCACAGACTAAACAAAAACAGTGTTAGAATACTGTTCAATGAAATTAGAATCTGAACTGTGTGAGAGGAATTCACGTGACACAGAGCAGTTTCACAGAGGGCTTCCTTCTGGTTTTTATCTTATGATATTTATTTTTCAGCTTATTCTAAAGAGCTTTCCCAAATGTCCATTCTCAGGTTCCACAGAAACAGTGATTTCAAACTGCTCAATCCAAAGAATGATTAAACTCTATGAGTTGAATACACATATCACAAAGCAGTTGCTCAGAAAGCTTCTCTCCAGTTTTCAATGGAAGACATTTCCTTGACCACCCCTGGCCTCCCGGCGTTACTTAATATCCCTTCGCAGATTCCTCAAAGACAGGTTTTCCAAACTGGGCAATGTAGAGTAAACGTTTCGTTTGTCACATGAATGCACATATCAGAGAGCAGTTTCTTGGAACAGTTCTTTCTGGTTTTATTTGACGATATTTCACTATACACCATAGTCTTCAGTGTGCTCCAAAATATCACTTTTTGGGTTTACAAGAACAGTGTTCAAACACTGCCTTATGAGAAAAGGAGCATAACTCCCTCAGTTGAATAAACACATATCACAATGTAGTTTCTGAGAAAGCTTCTCTCCAGCTTTTATCTGTAGATATTTCCTTTTTCACCATAGGCCTTAACGTGATTCCGAATATCCCTTCATGGATCCGTCCACGATGAAGTTTCCAAGCTGTGCAATGTAAAGAAAGCTTTAGCTATGTGAGATGATAAACATAGCCAAAAACAGATTCACAGAAAGCTTCTTTCCAGTGCTTATCTGAGGATATTTCCTTTTTCATCATAGTTCTGAATGGGCTCTCGAATGCCCCTTCACAGACCCATCCCTGACAGAGTTTTCAAGCAACATAATGTAAAGGAAGTTTTATCTATGTGAGATGAATACACATAGAACAGAGCAGTTTCACAGAAAGCTTGTTTTCAGTATTTTTCTGAGGCTATTTCCCTTTTCACCACAGGCATCAATATGCTCCCAAATATCTCTTGGTACATTTTTCTCCAAAAGGGTTTTCCCAATGCTGTACGAGAAAAGAGGTATAACACTGTGAGTGGAATGCAAACATCACAAAGCAGTTCCTTGGAAAACTTCTCTCCAGTTTCTATCTGAACTTATTTCCCTTTTCACCATAAGCCTCAAAGCACTGACGAACACCCCTTCACACGCTATACATAAACAGTGTTATAAAACTGCTCAATGAAAAGAGAAGCTTAACTGAATTAAAGAATTCACACGACACATAGCAGTTTCACAGAAGGCTTCCTTCAGGTTTTTATCTGAGGATATTTCTTTCTCTATATTCTAAAGAGCATTCCCAAATGTCCTTCTTGAGATTCCACAGAAGCAGTGATTTCAAACTGCCCAATCCAAAGAATGGTATAACTCTATAAGGTAAATACACACATCAGAAAGCAGTTGCTCAGAAAGCTTCTCTCCAGTTTTCATCGGAAGACATTTCCTTGCTCGCCACAGGCTTCTGGCACCACTTAATATCCATTTGCAGATTCGCCAAAGAAAGAGTTTCCAAAATAGGCAACGTAGAGTAAGGTTTAACTCTGTGAAGTGAATGCACATATCAGAGAGTAGTTTCTCGGAAATGCTTCTTTCTGGGTTTTATTTGAGGATATCTTTCTTTTCGCCATTGTCTCAATGCGCTCCGAAATATCACTTTTTCAGTTTTACAGGAACAGTGTTCACACACTGTTTTATGAGAAAAGAAGCATAACTCCCTGAGTTTAAGGCACACATCACAAAGAAGTTTCTCAGAAGCTTCTCTCCATATTTTATCTGAATATATTTAGTTTTTCACCATCGACCTGAAAGTGATCCCTAATATCCCTTCGCAGATCCATCCATGATGGAGTTTCAAGGCTGTGTCATGTAAAGAAAGCTCTATCTATATGAGATGAATAAACATAGCAGAAAGCAGATTCACAGAAAGCTTCTCTCTAGCTTTTATCTGAAGTGATTTCGTTTTTCACCATAGACCTGAATGTGCTCCCAAATGTCCCTTCGCAGATCCGTCGATGATGGAGTGTCCTAAATGCATAATATAAAGAAAGTTTTGTCTATGTGAGATCAATAAACGTATCTATCACAAAGCAGTTTCACAGAAAGTTTTTTCCAGTTTTTGTCTGACGATATTTAGTTTTTCACCATAGCCATCCACATACTCCCAAATGTCCCTTGATAGTTTTTTCTCCAAAAGGGATTCCCCAATCCTCTATGAGAAGAAAGGTATAATTCTGTAAATGGAATGCACACGTTTCAAAGTAGCTCCTCGGAAAGCTTCTCTCCAGTTTCTATCTGAAGATATTTCCATTTTCACCATAAGTCTCAATGTACACCCGATTATCCCTACAGAGAATAAAGAAAAACAGTGTTGAAATACTGTTCAATGAAAAGAAAACCTGAACTGTGCGAGAGGAATTCACAAGACACAGAGCAGCTTCACAGAAACCTTCCTTCTTGTTTTTATCTGAGGATATTTCGTTCTCCATATTCTTAAGAGCGTTCCCAAATGTCCTTAATCAAATTCCTCAGAAACAGTGATTTCATACTGCTCAATCCAAAAAATGGTTAAACTCTATGTGATGAATACACACATCACAAAGCAGTTTCTCTGAAAACTTCTCTCCAGTTTTCATTGGAAGACATTTTCTTGCTCATCGGAAGCCTCCAGGCATCACTTAATATCCATTTTCAGATTCCTCAAAGACAGAGTTTCCAAACTCTGCTATGTAGAGTAAGCTTTAACTCTGTGAAATGAATGCACATATCAGAGAGCAGTTTCTTGTAACAGTTCTTTCCAGGTCTTTTTGAGGATATTTCACTTTTCACCATAGTCCTCAATGCACACCAAAATATCACTTTTTCAGTTGTACAGGAACAGTGTTCAAACACTGCCTTATGAGAAAAGATGTATAACCCCCTGAGTGGAATGTACACCTCAAAAGACAGTTTTTAAGAAATATTCTCTCGACTTTTTATCTGAAGATATTTCCTACTTCACCATAGCCTGTTTGTGCTCCTGAATGTCCCTTTCTGGATCTGTCAATGATGGAGTTTCCAAACTGTGTAATATAAAGAATGTTTTACCTACGTGAGATGAATAAACATAGCAAAAAGCAGATTCACAGATAGCTTCTTTCCAGTTTTTATCGGAAAATATTTCCTTTCTCACTGTAGTCTTGAGTGTGCTCCCAAATATCCCTTCTCGCATATGTCCCTGACAGAGTTTCCAAGCTGTGTAATGTAGAGAAAGTTTTATCTATGTAAGATGAATACACATATCACAGAGCACTTTAACAGAAAGCTTGTTTCCAGATTTTGTTTGAGGCTATTTCCCTTTTCACCATAGGCGTCAATATGCTCCCGAATACACCTTGGTACCATTTTCTACAAAAGGGTTTCCTCTATGCTGTATGAGAACAGAGGTGTAACACTGTGAGTGGAATGCACACGTCACAAAGAAGTTCCATGGAAAGCTTCTCTCCAGCTTCTATTGGATATATCCTTTTTCACCATAAACCTCAAAGTGCTCCCCGAATACACGTTCACATGCTAAACATAAACATTGTTAGAAACTGTTCAATGAAAAGAGAAGCGTAAGTTAGTGGAAGGAATTCACATGACACATAGCATTTTCACAGAAAGCTTCCTTCTGGTTTTTATCTGAGGATAATTCTTTCTCCATATTCTAAAGAGTGTTCCAAATATCCTTCCTCAGATTCCACAGAAACAGTGATTTCAAATTGCTCAATTAAAAGAATGGTTTAACCCTATGAGATGAATACACACATCACAAAGCAGTTGCTCAGAAAACTTCTCTCCACTTTTCATCTGAAAACATGTTGCTCACCACAGGCCTCTGGGAGCCACTAAATATCACTTTGCAGATTCCTCAAGGACAGAGTTTCAAAAAATGGGCAATGTAGAGTAAGCTTTAACTCTGTGAAATGAATGCACATATCAGAGAGCAGTTTCTTGGAACGCTTCTTTCTGGGTTTTATCTGAGGATATTTTACTTTTCACCATAGTCTTCAATACTCTCTGAAATATCAATTTTTCGGTTTTACAGGTACGGTGTTCAAACACTGCCTTATGAGAAAAAAGGTATAACTCCCTGAGTGGAACACAACATGACAAAGCAGTTTCTCATAAAGCTTCTTTCCAGTTTTTATCTGAAGAGCTTTCGTATTTCACCATAGGCCTGAAGGTGTCCCGAATGTCCCTTCTCGGATCCATCTATGACGGAGTTTCCAAACTGCATAATATAAAGAAAGTTTTATCTATGTCAGATCAATACATATATCTATCACAAAGCAGTTTCAAAGGAACTTTCTTTCCAGTTTTTGTCTGAGGATATTTCCTTTTTCACCATCACTGTCCATATACTCCCGAATGTACCTTGGTAGCTGTTTCTCCAAAAAGGGTTCCCCAATCCTCTCTGAGAAGAAAGATATAACTCTGTGAGTGGAATGCACACGTTCCAAAGCAGCTCTTCAGAAAGCTTCTCTCCAGTTTCTATCTGAAGATATTTCCGTTATCAACATAAACCTCAAAGTGCTCCCAAATATTGCTTCACAGACTAATTAAAAACAGTGTTAGAATAGTGCTCAATGAAAAGAGAAGCTGAACTGTATGAGTGCAATTCACACGACACAGAGCATTTTCACAGAAAGCTTCCTTCTGGTTTTTATCAGAGGGTATTTCTTTTTTAGCATTTTCTAAAGAGAATTCCCAAATGTCCTTTCTCAGGCTACACAGAAAGAGTGATTTCAAATTGCTCAATCCAAAGAATGATTTAACTCGATGAGATGAATACACACATCACAAATCAGTTGCTTAGAAATCTTCTCTGTGGTTTTCAACAGAAGACATTTCCTTGCTCACCACAGGCCTCCGGGCACCACTTATTATACCTTCACAGATTCCTCAAAGACAGAGTTTTCAAACTGGGCAATGTAGAGTAAGCCTTAACTCTGTGAAATGAATGCAAATGTCAGAGAGGAGTTTCTTGGTTTGCTTCTTTCTGGGTTTTATTTTAGGATATTTCAGTTTTCGCCATCGTCTTCAATGTGCTCTGAAATATTACTTTTTCGGCTTTACAAGAACAGTGTTCAAACACTGCCTTATGAGAAAGAGGTATAACTCCCTGAGTGAAATGCACACATCACAAAGCAGTTTCTCAGAATGCTTCTCTCCAATTATGATCTGAAGATATTGCCATTTTCATCATAGTCCTGATTGTCCTCCTGAATATTCCTTCACGGATCTGTTCATGACAGAGCTTCCAAACTGTGTAGTATAAAGATATACTTTATCTGAAGATATTCCCTTTTTCACCACAGGTCTGAATGTGACCCTAATGTCCCTTCACAGATCTTTCCATGACAGAATATCCAGGCTGTGTAATGTAAAGAAAGTTTTATCTATGTGAGATGAATAAACATAGCACAAAGCACATTCACCAAAAACTTCCTTCCATTTTTTACCTGAAGTGAATTCCTTTTTCACCACAGTCGTGAATGTGCTCCAAAATGTCCCTTCGAAGATCTGTCCATGAAAGAGTTTCCAAGCTGCGTCATGTAAAGAATGCTTTATCTTTGTAAGATGAATACATATAATATAGAGCAGTTTCACAGAAAGCTTGTTTCCAGATGTTGTTTAAGGCTATTTCCCTTTTCAGCATGGGAGTCAATATGCTCCCGAATATCCCTTGGTAACTTTTTCTCCAAAAGGGTTTCCCCGATGTCATATGAGAAGAGTGGTATAACACTGTGAGTTGAATGAACAAGTTCCAAAGCACTTCCATGGAAAGCTTCTCTCCAGATTCTATCTGAATATATTTCCTTTGTCACCAAAGCCTCAAAGTGCTCTCGAATATCCCATTGCATGCTAAACATAAACAGTGTTAGATAACTTCTCAATGTAAAGAGAAGCTTAACTGAGCAAGAGGAATTAACACGACACATAACAGTTTCACAGAAAGCTTCCTTCTGGTTTTTATCTGAGAATATTTCTTCCTCCATATTCTAAAGAGTGTTCCCAAATGTCCTTCTTCAGATTCCACAGAAACAGAGATATCAAACTGCTCAATTTAAAGAAGGATTTAACATTTTGAGATGAATAAACAGTCACAAAGCAGTTGCTCAGATAGGTTCTCTCCAGGTTTCATCTGAAGACATTTTCTTGCTCATCACAGTCCTCCAGGCACCACTTAATATCCCTTCGCAGATTCCTCAAAGACAGAGTCTCCAAACTGGGCAATGTAGAGTAAGCTTTAACTCTGTGAAATCAATGCACGTGTCAGAGAGCAGTTTCTTGGAACGTTTCTTTCTGGGTTTTATTTGAGGATATTTCACTTTTCGCCATAGTCTTCAGTGCACTAGGAAATATCACATTTTCAGTTTTACAGGAACAGTGTTGAAACACTGCTTTATGAGAAAAGAGGTATAACACCGTGAGTGGAATGCACACATCACAAATCAGTTTCTCAGAAAGCTTCTTTCCAGTTTTTATCTGATGATATTTCCTTTTCCACCATAGTCCTGAATGTGCTCCCAAATGTCCCTTCACAGATACATCCATGATGGAGTTTCCAGACTGTGTTATGTAAAGAAAGCTTTATCTATGTGAGATGAATAAACATAGCAAGAAGCAGATTCACAGAAAGCTTTTTTTCCAGTTTTTGTTTGAGGATATTTCCTTTATTACCATAGTCCTGAATGTGCTCCCGAATGTTCCTTCGCGGATCCATCCATGACAGAGTTTCCAAGCTGCATAATGTAAAGAATGCTTTATCTATGTGAGATGAATACACATAACACAGAACAGTTTCACAGAAAGCTTCTTTCCAGTTTTTGTCTAAAGCTATTTCCCTTTTCACCATAGGCATCAGTATGCTCTCAATTGTCTCCTGGTAACATTTTCTCCAAAAGGGCATCCCTGATGCTGCATGAGAAGAATGGTAGAATACTGTGAGTGCAATGCACATGTCACAAAGCAGGTTCTCAGAAAGCTTCTCTCCAGTTTCTCACTGAACATATTTCCTTTTTCACCATGAGCCTCAAAGCGCTCCTGATTATCCCTTCGCATGCTAAACATAAACTGTGTTAGAAAACTGCACAATGAAAAGAGAAGCTAAACTGAGTGAGAGGAATTCACAGGACACACAGCAGTTTCACAGAAAGCTTCCTTCTGGTTTTTATCTGAGCATATTTCTTTCTCCATATTCTAAAGAGCATTCCCAAATGTCCTTAGTCAGATTCCATGGAAACAGTGATTTCAAACTGCTCAATCCAAAGAATGGTTTAACTCTATGAGATTAATACACACATCACAAAGCAGTTGCTCAGAAGGCTTCTCTCCAGTTTTCATCAGCAGACATTTCCTTGCTCACCAGAGGCCTCCGGGCGTCACTTAATATCCCCTTGTAGATTCCTCAAAGACAGTGTTTATAAAGTGGGCAATGTAGTTAGCTTTAACTCTGTGAAATGAATGCACATATCAGAGAACAGCTTCTTGGAATACTTCTTTCCGAGTTTTATTTGAGGATATTTCACCTTTGGCCATAGTCTTCAATGTGCCCCGATATATCACTTTTTCAGATTTACAGGAACAGTGTTCAAACACTGTCTTTTGAGAAAAGACGTATAACTCCCTGAGTGGAATGTACACATCACAAAGCAGTTTCTCAGAAAGCTTCTTTCCATTTATTTTCTGAGGATATTTCCTTTTTAATCATAACCATCCATATACTCGCGAATGTCCATTGGTCACTTTTTCTCCAAAAGGGACTACTCAATCCTCCATGAGAAGAAAGGTATATCACTGTGAGTGGAATGCACACGTCACAAAGCAAGTTCTCCAAAAGCTTCTCTACAGTTTCTATCTGAAGATATTTCCGTTTTCACCATAAGCCTCAAATCCCTCCGAATATCCCTTCCAGGACTAAACACAGTGTTAGAATACTGCTCAATGAAAGCGAAGCTGAACTGTATGATTGGAATTCACACGACACAGAGCAGTTTCACAGAAAGTTTCCTTCTGGCTTTTATCTGAAGGCATTTGTTTTTCAACATATTCTAAGGAGCGTTCCCAAATGTCCTTTCTCAGGTTCCATATAAACAGTGATTTCAAACTGCTAAATCCAAAGAATGCTTTAACTCTATGAGATGAATACACACGTCAGAAAGCAGTTTCTCAGTAAGCATCTCTCCAGTTTTCAACAGAAGACATTTCCTTGCTCACCACAGGCCTCCAGGTGCCACTTAATATCCCTTCGGAGATACCTCAAAGACAGAGTTTCCAAACTGAACAATGTAGAATAAGCTGTAACTCTGTGAAGTGACTGCACGTATCAGAAAGAAGTTTCTTGGAACACTTCTTTCTGGGTTTTATTTGATGATAGTACACTTTTTGAAACAGTCCTCAATGCATTCTGAAATATCATATTTTCGGTTTTACAGGAAGAGTGTTCAAACACTGCCTTATGAGAAAAGAGGTGAAACTCCCTGAGTGGAATGCTCACATCACAAAGCAGTTTCTCAGAAAGTGTCTCTCCGGTTTTTATTTGAAAATATTTCCTTTTTCACCATAGTCCTGAATGTGCTCCTGAATGTCCCATCGTGGATCCATCCCTGACAGAGTTTCCAAGCTGTGTAATGTAAAGAAAGTTTTATCTATGTGAAATCAATGAACTAGCAAAAAGCGGAATCACAGAAAGCTTCTTGCCAGTTTTTATCTGAAGGTATTTCCTTTTTCACCATAGTCCTGAATGTGCTCCCAAATGTCTCTTCGTGGATCCGTTCATGATGAAATTTCCAAGCTCCATAATGTTAAGAAAGCTTTATCTATGTGACATGAATTCACATATCACACAGTAGTTTCACAGAAATCTTCTTTCCAGTTTTTTTCTGGGGCTATTTCCTTTTTCACCATAGTCCTCAATGTGCTCCCGAATATCCCTTGGTACCTTTTTCTCCAAAAGGGTTTCCCCAATGCTGTATGAGAAGAGAGGTATAACACTGAGCGGAATGCACACGTCACAAAGCAGTTCCTCGGAAAACTGCTCTCCAGTTACTATCTGAACATATTTCCTTTTTCACCGTAAGCCTCAAAGGGATCCTGAATGTCCCTTCTCATGCTAAATATAAACAGTGTTAGAGAACTGCTCAATGAAAAGAGCAGCTTAACTGAGCGAGAGAAATTCACACGACACTGAAGAGTTTTCACACAAAGATTCCATCTGGTTTTTTCTGAGGATCTTTCTTTCTCCATATTCTAAAGAGTGTTCCAATTGTCCTTCCTCAGATTCCACAGAAGCAGTGATGTGAAACTGCTCAATCCAAAGAGTGGTTTAACTCTATGAGATGAATACACACATTACAAAGCAGTTGCTTAGAAAGCTTTTCTCCAGCTTTCCCTGGAAGACATTTCCTTGTTCACCAAAGGCATCCAGGCACCCCCTTCATATTCCTTTGCAGATTCTTCGAAGACAAAGTATCCAAACTGGGAAACATAGAGTAACCTTTATCTCTGTGAAATAAATACACATATCAGAGAGCAGTTTCTTGGACTGCTTATTCCTGGATTTTATTTGAGGATATTTCACTTCTCTCCATAGTCTTCAATGTGCACCCAAATATCACTTTTTTGATTTTAGAAGAATCAGTTTTCAAACACTTCCTTACGAGACAAGAGGTATAACTCCCTGAGTGGAATGCACACATCACAAAGCAGTTTCTCAGAAACCTTCTCTCCAGTTTTTATCTGAAGAGATTTCCTTTTTCACCAGAGGCCGGAGTGTGCTCCAAAATGTCCCTTCGTGGATCAATCTATGATGGAGCTTCCACACGGCATAATATTAAGAAAGTTTGCTCTATGTGTGATGAATAAACATATCTATCACAAAGCAGATTCACAGAAAGCTTCTTTCCAGTTTTTGTCTGAGGATATTTCCTTTTTCATCATAGCTGTCCATATACTCCTGAATGTCCCTTGGTAGCTTTTCCTTCAAAAGGGATTCCCCAATCTTCTATGAGAAGAAAGGAATATCTCTGTAAGTGGAATGCACACGTCAAAAAGAGGCTCCTCAGAAAGCTTCTCCCAGTTTCTATTTGAAGATATTTCCGTTTTCACCATAAGCCTCAAAGCGTTCCCGAATATCCCTTCACAGACTAAACAAAAGCTCTGTTAGAAAACTGCTCAATGAAAATAGAAACTTAACTGTGCGAGTGGAATTCACACAACACAGAGAAGTTTCACAGAAAGCTTCCTTCTGGTTTTTATCTGAGGGTATTTCTTTTTAAGCATATTCTAAAGAGCATTCCCAAATGTCCTTTCTCAATATCCACGGGAGCAGTGATTTCAAACTGCTAAATACAAAGAATGATTTAACTCTATGCTCAGAAAGGTTTTCTCCAGTTTTCAATGGAAGACATTTTCTTGCTCACCCCAGGCCTTCTGGTACCACGAATATCCCTTCACAGATTCTTCAAAGACGGAATTTCCAAACTGAGCAATGTAGAGTAAGCTTTACCTCTGTGAAATGAATGCACATCTGATAGCAGTTTCTTGGAAAGCTTCTTTCTGAGTTTTATTTGGGGATATATCACTTTTCGACAGAGTCTTCAATGCGCTCCCAAATATCACTTTTTCCTTTTATAGGAACAGTGTTCAAACACTTCCTTATGACAAAAGAGGTATAAATTCCTGCATAGAAAGCACACATCACAAAGCAGTTTCTCGGAAAGCTTTTCTCCAGTTTCTATCTGAACATATTTCTTTTTCACCATAAGCCTCAAAGCACTCCCAAATATCACTTTGCACGCTAAACATAAACAGTGTTAGGAAAGTGATCAATGAAAAGAGAAGCTTAACTGAGTGAGAGGAATTCACACGACACATAGCATTTTCACAGAAAGCTTCCTTCTGGTTTTTATCTGAAGATATTTCCCTTTTCACCATAGTCCTGAATGTGCTCCTGAATGCCCTTCGTAGACCCATATATGACAGAGTTTCCAAGCAGCGTAACATAAAGAAAGGTTTATCTATGTGAGATGAACAAACATAGCCAAAAACGATTCACAGAAAACTTCTTTTCAGTTTTTATTTGAAGATATTTCCTTTTTCACCATAGTCCTGCATGTGCTCCTGAATGTCCCTTCACAGATCCATCCATGACAGAGTTTCCAAGCTGTGTAATGTAAAGAAAGCTTTACCTATGTGAGATGAATACACATATCAACAAGCAGTTTCACAGAAAGCTTCTTTCCAGTTTTTGCCTGAGGCTATTTCCCTTTTCACCATAGGTGTCAATATGCTCCCCAATATTCCTTGGTACCTATTTCTCTAAAATGGTATCCCCAATGCTGTATGAGAAGAGAGGTATAACGCTGTGAGTGGAATTCACACATCACTAAGCAGTGTCTCGGAAAGATTCTCTCCAGTTTCTATCTGAACATATTTACTTTTTCACTGTAAGCCTCAAAGCGCTCCCAAATATCCCTTCGCACTCTAAATATAAACAGTGTTAAAAAACTGTTTTATGAAAAGAGAAGCTTAACTGAGTGAGAGGAATTCACATGACACATAGCAGTTTCACAAATAGCTTCCTCTGGTTTTTATCTGAGGATATTTCTTTCTCCATATTGTAAATACCATTCCCATATATCTTTCCTGAGATTCCACAGAAGACGTGATTTCAAACTGCTCAATCCAAAGAGTGGTTTAACTCTATGAGATGAATACACTCATCACAAACCAGTTTCCAGAAAACTTCTCTTCAGTTTTTATCTGAAGATATTTCCTTTTTCACTATAGGCCTGAATGTGCTCTCAAATGTCCCTTTGCGGATCCATCCATGACAGTTTCCAAACTGCATAATATAAAGGAAGTTTTATCTATGTGAGATCAATAAACATAGCAGAAAGGAGATTCACAGAAAGCTTCTGTCCAGTTATTATCTGAAGATATTTACTCTTTCACCATAGTCCTGAATGTGCTCCCAAGTATCCCTTCACAGATATGTCCATGACAGAGTTTCCAAGCTGTGTAATGCAGAGAAGGGTTTATCTATGTGAGATGAATACACATATCACAGAAAACTTTCACAGAAAAGGCTTTCCCAATGTTGTATGTGAAGAGATATATAACACTGTGAGTGGAACGCACACGTCACAAAGCAGTTCCATGGAAAGCTTCTCTCCAGGTTCTATCAGAATATATTTCCTTTTTCACTGTAAGCCTCAAAGTGCTGCCGAATATCCCTTCACTTGCTAAATATAAAGAGTGTTAGAAAACTGCTGAATGAAAAGAAAAATTTAACTGAGTGAGAGGAATTCAAACGACACATAAGAGTTTCACAGAAAGTTTCCTTCTGGTTTTATCTGAGGATATTTCTTTCTCCATATTCTAAAGAGAGTTCCCAAATGTCCTTCCTCAGATTCCACAGAAGCAGTGATATCAAACTGCTCAATCCAAAGATGGTTTAACCCTTTGAGATGAATACACACATCACAAAGCAGTTGCTCAGAAAGCTTCTCTCCAGTTTTTATCTGAAAATATTTGCTTTTTCACCATAGGCTTGAATGTGCTCCCGAATGTCCCTTCACATATCCTTCCATGACGGAGTTTCCAAACTGTGTAATATATAGAAAATTTTATCTATGTGAGATGGATAAACATATCTATCACAAAGCAGTTTCTCAGAAATCTTCTCTCCAGTTTTTATCTGAAGATATTTATTTTTTAAACATAGGCCTGAATGTGCTCCCGAATGTCCCTTCACAGATCCGTCCATGAGAGAGTTTCCAAGCTGCATAATGTAAAGGAAACTTTACCTATGTGAGATGAATACACATATCACACAGCAGTTTCACAGAATAGTTCTTCTCACTTTTTGTCTGAGGCTATTTCTATTTTCAAAATAGGTGTCAATATGCTCCCGAATATCCCTTGGTACATTTTTCTCCAAAAGTGTTTCCCCGATGCCATATGAGAAGAGAGGTATAACACTGTGAGAGGAATGCACACGTCACAACAGTTCCTCGGAAAGCTTCTCTCCAGTTTCTATCTGATCATATTTCCTTTTTCACTGTAGCCTCGCAGTGCTTCCGAATATCCCTTCGCATACTAAACAAAAACAGTGTAAGAAAACTGATCAATGAAAACAGAAGTTTAACTGAGTGAGAGCAATTCATATGACACTTAGCAGTTTCACAGAAAGCTTACTTCTTTTTTTTATCTGAGGGTATTTCATTTTCAGCATATGCTAAAGAGCGTTCCCAGATGTCCCTTCTCAGGTTCTACAGAAACAGTTATTTCAAACTGCTCAATTCAAAGAATGATTTAACTCCATGAGATGAAGACACACATCACAAAGCAGTTGCTCAGAAAGCTTCTCTCGTTTTCAATGGAAGACATTTCCTTGCTCACCAGAGACCTCCGGGCGTCACTTAATATCCCTTTGCAGATTCCTCAAAGACAGAGTCTCCAAACTGGGCAACGTAGAGTATGCTTTAACTCTGTGAATGGAATGCACTTATCAGACAGCAGTTTCTTGAAATGCTTCTTTCTGGATTTTAATTGAGAATATTTCACTTTTCATTATAGTCTTCAATGTGCTCCAAAATATAACATTTTTGGTTTAACAGGAACACTGCTCAAACACTGCCTTATGAGAAAAGAGGTATATCTCCCTGAGTATAATTCACACATCACAAAGCAGTCTCTCAGAAAGTTTCTGTCCAGTTTTTATCTGAAGCTATTTCCTTTCCACCATAACTCTGAATGTGATCCCGAATATCCCTTTGCAGATCGGTCCATGACAGACTTTGAAAGCTGTGTAATGTAAAGAAAGCTCTATCTATGTGAGATGAATAAACAGAGCTAAAAACAGATTCACAGAAAGCTTCTATCCAGTTTTTATCTGAATACATTTCCTTTTTCACCATAGCCCTGACTGTGCTCCCGAATGTCCTTTCATGGATCTGTCCATGACAGAGTTTCCAAGCTGTGTAATGTAAAGAAAACTTTACCTATGTGACATGAATACACATATCACAGAGCATTTTCACAGAAAGCTTCTTTCCATTTTTTTTCTGACGCTATTTCTCTTTTCACCATAGGCATCAATATGCTCCCGATTATACCTTGGTAACTTTTTTCCCAAAGAGGTTTCCCTGATGCTGTATTAGAAGAGCAGGATAACACTGTGAGTGGAATGCACACATCAAAAAGCAGTTCCTCAGAAAGTTTCTCTCCAGTTTCTATCTGAACATATTTCTTTTTTCACTGTAAGCCTCAAAGCGTTCCAGAAAATCCCTTAGCACGCTAAACATAAAGAGTGTTAGAAAACTATTCAATGAAAAGAGAAGCTTAACTGAGTGAGAGGAATTCACGTGGCGCATAGCGGTTTCATAGAAAACTTCCTTCTGGTTTTTATCTGAGTATTTCTCCATATTCTAAAGACCATTCCCAAATGTCTTTCCTCAGATTCCAGAGAAACAGTTATTTCAAACTGCTTAATGCAAAGAATGATTTAACTCTATGAGATGAATACACACATCAAAAAGCAGTTGCTCAGAAAGTTTCTCTCCAGTTTTCAACAGAAGACGTTTCCCTGCTCACCACAGGCCTCCAGGCACCACTTAACATAATTGGCAGATTCCTCAAAGACAGAGTTTCCAAACTGGGCAATGTACTGTAAACTTTTACGTAGTGAAATGAATGCACATTGTCAGAGAGTAGTTTCTTGGAAAACGTCTTTCTGGGTTTTATTTGAGGATAATTTTCTTTCCTCCATAGTCTTCAATGTGCTCTGAAATATCACTTTTTCATTTTTACAGGAACAGAATTCAAACATTGCCTTTTGAGGAAAGAGGTATAACTCCCTGAGTGGAATGCACACATCACGGAGGAGTTTCTCAGAAAGCTTCTCTCCAGTTTTTATCTGAAGATATTTTCTTTTTCATCATAGGCCTGAATGTGATCCCAAATATCCCTTCATGGATTCATCCATGATGAAGTTTCCAAGCTCTGTAATGTAAAGAAAACTTTTTCTATGTGAGATGAATAAACATAGCAAAAAGCAGATTCACAGAAAGCTTCTTTCCAGTTTTTATCTGAATATATTTCCTTTTTCTCCACAGTCCCGAATGTGCTCCCTAATGTCCCTTTGTGGATCCATCCATGACAAGAGTTTGAGAGCTGCATAATGTAAAGAAAGCTTTATCTATGTGAGATGAGTACACATATCACAGAGCAGTTTCACCGAAAGTTTCTTTCCAGTTTTTGTCTGAGGCTATTTCCATTTTCACTATAGGCAGCAATATGCCCCCGAATATCCCTCAGTACCTTTTGCTCCAAAAGTGTTTCCCCGATGCTGTATGATAAGAGAGGTATAACACTTTCAGTGGAATGCACACGTCACAAAGCAGTTCTTCGGAAAACTTCTCTCCAATTTCTATCTGAACATATTTCTTTTTTCACCATAAGCCTCAAATCTCTCCGGAATATCACTTTGCCTGCTAAACACCAACAGAGTTGGAAAACTGCTCAATGAAAAGAGAAGCTTAACTGAGCGAAAGGAATTCACACAACACATGGTAGTTTCACAGGAAGCTTCCTTCTGATTTTTATCTGAGGATATTTCTTTCTCCATATTCGAAGAGTGTTCCCAAATGTCCTTCCTCAGATTCCACAGAAACAGTGATATCAAACTTCTGAATCCAAAGAACGGTTTAACTCTATGAGAAGAATACACACATCACAAAACGGTTTCTCAGAAAGCTTCACTTCAGTATTTATGTGAAAATGTTTCCATTTTCACCATAGTCCTTAATGTGCTCCCGAATGTCCCTTCGCGGATCTGTCCATGACAGAATTTACAAGCCACTTAATGTAAAGAAAGCTTTATGTATGTGAGATGAATATACATAACACAGAGCAGTGTCACAGAAAGCTTCTTTCCAGTTATTGTCTGAGTCTATTTCCCTTTTCACGTTGGTGTCAGTATGCTCCCAGATGTATTGGTACCTTTTTCTTCAAAATGATTTCCCCTATGCTGTATGTGAAGAGAGGTATAACACTGTGAGTGGAATGGGCATGTCACAAAGCAGTTCCTCCCAAAACTTCCCTCCTGTTTCTATCTGAACATATTTCCTTTTCCACCAAAAGCATCAAAGCACTCCCGAATATCTCTTCACACACTAAACATAAACTGTATCAGAAGATTGCTTAATGAGAAGAGAAGCTTAACTGAGCGAGGGGAATTCACACGACACGTAGGAGTTTCATAGAAAGCTTCCTTCTGATTTTTATCTGAGGATATTTTTCCTCCATATTCTAAAGAGCATTCCCAACTATCCTTCCTCAGATTCCCCAGAAGCAGTGATTTCAAACTGCTCAATCCAAAGAATTTTTTAATTCTATGAGAATACACAGACCACAAAGCAGTTTCTCAGAAAGCTTCTCTCTAGTTTTCATCGGAAGACATTTCCTTCCTCACCACAGGCCTCCGGGCGCCACATAACATCCCTTTGCAGATTCCTCAAAGACAGAGTTTCCAAACGGGGCAACATAGAGAAATCTTTAACTCTGTGAAATGAATGCACATATCAGAGAGGAGTTTCTTGGAATGCTTCTTTCTGGGTTTCATTTGAGAATATGGTGTTCATACACTGCCTTATGGAAAAGAGGTGTAACTCCCTGAGGGCAATGAACATATCACAAAACACTTTCTAAGAAAGCCTTTCTCTGGTTTTTATCTGAAGATATTTCCTTTTTCACCTTAGGCCTGAATGTGCTACCGAATTTCCCTTCACTGATCCATACGTGACGGAGGTCCCAACCTGTGTATTATAAAGAAAGTTTTATCTATGTGAGATGAATAAAGATGTCTATCACAAAGCAGTTTCATAGAAAACGTCTTTCCATTTTTGGTCTGAGGATATTTCCTTTTTCACCGTAACCATACATATGCTCCCAAATGTCCCTTGGTAGCTTTTTCTCCAAAAGGGATTCCCAAATCCTCTATGAAAAGAAAGGTATAACTCTGTGAGTGGAATGTACACGTCACAAAGCAGCTCCTCTGAAAGCTTCTCTCCAGTCTCTATCTGAAGATATTTCCGTTTTCACCATAAGCCTCATAGCGCTCCTGAATATCCCTTTGCAGACCAAACACAGTCTTAGAACACTGCTCACTGAAAAGAGAAGCTGAACTGTGTGAGTGAAATTTGCACGACACAGAGCAGTTTCAGAGAAAGCTTCCTACTGGTTTTTATCTGAAGGTACTTCTTTTTTAGCATATTCTAAACAGCGTTCCCAAATGTCCTTTTTCAGATTCCACAGAAGCAGTGATTTCAAACTGCTCCTTCCAAGAAATGGTTTTACACTATGAGATGAATACACACATCACAAAGCAGTTGCTCAGAAAGCTTCTGTCTAATTTTCATCGGAATACATTTCGTTGCTCACCACAGGCCTCCTGGTACCACTAAATAGAAGTTGGCAGATTCCTCAAGGACACAGTTTCCAAACTGGGCAATGTAGAGTAAGCTTTAAGTCTGTGAATTGAATGCACATATCAGAGAGCAATTTCTTGGGATGCTTCATTCTGATTTTTATCAGAAGATATTTTACTTTTCACCATAGTCTTCAAATGTGCTCCAAAATATCACTTTTTGGATTTACAGGAATGGTGTTCAAACACTGCCTTATGAGAAAAGTGGTACAACTCCCTTAGTTGATTGCACACATTACAAAGCAGTTTCTCAGAAAGCTTCTCTCCAGTTTTGATCTGAAGATATTTCCATTTTTGCCATAGTTCTGAATGTGCTCCCTAATGTCAGTTCGCGGATCTGTCCAAGGCAGAGTTTCCAAACTGTGTAACATAAATAAAGCTTTATCTATGTGAGATGAATATACACAGCAAAAATTAGATTCATAGAAACTTCTTTCCAGTTTTTATCTGAAGATATTTCCTTTTTCTCCATAGGCCTTAATGTGTTCCAGATAGTCTCTTCGTGGATCCGTCCATGACAGTTTCTGAGCCACATAATATTAAGAAAGCTTTATCTATGTGAGATGAGTACACATAGCACAAAGGAGTTTCACAAAAATCTTTTCTTTTTTTGTCTGAGGCTATTTCCATTTCCACCATAGGTATCAATATACCCCCAAATATCCCTTGGTACCTTTTTCTCCAAAAGGGTTTCCCCGATTCTGTATGATAACAAGATAAAGCACTTTGAGTGGAATGCACACGTCACAAAGCAGTTCCTCGGGAAGCCTCTCTCCAGTTTCTATCTGAACATATTTAATTTTTCACCATAAGCCTCTAAGCACTCCCGAATATCCCTTCACACGCTAAACATTAACAGTGTTAGAAAACTGCTGAATCAAAAGAGAAGCTTAACTGAGAGAGGAATTCACATGACACATAGCAGTTTCACAGAAAGCTTCCTCTCATTTTCATCTGAGGATACTCCCTTCTCTATATTCTAAAAAGCCGTGGAAAATGTTCTTCCTCAGATTCCACAGAGACAGTGATTTCAACCTGCTCAATCCAAAGAATGGTTTAACTCTATGAGATGAATACACATATCACCAAACAGTTTTTCAGAAAGCTTCTCTGCAGTTTTCATTGGCAGTCATTTCCTTGCTCACCACAGGCCTCTGGGCGCCACTTAATACCCCTTCACAGATTCCTCAAAGACGGAGTTTCCAAACTGAGCAACGTAGAGTAAGCTTTATCTCTCTGATATGAATGCACATATCAGAGAGACGTTTCTAGGAGTGCTTCTTTCTGGGTTTTATTTGAGTATATTTCACTTTTTGCAATAGTCTTAAATGCGCTCTGAAATATAACTTTTTTGGTTTTACTGGAGGGTTGTTAAAACACTGCCTTATGATAAGAAAGGTATAACTCCCTGAGTTGAATGCACACATGACAAAGTAGTTTCTCAGAAAGCTTCTCTCCAGCTTTTATCTGAAAATATTTCCATTTTCAACATAGGCCTGAATGTGCTCCTGAATGTCCCCTCGCGGATCTGTCCATGACCGAGTTTACAAACTGCATAATATAAAGAAAGTTTTTCTATGTGACATGAATAAACACATCTATCACAAAACAGTTTCACAGAAACTTCTTTCCTTTTTTAATGTGAGGATATTTCCTTTTTCCCCACTGCCTTCCACATATTCCCGAATATCCCTTGGTAGCTTTTTCTCCAAAAGGGATTCCCGAATCTTCTATGAGAAGAGAGGTATAACACTGTGAGTAGAATACACACGTCACAAAGCAGTTCCTCGGAAAGCTTCTCTCCAGTTTCTGTCTGAACATATTTCCTTTTTAACCATAAGCCTCAAAGTGCTCCCAAATATCCCTTCACATGCTAAACATAAACAGTGTTAGAAGACTGCTCAGTGAAAAGAGAAGCTTAACTGAGTGAGAGGAATTCACGTGACAGATAGCAGTTTCACAGAAAGTTTCCTCCTGGTTTTTATCTGAGAATATTTCTTTCTCCGTATTCTAAAGAGTGTTCCCAAATGTTCTTCCTCAGATTCCACAGAAACAGTGATTTCAAAGTGCTCAATCCAAAGAATGGTTTAACTCTGTGAGATGAATACACATATCACAAAGCAGTTGCTCAGAAAGCTTCTCTCCAGTTTTCAACGGAAGACATTTCCTTGCTCACCACAGGCATCTGACTGCCACTTAATATCGCTTTGCAGATTCCTCAAAGACAGAGTTTCAAAACTGGGCAACGTAGAGTAAGCTTTAACTCTGTGAAGTGAAAGCACATATCTGAGAGCAGTTTCTTGGAACCCTTCTTTCTTGGTTTTATTTGAGGAGAGTTCACTTTTCACCATAGTCTTAAATGCACACCGAAATATCCCCTTTTCAGTTTTACAAGAACAGTGTTCAAACACTGCCTTATGAGAGAAGAGGAAAATCTCCCTGAGTGGAATGCACACATCACAAAGCAGTTTCTCAGAAAACTTCTCTCCGGTTTTTATCTGAAGACATTTCCTTTTTCACCATAGGGCTGAAGGTATTTTCGAATATCCCTTTGGGGATCTGTCCATGACCGAGTTTTAAAGCTGCTTAATCTAAAGAAAGCTTTATCTATGTGAAATGAGTAAACATAGCAGAAAGCAGATTCACAGAAAGCTTCTTTCCAGTTTTTATCTGAATATATTTCTTTTTTCACCATAGTTCTGAATGTGCTCCCGAAGGGCCCTTCGCAGATCCGTCCCTGACAGAGTTTCCAAGCTGGGAAATGTAAACAAAGTTTTATCTATGTGAGATGAATACACATAGCACAGAGCAGTTTAACAGAAATCTTCTTTCCAGTTTTTGTCTGAGGCTATTTCCCTTTTCACCACATGGGTCAATATGCCCCCGAATATCCCTTGGTAACTTTTCCTCCCAAAGGATTTTCCCTATGCTGTATGAGTAGGGAGGTATACCACTGTGAGTGGAATGCACACGTCACAAAGTAGTTCCTCGGAAAGCTTCTCTCCAGTTTCTGTCTGAATATATTTCCTTTTTCACCATAAGCCACAAAGTGCTCCTGAATATCCCTTCTCAAGCTAAACATAAATAGTGTTAGAAAACTGCTCAATGAATAGAGAAGCTTAACTGAGTGAGAGGAATTCACATGACACATAGCAGTTTCACAGAAAGCTTCCTTCTGGTTTTCATCTGAGGATATTTCTTTCTCAGTGTTCTAAAGAGTGTTCCCAAATGTCCTTCCTCAGACTCCACAGAAGCAGTGATTTCAAACTGCTCAGTCCAAAGAGTGCTTTAACTCTATGAGCTGAATACACATATCACAAAGCAGTTGCTCAGAAAGCTTCTCTCCAGTTTTCATCAGAAGACATTTCCTTGCTCACCACAGGCTTGAAGGGGTTCCCAAATGTCCCTTCGCGGATTCGTCCATGATGGAGTATCCAAACTGCATAATGGAAAGAACCTTTTATCTGTGTGAGAAGAATAAACATGCCTATCACAAAGCAGTTCCACAGAAAGCTCCTTTCAATTTTTTTTCTGAGGATATTTCCTTTCTCACCATTGCCACCCATATTGACCTATGTGTACCTTGGTAGTTTTTTCCCCAAAAGAGATTCCCCAATGCTCTATGATAGGAAAGGTATAACTCTGTGAGTGGAATGAGCACGTCACACTGCAGCTCCTCGGAAAGCTTCTCTCAAGTTTGTATCTGAAGATACTTCCGTTTTCACCATAAGCCTCAAATCGCTCATGAATATCCCTTTGAAGACTAAACAAAAACAGTGTTAGAATACTGCTCAATGAAAAGGGAAGCTGAACTGTGCAAGTGGAATGCACATGACACAGAGCCGTTTCACAGAACGCTTCCTTCTGGTTTTTATCTGAGGGTATTCCTATTTCAGCATATTCTAAAGAGTGTTCCCAATGTCCTTTCTCAGGTTCCATAGAAACAGTGATATCTAACTGCTCAATACAGAGAATGATTTAACTCCATGAGGTGAATACACACGTCACAAAGCAGTTTCTCAGAAAGCTTCTCTCCAGGTGTCAATGGAAGACATTTCCTTGCTCACCACAGGTCGCCGGGTACCACTTAATATATCTTAGCAGATTCCTCAAAGACAGAGTTTCCAAACTGGGCAATGTAGAGTAAACTTTATCTCTCTGAAATGAATGCACATATCACAGAACAGTGTCTCGGAATGCTTCTTTCTGGGATTTATTTGAGGATATTTCTCTTTTCGCCATAGTCTTCAATGTGCTGCAAAATATCACTTTCTTGTTTTTACAAGAACTGTTCAAACATGGCCTTATGAGTAAAGAGGTATAACTTTTTGCCATAGTCTTCAATGCACTCTGAAATATCAGTTTTTCCTTTTTACAGGAAGGGATATTATTTGGCACCTGGACGCCTGTGGTGAAGAAGGAAATGTCTTCTGGTGAAAACTGGAGAGACCTTTTTGGAGCAACCGCTTTGTGATGTGTATATTCTTATCATAGAGTTAAACCATTCTTTTGACTGAGCAATTTGAAATCACTATTTCTTTGGAACCTGAAGAAGGACATTTGGGAACGCTCTTAAGAATATGGGGAAAGAAATTTCCTCAGATAAAAACAAGACGGAAGTTTTCTGTGAAACTTGTACGTGTCATGTGAATTCCTCTCACTCACTTAAGCTTCCCTTTTCATTGAGCTGTTTTCTCACACTGTTTATGTTTAGCAAGCGAAGGGATATTCAGGATCACTTTGAGGCTTATGGTGAAAAAGGAAATATGTTCAGATAGAAACTGAAGAGAAGATTTCCGAGGAACTGCTTTGTGACGTGTGCATACCACTCACAGAGTTATACCTCCCTTCTCATAGAGAATTGGGGAAACCTTTTGTAGAAAAACATACCAAGGATATCTGGGAGCATATTGATACCTATGATGAAAAGGGAAATAGTCTCAAACTAAAATTGGAAAGAAGCTTTCAGTGAAACTTCTCTATGATATTTCCTTTTCCACCATAAGCCTGAACGTGCTCCCAAATATCCCTTCATGTATCCATCCATGACGGTTTCAAAACTGAGTAATATAAGGAAAGTTTATATAAGTGTGATGAATAAACAAATCTATCACAAAGAACTTTCACAAAAAACTTCTTTCCAGTTTTTGTCTGAGAATATTTCCTTTTTCACCATAGCCATCTATATACTCTCATATGTACCTTGGTAGATTTTTCTCCAAAAGGAATTAGTCAATCCTCTATGAGAAGAAAGGTATAAGTCTGTGAGTGGAAAGCACACGTCACAAAGCAACTCCTCTGAAAGCTTCTCTCCAGTGTCTATCTGATGATATTTCCGTTTTCACCGTAAACATCAAAGTACTCCCTAATATCCCTTTGCAGATGAAACAGAAACAATGTTAGAATACTTCTCAATGAAAAGGGAAGCTGAACAATGTGAGTGGAATTCACACAACACAGAGCAGTTTCACAGAAAGCTTCCTTCTGGTTTTTATCAGAGGGTATTTCTTTTTTAGCATATTCTAAAGAGCATTCCAAAATGTTTCACAGAAACAGTGATTTCAAATTCCTCAATCCAAAGAATGATTTATATCTATGAGATGAATACACACGTCACAAAGCAGTTGCTCAGAAACCTTCTCTTCAGTTTTCATCTTAAGACATTTCCTTGGTCACCACAGGCCTCCAGGCACCACTTAATATCCCTTCACACATTCCTCCAAGACAGAGTTTCCTAACTGGGTAATGTAGACTAAACTTTAACTCAGTGTAATGATAGCACATATCTGAGAGCATTTTCTTGGAATGCTTCTTTCTGGGTTTTATTTGAGGATATATCACTTTTCGCCATAGTCTTCAATGCGCTCCGAAATATCACTTTTTCGTTTTACAGGAATAGTGTTCAAACACTGCCTTATGAGAAAGGAGTTATAAATCCCTGAATGGAATGCACACATCCCAAAGCAGTTTCTCAGAGAGCTTCTCCACAGGTTCTATCCAAACATATTTCCTTTTCCACCGTAAACCTCGAAGTGCTCCCAAATATCACTTCACATGCTAAACATAAACAGTGTGAGAAAGCTGCTCAATTTAAGAGAAGCTTATCTGAGTGAGAGGAATTCATACGACAACTAGCAGTTTCACAGAAAGCTTCCTTCTGGTTTTTATCTGAAGATATTTCCCTTTTCACCATAGTCCTGAATGTGCTCCCGAATGCCCTTCACGGATCCGTCCATGACAGAGTTTACAAGCTGTGTAATCTAAAGAAAGGCTTATCTATATGAGTTGAACAAATATGGCAAAAAGCAGATTCACAGAAAGCTTCTTTCCAGTTTTTGCCTGAGACTATTTCCCTTTTCACCGTAGGCGTCAATATGCTCCTGAATATCCCTTGGTACCTATTTCTCCAAAAGGGTTTCCACGACGCTGTATGACAAGAGAGGTAAGACACTGTGAGTGGAATGCACATGTCACAAAGCAGTGCCTCGGAAAGATTCTCTCCAGTTTCTATACGAATATATTTCCTTTCTCACCATAAGCCTCAAAGAGCTCCTGAATATCCCTTCACACTCTAAATAGAAACAGTGTTATAAAACTGCTCTATGAAAAGAGAAGCTTAAATGGGTGAGTGGAATTCACATGACAAAGAGAAGTTTCACAGAAAGCTTCCTTCTGGTTTTTATCTGAGTATATTTCTTTATCCATATTCTATAGAACGTTCCCAAATGTCCTTCCTCAGATTCCACAGAAAGTTATTTCAAACTGCTCAATCCAAAGAATAGTTTAACTCTATGAGATGAATACAAACATCACAAAGCAGTTGCTTACAAAGCTTCTCTCCGGTTCTCATCTGAAGATATTTCCCTTTTTGCCATAGTCCAGAAAATGCTCCAGAATATAATTTCGTGAATCTGTCCATGACGGAGTTTCTAAACTGCCTAATGTAAAGAAAGTTTTATGTATATGAGAGGAATAAATGTAGCAAAAAACAGATTCACATAAAATTTCTTTCCAGTTTTCATCTGAAGATGTTTCCTTTCACACAATATTCCTGAATGTGCTCCAGAATGTCCCTCTCAGATCCGTCCATGACAGAGTTTCCTAGCTGAGGAATGTAAAGAAATCTTTTATATGTGAGATGAATACACATAGCACAGAGCAGTTTCACAGAAAGCTTTTATTGAATTTTTGTCTGTGGCTATTTTCCTTTTCACCACAGGCATCCACATGTTCCCGGATATCCCCTGGTAACTTTTCCTCCAAAAGGTTTTCCCCGATGCTGTTTGAGAAGAGAGGCATCACACTATGAGTGAAATGCACATGTCACCAAGCAGTTCCTCGGAAAGCTTCTCTCCAGTTTCTATCTGAACATATTTCCTTTTTCAACGTAAGCCTCAATGCACTCCCAAATATCCCTTTGCACACTAAACATAATCAGTGTTAGAAAACTTCTTAATGAAAAGGGAAGCTTAAATGAGTGAGAGCAATTCACACGACACATAGCAGTTTCACAGAAACCTTCCTTCTGGTTTTTATCTGAGGATATTTCTTTCTCCATATTCTAAGGAGCGTTCCTGAAGTCCCTCCTCAGATTCCACAGAAACAGTGATTTTAAACTGCTCAATCCAAAGAATAGTTTAAGTCTATGAGGTGAATACACACATCACAAAGCAGTTGCTCAGAACGCTTCTCTTCATTTGTCAATGGAAAACATTTCCTTGCTCACCACAGGATTCACCACAGCATACAGACACCACTTCATATCCCTTCACGGATTCCTCAAAGACAAAGTATCCAAACAGGGCAACGTAGAATCACCTTTATCTCTGTGAAATGAATGCACATATCAGACAGCAGTTTCTTGGAACGATTCTTTCTGGGTTTTATTTGAGGATATTTCACTTTTTGCCATATTCTTCAATGCGTTCCGAAATATCACTTTTTCAGTTTTACAGGGACAGTGTTCAAACACTGCCTTATGAGAAAAGAGGTATATCTTCCTGAGTGGAATGCACACATCACATAGCAGTTTCTCAGAAAACTTTTTTTCCAGTTTTTAGATGAAGATATCTCCTTTTTCGCCGTAGTACAGAATGTGCTTCCGAATATCCCTTTGCGGATCCGTCCATGATGGAGTTTCCAAACTGTGTAATGTAAAGAAAGTTTTATCTATGTGAGATGAATAAACATATCTAACTCAAAGCAGTTTTACAGAAAGTTTCTTTCTTCTTTTTGTCTGAGGATATTTCCTTTTTCATCATAGCCATCCATGTACTCCCAAATGTCCCTTGGTAGCTTTTCCTCCAAAACGGATTCCCAAATCCTTTATGAAAAGAAAGGTATAACTCTGTGATTGGAATTCACACATCACAAAGCAGCTTCTCGGAAAGCATCTCTCCATTTTCTATCTGAAGATTGTTGCGTTTTCACCATAAGCGTCAAAGTGCTCCCAAATATCCCTACACACACTAAACAAAAACGGTGTCAGAATACTGCTCAATGAAAAGAGAAGCTGAACTTAGTGAATGGAATTCACACGACACAGAGCAGTTTCACAGAAAGTTTCCTTCTGGTTTTTATCTGAGAATATCTCCATAATCTAAAGACCGTTACCAAATATCCTTCCACAGATTCCACAGAAACAGTGATTTCAAACTGCTCAATCCAAAGAATGATTTAACTCTATGAGATGAATACACACATCACAAAGCAGTTGCTCAGAAAGCTACTCTCCAAGTTTTATCTAAAGATATTTCCTTTTTCACCATAGGTCTGAATGTGCTCCAGAATATCCGTTTGCAGATCCATCCATGACGGAGATTCCAAACTGCGTAATATAAAGAAAGTTTTCTCTATGTGAGATGAAGAAATATATCTATCACAAAGCAGTTTCACAGAAAGCTTCTTTCCAGTTTTTGTCTGAAGATATTTCCTTTTTCACCATAGTCGTCCATATACTCCTGAATTTTCCTTGGTATTTTTTTCTCCAAAGCGGATTCCCCAATCCTCTATGAGAAGAAAGTGATAATTCTGAGAGTAGAATGCATACATCACAAAGCAGCTCCTCAGAAAACTTCTCTCCAGTTTCTATCTGAAGATATTTTCGATTGCAACATAAGCCTCAAAGTGCTCCAAAATATCCCATTGCAGACTAAACAAAAACAGTGTTAGAATAATGCTCAATGAAAACAGAAGCTTAAGTGTGTGAGTGGAATTCACATGAAATAGAGCAGTTTCACAGAAAGCTTTCTTCTGAATTTATCTGAGGGTATTTGTTTTTGAGCATAATCTTAAACGCGTTCCAAATGTCCATTTTCAGGTTCCACAGAGAGTGATTTCAAACTGCTCAATCAAAAGAATAATTTAACTCTATGAGATGAATACAAACATCACAGAGCAGTTGCTAAGAAAGTTCTCTCCAGTTTTCATTGGAAGACATTTCCTTGCTCACCATAGGCCTCTGGGCACCACTTACTATCCCTTCGCAGATTCCAGAAAGACAGAGATTCCAAACTGGATATTGCAGAGTAAGCTTAAACTCTGTGAAATGAATGCACATATCAGAGAGAAGTTTCTTGGAATGCTTCTTTCTGGGTTTTATTTGAGGATAGTTCAATTTTCACCATAATCTTCCATGCACTCTGAAATATCCCTTTTTTGATTTTACAGTATCAGTGTTCAAACACTGCCTTATGAGAAAAGAGGTATAATTCCCTGAGTGCAATGTACACATCATAAAGCAGTTTCTCAGAAAGTTTCTCTCCAGTTTTTATCTGAAGATATTTCCTTTTTCACCATAGGCCTGAATGTGATCCCGAATATCTCTTCACGGATCTGACTATGACAGAATTTCAAAGATGCATAATGTAAACAAAGCTTTATTTATGTGAGATGAATAAACATAGCAAAAAGTAGATTCGCAGAAAGCTTCTTTCCCGTTTTTATCTGAAGACATTTCCTTTTTCACCATAGTCCTAAATGTGTTCCCAGATGTACCTTTGCGGATCCATCCTTGGCAGAGTTTCCAAGCTGCGTAATGTAAAGAAAGCTTTAGCTACATGAGATGAATACACATATCACAGAGCAGTTTTACAGAAAGTTTCTTTCCAGTTTTTCCTGAGCCTATTTCTCTTTTCACCATAGGCATCAATATGCTCCCAGATATACCTTGGTAACTTTTTCTCTAAAAGGGTTTCCCCAATGCTGTATGATAAGAGAGGTATAACACTTTAAGTGGAATGCACACGTCACAAAGAAGTTCCTCAGAAAGCTTCTCTTCAGTTTCTATCCGAAGATATTTCCTTTTTCATTGTAAGCCTCAAAACGCTCCTGAATAGCCCTTTGCAAGCTAAACATAAGCAGTGTTAGAAAACAGCTGAATGAAAACTGAAGCTTAACTTAGAGAGAAGAATTCCCACGACACATAGCAGTTTCACAGAAAGCTTCCTTCTGGTTTTTATCTGAGGATATTTTTTCCCTCATATTCTAAAAAGTGTTCCCAAATGTCCTTCCTCAGATTCCTCAGAAGAACTGATTTCAAACTGCTGAATCCAAAGGATGGTTTAACTCTGTGAGATGAATACACACATCACAAAGCAGTTGCTATGAAAGCTTCTCTCCAGTTTTTATCGGAAGACGTTTCCTTTCTCACTTTAGGCCTCCGGGCACCGCTAAATATCCCTTCACATATTCCTCAAAGACAGATTTTTGAAAATAAGCAATGTAGAGTAAGCTGTAACTGTATGAAACGAATGCACATATCAGAGAGCAGGTTCTTGGAACGTTTCTTTCTGGGTTTTATTTGAGGATATTGCATTTTTCGCCATAGTCTTCAATGTGCTCGGAAATATCACTTTTTTGGTTTTACAGGAATAGTGTTCAAACACTGCCTTATGAGAAAAGAGGTGTAATTCACTGAAGGGAATGCACATATTATGATGCAGTTTGTCAGAAAACTCCTCTCCAGTATTTATCTGAAGATATTTCCTATCTCACCATAGGACTGAATGTGCTCCTGAATCTCCATTCACTAATCCATCCATGATGGAGTTTCAAAACTGCGTAATAGAAAGAAAATTTTATCTATGTGACATGAATAAACAAATGTATCACAAAGCATTTTCAGAGAAAGCTTCTTTCCAATTTTTGTCTGAGGATATTTCCTTTGTCACTCTACCCATCCTTATCTTCCCGAATGTCCCTCAGTAGCTTTTTCTCCAAAAGGGATGCCCCAATCTTCTATGAGAAGAAAATTATAACTCTGTGAGTGGAATGCACACATCATAAAGCAGCTCCTCGGAAAGCTTCTCTCCAGTTTCTATCTGAAGATACTTTCGTTTTCACCATAAGCTTCAAAGCCCTTCTGAATATCCCTTAGCAGACTAAACTAAAACAGTGTTGGAATACTGTTCAATGAAAAGAGAAGCTTCATTTTGTGAGTGAAATTCACATGACACAGAGCAGTTTCACAAAAATCTTATTTCTGGTTTTTATCGGAGGGTATTTATTTTTCAGCATATCCTTAAAAGCATTCCCAAATGTCCTTTCTCAGGTTCCACAGAAACAGTGATTTCAAACCGCTCAATCCAAAGAATGATTTAACTCTATGAGATGAATACAAACATCATAAAGCAGTTACTCAAAAACTTCTCTCCAGTTTTCAACAAACGTCATTTCCTTGCTCACCACAGGTCTCTGCACACCAATTATTATCCCTTCGCAGATTGCTGAAGGACAGAGTTTCCAAACTGAGCAATGTAGAGTAAGTTTAACTGTGTGAAATCAATGCATGTATCACAGAGCAGTTTCTTGGAACGCTTCTTTCTGGGTTTTATATGATGATGTTTCACATTTTGACATAGTCTTCATGGCGCTCCGAAATATCACTTTTTCAGTTTTTGCAGGAACAGTGTTCAAACACAGTCTTATGAGTAAAGAGGTATAACTCCGTGAGTGGAATGCGCATATCAAAAAGCAGTTTCTCAGATAGCTTCTGTCCTGTTTTCATCTGAAGATATTTCCTTTTTCACCATAGGCCTGAATGTGATCCCAAATATTGCTTCGTGGATCCATCCACGATGGAGTTTCCAAGCTGTGTAATGTAAAGAAATCTTTATCTATGTGCGATGAATAAACATAACAAAAAGCACATTCACAGAAAGCTCCTCGCCAGTTTTTGTCTGAGGCTATTTCCCTTTTCATCATGGGTATCAATATACACCGGATATCCCTTGGTAGCTTTTTCTCCAAAAGGGTTTTCCAGATGCTGTATGAGAAGAGTAGTAAAACTCTGTAATATGAATGTGCACGTCACAAAGCAGTTCCTTGGGAAGTTTCTCTCCCATCTCTATCTGAACATATTTCCTTTCACTGTAAGCCTCAAAGCACTCCGGAATATATCTAAGCAAGCTAAACATAAACAGTGTTAGAAAACTGCTGAATGAAAACAGAAGCTTAACTGAGTGAGAGGAATTCACACGACACATAGCAGTCTCACAGAAAGCTTCCTTCTGGTTTTTATCTGAGGATATTTCTTTCTCCATATTCTAAGAGCGTTCCCAAATGTCCTTCCTCAGATTTCACAGAAGCACTGATTTCAAAATGCTCAATCCAAAGAATGGTTTAACTCTATGAGATGAATACACACATCACAAAGCAGCTGCTCACAAAGCTTCTCTCCCGTTTGCATCGAAAGACATTTCCTTGCTCACCACAGGCCTCTGGGTGCCACTTAATATTCCTTCACAGATTCTTCAAAGACAGAGTTTCCAAACTGGGCAATGTAGAGTTAGCTTTAACTCTGTGAAATGAATGCACATATCAGAGAGTAGTTTCTTGGAACGCTTCTTTTTGGTTTTTATTTGATGATATTTCACTTTTTTCCATAGTCTTCAATGCACTTGGAAATATCCCTTTATCGGTTTTACAGGAACAGTGTTCAAACACAGCCTCATGAGAAAAGAGATATAACTCCCTGTGTGGAATGCACACATCACAAAGCATTTTCTCAGAATGCTTCTCTCCAGTTTTAATTTGAAGATATTTCCTTTTTCACCAAAGACCTGAATGGACTCCCGAATGTCTGTTTGCAGATCTATGCATGATGGAGTTTCCAAACTGCGTAATATAAAGAAAGATTTATCTATGTGTCATGAATAAGCATATCTATCACAAAGTAGTTTCACAGAATCTTCTTTCCAGTTTTTGTCTGAGGATATATCCTTTTTCACTATAGTCCTGAAGGTGCTCTCAAATGTCCCCTCATGGATCCGTCCATGACAGAGTTTCCAAGATGTGTAATGTTAAGAAAGCTTTATCTATGTGAGATGAGTACACATAGCAGAGAGAGCAGCTTTTCAAACAGTGATTTCAAACTGCTCACTCCAAAGAATGATTTAACTCTATGAGATGAATACACGCATCACAAAGCAGTTGCTCTGAAAGCTGCTCTGCAGTTTTCATCCAAAGATGTTTCCTTTCTCACCACAAGCCCAGGGGAACCACTCAATATCCCTTCACAAATTCCTCAAAGACAGAGCTTCCAAACTTTTCAGTTTTACAGGAACACTGTTCAAAAACTGTCTTATGAGAAAAGAGGTTTAATTTCCTGAGTGGAATGCACACATCACAAATCAATTTCTCAGAATGCTTCTCTCCAATTTTTATGTGAAGATATCGCCTATTACCGCAGGCCTGAATGTGCTACCTAATGTCCCTTCGCGTTTAGGTCTATTACGCAGTTTCAAAACTGCGTAATAGAAAAAAGTTTTATCTATGGGAGGCGAATAGACATATCTACCACAACGCAGCTTCACAGAAAACTTCTTTCCAGTTTTTGTCTGATGATATTTCCTTTTACACCATAGCAGTCCATATATTCCCGAATGTCCCTTGTAGCTTTTTCTCCAAATGGGATTCCCCATTCTTCTAGGAGAAAAAAAGTATAACCCTGTGAGTGGAATGCACATGTCACAAAGCAGCTCCTTGGAAATCTCCTCTCCGTTATGGATCTGAAGATGCTTACCTTTTCACCGAAAGCCTCAAAGCACTCCAGCATATCACTTCACAGACTAAACAGAAACAGTGTTAAAATACTGCTCAATGAAAGCAGAAGCTAAACTGTGAGAGTTGATTTCAAACAACCTAGAGAAATTTCACAGAAAGTTTTCTACTGTTTTTTTATCGCAGGATATTTCTTTTTCAGCATATTATTCAGAGCATGCCCAAATGTTCTTTCTCAGGTTCCACAGAAACAACAAGTTCAAACTGCTCAATCCAAAGTATGATTTATTTCTATAAGATGCGTACACACATCACAAAGCAGTTACTCTGAAAGATTCTGTTCAGTTTTCATTGGAAGGTGTTTCATTTTTCACCACAACCCTCTGGGTGTCACTCAATATCCCTTCACAATTTCCAAAAAGACAGAGTTTCCAAACTGGGCGACTTAGTGTCAGCTTTAACACTGTGAAAGGAATGTACACGTCAGAGAGCAGTTTCTTGGACTGCTTTTTCTGGGTTTTATTTCCGTATATTTCAATTTTTGCCGTAATCTTCAATACGCTGCAAAATATCTCTTTTTCACTTTTACAGGAACAGTGTTCAAACACTGCCTTGTGAGAAAAGAGGTATAACTCCCTGAGTGGAATGCAGACATCACAAAGCAGTTTCTCAGAAAGTTTCTCTAAAATTTTTATCTGAAGATATCTCCTGTTTCCTCACCAGCCTGCATGTGCTCCTGAATGTGCCTTCGCAAATCCGTCCATGATGCAGTTTCAAAACTGCATAATAGAAAGATGGTTTCATCTATGTTAGATGAATAGATATATCTGTCACAAAGCAGTTTCACAGAAAGTTTCTTTCCAGTTTTTGTCTGGGGATATTTCCTTTTCCACCATAGCAGTAAATATACTCCTGAATGTCTCCAGTAGCTATTTCTCCCAATGGGATTCCATAAACCCCTATGAGAAGAAAAGTTTAACTCTGTGTGGGAAATGCATATGTCACAAAGCATTTCTTCATAAATCTTCTCTCGAGTATCTATTGAAGATATTTCCGTTTTCACCATTAGCCTCAAAGTGCTCCTGATCAACCCTTAGCTGACTCATGTAAAACAGTGTTAGGATACTGCTCAGTGAGAACAGAAGCTTAACTGTGTGAGTGGACTTGATATGACCTAGAGCAGTTTCACAGAATGCTTCCTTCTGGTTTTTATCAGAGGATATTTCTTTTTCAGCATATTCTTAAGAGCGTTCCCAAATGTTGTTTCTCAAGTTCCACAGAAACAGTGATTTCAAACTGCTCAATCCAAAGAATGATGTAAATCTACAAGATGAGTGCACATCACAAAGCACTTGCTCTGAAAGCTTCTCTCCAGTTTTCATCAGAAGCCATTTCCTTACTCACCACAAGCCCAGGGCACCTCTTAATAACACCTGAAAGATTCTTCAAAGACAGAGTTTCCAAACTGGATAAGGTAGTGTAAGCTTTAGCTCTCTGAAATAAATGCAAACGTTAGACAGCAGTTTCTTGGAATGCTTCTTTATGGATTTTATTTCAGGATATTTCACTTTTCGTGATAGTTTTCAACATGCTGCAAAATATCACTTTTTCACTTTTAGATGAACCTTGTTCAAACACTGCCTTATGATGAAAAAGTTATAACTCCCTCAGTAAAATGCACACACCACAAAGAAGTTTCTCAGAAAGCTTCTCTCCAGTTTTTTTCTTACGATATTTCCTTTTACACCATATGCCTGAATATGCTCCCAAACGTCCTTTCGTAAATCTGTCCATGACGCATTTCAAAACTGCGTAATATTAAGAAAATTTTCTCTATGTGAGATGAATAGATATATCTATCACATAGCAGTTTCAGAGAAAGCTTCTTTCCAGTTTTTTTCTGAGTATATTTCCTTTTTCACTATGGCCGTTCATATACTCTTGAATGTCCTCGGATAGTGTTTTCTCCAAATGGGATTCTGCAATACTCTATGAGAAGAAAACTATAAGCCGATGAGGAGAATGCACACGTCACAAAGCAGATCCTCAGATATCATCTCTCCAGTATCCATATGAAGATATTTTCGTTTTCACCATAAAAAAAGCACTCCCGAGTATACCTTACCTGACTCACCTGAAAGAGTGTTAAAATACTGCTCAATGAAAACAGAAACTTAACTCTGTGAGTGGAATTCACGTGACTTAGAGCAGTATCACAGAGTGTTTCCTTCTCTATTTGATTTGAGGGTATTTCTTTTTCATAAATTCTTGAGAGTGTTCCCAAATGTCCTGGCTCAGGTTCCACAGAAACAGAGACACCAAACTGCTCAATGCAAAGAATGATTTAACCCTAAGAAATGATTACATGCATCACAAAGCAGTTGTTCTGAAAGCTTCTCTGACATTTTCATCAGAAGACGTTTCTTTTCTCACCAGAAACCCAGAGGAACCACTTAATATCCCTTCACAAATTCATCAAAGACAGAGCTTCCAAAGTGGGAAAAGTAGTGAAAGCTTTAACTCTCTGAAATGAATGCACACGTCAGAGAGGATTTTCTTAGAACGCTTCTTTCCTGGTTTTAATTCAGTATATTTCACGTTTTGCCAAAGTCTTCAATTCCCTGCAAAATATCAGTTTTTCAGATTTATAGGAACAGTGTTCAAAAACTGCCTTAAGAGAAAAGAGGTATACTTCCTTGAGTGGAATGCACACATCACAAAGAAGTTTCTCAGAAAGCTTCTCTCCAGTTTTTATGTGTAGATATCTCCTTTATCCCCACAGGCCTGAATGTGCTCCATAAGGTCCCTTCGCATTTCCATCCATTACAAAGTTTCAAAACTGCGTATTAGAAAAAAGTTTTATCTATGGGAGGTGAATAGACATATCTAGCACAACACAGTTTCACAGAAAGCTTCTTTCCAGTTTTTGTCTGATGATATTTCCTTTTTCACCATAGCATTCTCCCCATAGCATATTCTCGAATGACCCCTTGTAGCTTTTTCTCCAAAGGGGATTTCTCATTCCTCTATGAGAAGAAAAGTATATCTCTGTAAGTAGAATGCATACGTCACAAAGCCACTCCTCGGAAATCTTCCTCCACTATCTATCTAAAGATATTTCCGTTTTCACCGGAAGCCTCAAATTGCTCCTGAGTATCCCTTAGCTGATTAAGCTAAAACATTGTTAGAATACTGCTCAATGACAACAGAAGCTTAACTGTGCGTGTAGAATTTAAGCAACCTAGAGATGTTTCACAGATTGTTTCCTTCTGGCGTTTATCGGATGGTATTTCTTTTTCAGCATATTATTAAGAGCATTCCCAAATGTGCTTTCTCAGGTGTCACAGAAACAGCGATTTGAACCTGATCAATTCAAGGATTGATTTAACTCTATGAGATGAATAGACACATCACAAAGCAGTTGCTCTGAACATTTCTCTCCAGTTTTCATCGGAAACGTTTCCTTTTTCACTGCAAGCCTCCGGGTGTCACTTAATATCCCTTCACAATTTCCTCAAAGACAGAGTTTCCAAACTGGGCGAGTTAGTGTAAGGTTTAACACTCTGAAATGAATGTACACGTCAGAGAGCAGTTTCTTGGAATGCCTTTTTCTGGTTTTTATTTACGCATATTTCAGTTTTCGCAATAGTCTTCAATATGCTGCAAAATATCTCTTTTTCTCTTTTACAGGAACAGTATTCAAACACTGCCTTGTGAGAAAGGAGGTATAATTCCCTGAGTGGAATGAACACATCTCAAAGCACTCTCTCAGCCAGCTTCTCTCTAGTTTTTATCTGAAGGTAACTCCCTTTTCAGCATACCCCCAATGTCCTGCCGAACGTCCCTTCGTGAATCAGTCCGTGGCAGACTTTCAAAACTGCGTAATAGAAAGAAAGTTTTATCCATGTGAAATGAATAGACATATCTATCACAAAGCAGTTTCACAGAAGGTTTCTTTCCAATTTTTGTCTGAGGATAGTTCCTTTAACACCACAGCCTTTTTTATACTCCCAAATGTCCCCTGGTCGCTTTTTATCCAAACGGGATTTCCCATTCCTCTATGGGAAGAAAAGTATATCTCTGTGAGTAGAATGCACACGTCACAAAGACGCTCCTTGGAAATCTTCCTCCAGTATCTACCTAAAGATATTTCCGTTTTCACCGGAAGTCTCAAATCGTTGCTGAGTATCCCTTAGCTGATTAACCTAAAACATTGTTGGAATACTGCTCAATGAAAACTGAAACTTAACTGTGTGTGTGAAAATGAAACGACCTAGAGAAGTTTCACAGTTTCCTTCTGGCGTTTGTCGGATGCTATTTCTTTTTCAGCATATTATTAAGAGCATTCCCAAACGTCCTTTCTCAGGTAGCACAGAAACAGTGATTTAAAACTGCTCAATTGAAAGGACTATTTAACTCTATGAGATGAATAGACACATTACAAAGCAGTTCCTCCGAAAGTTTCCAGTTATTATCGGAAGACGTTTCCTTGCTCACCGCAAGCCTCTGGGTGTCACTTAATATCCCTTCACAATTTCCTCAAAGACAGAGTTTCCAAACTGGCAACTTAGTGTAAGCTTTAACACTCTGAAACGAATGTATACATCAGAGAGCAGTTTCTTGGAACGCATTTTTATGGGTTTTATTTCCGGATATTTCAATTTTCGCCATAGTCTTCAATACACTGCAAAATATCTCTTTTTCACTTTTACAGGAACAGTGTTCAAACACTGCCTTGTGAGAAGAGAGGTATAACTCCCTGAGTGGAATGCAGACATTACAAAGCAGTTTCTCAGAAAGTTTCTCTCCAATTTTTATCTGAAGATATCTCCTGTTTCCCCACCAGCCTGTATGTGCTCCCAAAAGTCCCTTCACAAATCCGTCCATGATGCAGTTTCAAAATGGCGAAATAGAAAGACAGTTTCATCTATGTGAGATGAATAGACATATCTATAACAAAGCAGTTTCACAGAAAGTTTCTTTCCAGTTTTTGTCTGAGGATATTTCCTTTTCCATCATAGCAGTAAATATACTCCTGAGTGTCCCCAGTAGGTATTTCTTCCAACGGGATTCCATAAACCCCTATAGGAAGAAATGTTTATTTCTGTGTGGGAAATGCTTACGTTACAAAGCATTTCTTCATAAATCTCCTCTTGAGTATCTATCGGAAGATATTTCCGTTTTCACCCTTAGCCTCAGAGTGCTCCCGATTATCCCGTAACTGACTCACGTAAAACAGTGTTAGGATGCTGCTCAATGAAAACGGAAGGTTAACTGTGCGAGTGGACTTGATATGACCTAGAGCAGTTTCACAGAATGTTTCCTTCTGGTTTTTATCGGAGGATATTTCTTTTTCAGCATATTCTTAAGAGCATTCCCAAATGTTCTTTCTCAGGTTCCACAGAAACAGCAATTTCAAACTGCTCAATCCAAAGAATGATGTAACTACGAAATGAATACACACATCACAAAGCAGCTGCTCCCAAAGCTTCTCTCCAGTTTTCATTGGAAGTCCTTTCCTTACTCACCACAATCCCAGGGAGTCTCTTATTAACTCCTCAAAGTTTCCTCAAAGACAGAGCTTCTAAACTGGGCAATGTAGTGTAAACTTTAACTCTCTGAAATGAATGCACACGTTAGAGAGCAGTTTCTTGGAACGCTTCTTTCTGGGTTTCATTTCATGATATTTCACTTTTTGCCATAGCTTTCAATGCACTGCAATATATCACTTTTTCAGTTTCAGAGAAATTTGTTCAAACACTGCCTTATGATGAGAGAGGTATAACTACCTCAGTGGAATGCACACACCTGAAAGCAGTTTCTCAGAAAGCTTCTCTCCATTTTTTTTTCTGACGATATCTCCTTTTACACCATACGCCTGAATGTGCTCCAAATGTCCCTTCAGGAACCTGTCCATGACGCAGTTTCAAAACTGTGTAATATGAAGAAAATTTTCTCTATGTGAGATGAATAGACATATCTATCTCATAGCACTTTCACAGAAAGCTTCTTTCTAGTTTTTTTCTGAGTATATATCCTTTTTCACCATAGCCGTCCATATACTCTCGAATGTCCCCTGGTAGCATTTTCTCCAAATGGGATTCTGCAATACTCTATGAGAAGAAAACTATAACTCTATGAGTGGATTTCACACGTCACAAAGCAGCTCCACAGATATCTTCTCTCCAGTGTCTGTCTGAAGGTTTTTTCGTTTTCACCGTAAGCCGCAAAGCGCTCCTGAATATCCCTTAGCTGACTCATGTAAAAGAGTGTTAGAATACTGCTCAATGAATACAGAAGCTTAACTGTGCAAGTGGAATTCACATGACCTAGAGCAGTATCACAGAGTGTTTCCTTCTCTTTTTTATTGGAGGGTATTTCTTTTTCACATATTCTTGAGAGCGTTCCCAAATGTTCTTGCTCAGGTTCCACAGAAACAGATATATGAAACTGCTCAATCCAAAGAATGATTTAACTCTATGAGATGATTACATACATCACAAAGCAGTTGCTCTGAAAGCTTCTCTGCAGTTTTCATCGGAAGACGTTTTCTTTCTCACCACCAGCCCAGGGGAACCACTTAATATCCCTTCACAAATTCCTCAAGACAGAGCTTCCAAACTGGGCAACGTAGTGGAAGCTTTAACTCTCTGAAATGAATGCACACGTCAGAGAGGAGTTTCTTAGAACGCTTCTTTCCTGATTTTAATTCAGGACATTTCACGTTTCGCCAAAGTCTTCAATTCTCAGCAAAATATCACTTTTTCAGTTTTACAGGAACAGTGTTCAAAAACTGTCTTATGAGAGAAGAGGTATAATTCCCTGAGTGGAATGCACACATCACAAAGCAGTTTCTCAGAAAGCTTCTCTCCAGTTTTTATGTGAAGATATCTCCTATTTCCCCACAGGCCTGAATGTGCTCCCTAATGTCCCTTCGCGTATCCGTCCATTATGCAGTTTCAAAACTGCGTAATAGAAAAAAGATTTATCTATGGGAGGTGAATAGACATATCTAGCACAACGCAGTTTCACAGAAAGCTTCTTTCCAGTTTTTGTCTGATGATATTTCCTTTTTCACCATAGCAGTCCATATATTCCCGAATGTCCCCTTGTAGCTTTTTCTCCAAATGGGATTTCCCAATCTTCTAGGAGAAAAAAGTATAACTCTGTGAGTGGAATGCACATGTCACAAAGCAGTTCCTTGGAAATCTTCTCTCCAGTATGTTTCTGAAGATGTTTCCTTTTCACCGAAAGCCGCACAGAGTTCCAGCATATCAGTTCACAGACTAAACAAAAACAGTGTTAGAATACCACTCAATGAAAACAGAAGCTGAACTATGAGAGTGGACTTCATGTGGTAAAGAGCAGTTTAACAGAAAGTTTTCTTCTGTTTTTTTTTATCGGAGGGTAATTCTTTTTCAGCATATTCTTAAGAACGTTCCACAAATGTCCTTTCTGAGGTTCCACAGAAACAGTGAGTTCAAACTGCTCAATCCAAAGAATGATTTAATTTTATGAGATTCGTACACACATTACAAAGCAGTTACTCCAAAAGATTCTGTCCAGTTTTCATCAGAAGGCGTTTCCTTTCTCACCACAATCCTCCGGGCGCCACTTAATATCCCTTCACAGATTCTTCAAAGACAGAGTTTCCAAATGGGGCAACGTATCGTAAACTTTAACTCTCTGAAATGAATGCACACTTCAGAGCACTGTCTCTTGGAATCCTTCTTTCTGGGTTTCCTTTCAGGATATTTCACTTTTCTCCCCAGACTTCAATGCACTGCAAAATATCACTTTTTCGGTCTTACAGGAACAGTGTTCAAACACTGCCTTATGAGAAAAGAGGTCTAAATCCCTGAGGGGATTGCACACATTTCAAAGAACTTTCTCAGACTGCTTCTCTCCAGTTTTTATCTGAAGATAACTCCCTTTTCACCATACCCCTAAATGTCCTGCTGAACGTCCCTTCACGAATCGGTCCATGGCAGACTTTCAAAACTATGTAATAGAAAGAAAGTTTTATCCATGTAAAATGAATAGACATATCTATCACTAAGCAGTTTCACAGAAAGCTTCTTTCTAGTTTTTTTCTGAGGACAGTTCCTTTTACACCATAGCCTTTCTTACACTCCCGAATGTCCCCTGGATGCTTTATCTCCAAACATGTTTTCCCATTCCTCTATGAGAATAAAAGTATATCTCTGTGAGTAGAATGCACACGTCACAAAGCCGCTCTTCAGAAATATTCCTCCAGTACCTATCTAAAGATATTTCCATTTTCATTGGAAGCCTCAAGTCACTGCCGAGCATCTCTTAGCTGATTAACCTCATACATTGTTAGAATACTACTCAATGAAAACAGAAGCTTAACTGTGTGAGTGGAATTCAGGTGTCCTAGAGAAGTTTGACAGACAGTTTCATTCTGGAGTTTACTGGATAGTATTTCTTTTTCAGCATATTATCATGAGCCTTCCCAAATATCTTTTCTCAGGTATCACAGAAACAGTGATTTAAAACTGCTCAATCCAGAGAGGATTTAACTCCATGAGATGAATACACAGATCACAAAGCAATTATTGCAAAATTTCTCTCCAGTTTTCATTGGAGGACATTTCCTTTCTCACCGCAAGCCTCCGGGTGTAACTTAATATCCCTTCAAAATTTTCTCAAAGACAGAGTTTCCAAACTAGGCGACTTAGTGTAAGCTTTAACACTCTGAAATGAATGTACAGGTCAGAGAGCAGTTTCTTGGAATGCATTTTTCTGGCTTTTATTTCTGCATATTTCAATTTTCTCCATAGTCTTCAATGCACTGCAAAATATCTCCTTTTCGCTTTTACAGGATCAGTGTTCAAACAATGCCTTGTGAGAAAGGAGGTATAACTCCCTGAGTGGAATGCAGACATCACAAAGCAGTTTCTCAGAAAGTTTCTCTCCAATTTTTATCTGAAGATAACTCGTTTTCCAACCAGCCTGTATGTTCTCCCAAATGTCCCTTCACAAAACCGTCCATGATGCAGTTATAATAGTGTAATAGAACACAGTTTCATCTATGTGAGATGAATAGACATATCTATCACAAAGCAGTTTCACAGAAAGTTTCTTTCAAGCTTTTTTCTGAGTACATTTGCTTTTCCATGATAGCAGTAGATATACTCCTGAATGTCCCCGGTAGCTATTTCTCCCAACGGGATTCCACAAACCCTTATGAGAAGAAAAGTTTAACTCTAGATGGGAAATGCATACGTCAGAAAGCATTTCTTCATAAATCTCCTCTTGAGTATCTATCTGAAGGTATTTCCGTTTTCACCATTAGCCTCAAAGAGTTCCCGATTATCCCTTAGCTGACTCATGTAAAACAGTGTTAGGATACTGCTCAATGAAAATGGAAGATTAATTGTGTGAGTAGTCTTGGTATGATGTAGAGCGGTTTCACAGAATGTTTCCTTCTGGTTTTTATCGCAGAATATTTCTTTTTCAGCATATTCTTAAGAGCGTTCCCAAATGTTCTTTCTCAGGTTCCACAGAAACAGTGATTTCAAACTGCTCAATCCAAAGAATGCTGTAACTCTACGAGATGAATACACACATAACAAAACAGTTGTTCCGAAAGGTTCTCTCCAGTTTCAATGGAAGTCATTTCCTTACTCACCACAAGCTGAGGGTCGCCTCTTAATAACACCTCAAAGATTCCTCAAAGACAGAGCTTCCAAACTTGCCAATGTAGGGTAAGCTTTAACTCTCGAAATGAATGCACACATTAGAGAGCAGTTTCTTGGAACACTTCTTTCTGGGTTTTAGTTCAGGATATTGCACTTTTCACGATAGTTTTCAATGCGCTGCAAAATATCACTATTTCACTTTTAGAAGAACCTTGTTAAAACACTGCCTGATGATGAAAGAGGTATAACTCCCTCAGTGAAATGCACACACCACAAAGAAGTTTCTCTGAAAGCTTCTCTCCACTTTTCTTCTGACGATATCTCCTTTTACACCATATGCCTGAATGTGCTCCCAAGTGTCGCTTCACGAATCTGTCCATGATGCCGTTTCAAAACTGAGTAATATAAAGAAAATTTTCTCTATGTGAGATGAAGAGACATATCTATCACATAGCAGTTTCACAGAAAGCTTCTTTCCAATTTTTTTCTGAGTATATTTCTTTTTTCACCTTAGGCGTCTGTATACCCTCGAATGTCCCCTGGTAATGTTTTCTCAAAACCAGATTCCACAATTCTCTTAAAGAAGGAAACCATAATTCTATCAGTGGAATTCACTCATCACAAAGCAGCTCCTCAAGTATATCCTCTCCAGTATCTGTCTGAAGATATTATCATTTTCACCGTAAGCCTCAAAGCGCTCCCGAGTATCCCTTAGCTGACTCACCTAAATGAGTGTTAGAATACTGCTCAATGAAAACAGAAGCTTCGCTGTGCGAGTGGAATTCACGTGATCTAGAGCAGCATCACAGAGTGTTTCTTTCTCTTTTTTATTGGAGGGTATTTCTTTTTCACATATTCTTGAGAGCGTTCCCAAATGTCATTGCTGAGGTTCCACAGAAACAGAGATATCAAACTACTCAATCCAAAGAATAATTTAACTCTATGAGATGATTACACGCATCACAAAGCAGTTGCTCTGAAAATTTCTCTGCAGTTTTCATCGGATGACGTTTCCTTTCTCACTACAACCCCAGGGGCACCACTTAATATCCCTTCACAAATTCCTCAAAACAGAGCTTTCAAACTTTTCAGTTTTACATAAACAGTGTTCAAAAACTACCTTATGAGAAAACAGATATAATTCCCTGAGTGGAATGAACACACCACAGAGCAGTTTCTCAGAAAAATTCCTCCAGTTTTTATGTGAAGATATCTCCTATTTCCCCAAAGGCCTGAATGTGCTCCCTAATGTCCCTTCGTGTTTCCGTCCATTACGCAGTTTGATAACTGCGTATTAGAAAAAATTTTATCTATGGGAGGTGAGTAGACATATCTACAACAACGCAGTTTCACTGAAAGATTCCTTCCGGTTTTTGTCTGAGGAGAGTTCCTTTTTCATCATAGCCTTTCATATAGTACTGAATGTACCCTGGTAACTTTTTCTCCAAACGGGATTTCTCATTCCTCTATGAGAAGAAAAGTATATCTCTCTGAGCAGAATGCACACGTCACAAAGCCTCTCCTCGGAAATCTTCCTCCATTATCTATCTAAAGATATTTCCGTTTTCACCAGAAGCCTCAAATCGCTCCTGAGTATCCCTTAGCTGATTAACCTAAAACATTGTTAGAATACTGCTCAATGAAAACAGAAGCTTAACTGTGCAAGTGGAATTCAAGCGACCTAGAGAAGTTTCAGAGACAGTTTTCTTCTGGCGTTTATCCCATGGTATTTCTTTCTCAGCATATTATTAAGAGCGTTCCCAAATGTCCTTTCTCAGGTATCACAGAAACAGCGATTTAAAACTGCTCAATCCAAAGAACAATTTAAATCTATGAGATGAATAGACACATCACAAAGCAGTTACTCTGAAAGTTTCTCTCCAGTTTTCATTGGTAGACGTTTCCTTTCTTACTGCAAGCCTCCGGGTGTCACTTAATATACCTTCACAATTTCCTCAAAGACAGAGTTTCCAAACTGGGCGACTTAGTGTAAGCTTTAACACTCTGAAACGAATGTACACGTCAGAGAGCAGTTTCTTTGACCGCTTTTTTCTGGGTTTCATTTCCAGATATTTCAATTTTTGTCATAGTCTTCAATACGCTGCAAAATATCTCTTTTTCACTTTTAGAGGAACAGTGTTCAAACACTGCCTTATGAGAAAAGAGGTATAACTCCCTGAGTGGAATGCAGACATCACAAAGCAGTTTCTCAGAAAGTTTCTCTCCAATTTTTTCCTGAAGATATCTCCTGTTCCCCCACCAGCCTGTATGTGCTCCCGAAGGTCCCTTCAGGAATCCGTCCATGATGCAGTTTCAAAACTGCACAATAGAAAGACAGTTTCATCTTTGTGAGATGAATAGACATATCTGTCACCAAGCAGTTTCACAGAAAGTTTCTTTCCAGTTTTTATCTGAGGATATTTCCTTTTTACCATAGCAGTAAATATACTCCTGAATGTCCCCGGTGGATATTTCTCCCAACGGGATTCCCTGAACCCCTATGAGAAGAAAAGTTTAACTTTGTGTGGGAAATGCATACGTCAGAAAGCATTTCTTCATAAATCTTCTCTCGAGTATCTATCTGAAGATATTTCCATATTCCCCGTTAGCCTCAAAGCGCTCCTGATTATCCCTTATCTCTCACACATAAAACAGTGTTAGGATACGGCTCAATGAAAACAGAAGCTTAACTGTGCGATTGGACATGGTATGACCTAGAGCGGTTTCACAGAATGATTCCTTCTGGTTTTCATCGAAGAATATTTCTTTTTCAGCATATTCTTAAGAGTGTTACCAAATATTCTTTCTCAAGTCCCACAGAAACAGTGATGTCAAACTGCTCAATCCAGAGAATGATGTAACTCTAGGAGATGAATACACACATCACAAAGCAGCTGTCCCGAAAGCTTCTCTCTAGTTTTCATCAAAAGTCATTTCCTTACTCACCACAAGCCCAGGGGAACCTCTTAATAACACCACAAATATTCATCAAAGACAGAGTTTCCAAACTGTGCAATGGAGTGTAAGCTTTAACTGTCTGAAATGAATGCAAAAGTTAGAGAGAATTTTCTTGGAATGCTTCTTTCTGGGTTTCCTTTCAGGATATTGCACTTTTCTCGATAGTTTTCAACGCGCTGCAAAATATCACTTTTTCACTTTTAGAAGAACCTTGTTCAAACACTGACTTATGATGAAAGAGGTACAACTCCCACAGTGGAATGCACACACCACAAAGCAGTTTCTCTGAAAGCATCTCTCCAGTTTTTTTCTGATGTTATCTGCTTTTACACCATACACCTGAATGTGCTCCCAAATGTCCCTTCGTGAATCTGTCCATGACGTAGTTTCAAAACTGCATAATATAAATAAAATATTCTCTATGTGAGATGAATACACATATCTATCACATCGCAGTTTCACAGAAATCATCTTTCCAGTTTTTTTAAGAGTATATTTCCTTTTTCACCATAGCCATCCATATACTCTCAAATGTCCCCTTGTAGCGTTTTCTCCAAATGGGATTCCGCAACACTCTATGAGAAGAAAACTATAACTCTATGAGTGGAATTCACATGTCACAAAGCAGATCCTCAGATATCTTCTCTCCAGTATCTGTCTGAAGATATTTTCGTTTTCACCATAAGCCTCAAAGCGCTCCCGAGTATCCCTTAGCTGACTCACTCAAAAGAGTATTAGAATACTGCTCAATAAAAACAGAAGCTTTACTGTGTGAGTGAAATTCACGTGTCATAGAGTAGAATCACATAGTGTTTCCTTCTCTTTTTTATTGGAGGATATTTATTTTTAACATATTCTTGAGAGCGTTCCCAAATGTCCTTGCTCAGGTGTCACAGAAACAGAGATATCAAACTACTCAATCCAAAGAATGATTTACCTATATGAGATGATTACACACAACACAAAGCAGTTGCTCTGAAACCTTCTCTGTAGTTTTCATCGAAAGACGTTTCCTTTCTCACCACAAGCTCAGGGGAACCACTTAATATCCCTTCACAAATTCCTCAAAGAAAGAGCTTCCGAACTGGGCAACATAGTGGAAGCTTTAACTCTCTGAAATGAATGCACACGTCAGAGAGGAGTTTCTTAGAACGCTTCCTTCCTGGTTTTAATTCAGGATAATTCACATTTCACCAAAGTCTTGAATTCCCTGCAAAACATCACTTTTTCGGTTTTACAGGAACAGTGTTCAAAAACTGCCTTATGAGAGAAGAGGTATAATTCCCTGAGTGGAATGCACACATCACAAAGCAGTTTCTCAGAAAGCTTCCCTCCGGTTTTTATGTGAGGATATCTCCTATTTCCCCAGAGGCCTGAATGTGCTCCCTAATATCCCTTCGCATTTCCATTTTTTATGCTGTTTCAAAACTGCATTTTAGAAAAAAGTTTTATCTATAGGAGGTGAATAGACATATCTACCACAAAGCAGTTTCACAGAAAGTTTCTTTCCATTTCTTGTCTGATGATATTTCCTTTTTCACCATAGCAGTCCATATATTCCTGAATGTCCCCTTGTAGCTTTTTCTCCAAACGGGATTCCCCAATCTTCTGGGAGAAAGAATGTATAACCCTTTGAGTGGAATGCACATGTCACAAAGCAGCTCCTTGGAAATCTTCTCTCCAATATGTATCTGAAGATGTTTCCTTTTTGACAGAAAGCCTCAAAGCACTCCAGCATATCACTTCACAGACTAAACAAAAACAGTATTAGAATACTGCTCAATGGGCCGGGCATGGTGGCTCATACCTGTAATCCCAGCACTTTGGGAGGCTGACACGGGTGGATCACGAGGTCAGGAGATCGAGACCATCCTGGCTAACCCAGTGAAACCCTGTCTCTACTAAAAAATACAAAAAACTAGCCAGGTGAGGTGGCGGGCGCCTGTAGTCCCAGCTACTCGGGAGGCTGAGGCAGCAGAATGGCATAAACCTGGGAGGCAGAGCTTGCAATGAGCTGAGATCCGGCCACTGCATTCCAGCCTGGGCAACAGAGCGAGACTCCGTCTACAAAAAAAAAAAAAAAAATACTGCTGAATGAAGACAGAAGCTTAACTCTGCGAGTGGAATTCACGCAACCTAGAGTAGTATCACAGAGTGTTTCCTTCTCTTTTTTATTAGTGCGTATTTCTTTTTCACATATTCTTGAGAGCGTTTTCAAATGTCCTTGCTCAGGTTCCACAGAAACAGAGATATCAAACTGCTCAATCCAAAGAACGATTTAACTCTATGAGATAATTACACACATCACAAAGCAGTTGCTCTGAAAGCTTCTCTGCAGTTTTCATCGGAAGACGTTTCCTTACTCACCACAAGCCTAGGGTAACCACTTAATATCCCTTCACAAATTCCTCAAAGAAAGAGCTTTCAAACTTCTCAGTTTTACAGGAACACTGTTCAAAAACTGCCTCATGAGAAAAGAGGTATAAATCCTTGAGTGGAATGCACACATCACAAAGCAGTTTCTCAGAAAGCTTCTCACCAGTTTTTATGTGAAGATATCTCCTATTTCCCCACAGGCCTGAATGTGCTCCCTAATGTCACTTTGTATTTTTGTCCATTACGCAGTTTCAAAACTGTGTAATAGAAAAAAGTTTTTTCTATGGGAGGTGAATAGACATATCTACCACAACGCACTTTCACAGAAAGCTTCTTTCCAGTTTTGGTCTGATGATATTTCCTTTTTCACTTTAGCAGTCCATATATTCCTCGAATGGCCTTCCGAACGTCCCTTTGCAAATCCGTCCATGGCAGACTTTCAAAACTGTGTAATAGAAACTTTTATCCATGTGAAATGAATAGACATATCTATCACAAAGCAGTTTCACAGAAAGCTTCTTTCCAGTTTTTGTCAGAGGATAGTTCCTTTTTCACATAGCTTTTTTTATACTCCTGAATGTCCCCTGGTCGCCTTTTCTCCAAACGGGATTTCCCATTCCTCTATGAAAAGAAAAGTATATCTCTGAGTAGAATGCACATGTCACAAAGCCACTCCTGAGAAATCTTCCTCCAGTATCTATCTAAAGATATTTCCGTTTTCACTGGAAGCCTCAAATCACTCCCGAGTATCCCTTAGCTGATTAATGTAAAACATTGTTAGAATACTGCTCAATGAAAACAGAAGCTTAACTGTGCATGTAGAATTCAAGCAACCTAGGGATGCTTCAGACTGTTTCCTTCTGGGGTTTATTGGATGGTATTTCTTTTTCAGCATATTATTAAGAGCATTCCCAAATGTCCTTTCTCAGGTATCACAGAAGCAGCAATTTAAAACTGCTCAATCCAAGAATTATTTAATGCTATGAGATGAATACACCCATCACAAATCAGTTGCTCTGAGAGTTTCTCTCCAGTTTTCATCGGAAGAGGTTTCCTTTTTCACTGCAAGCCCCCGGGTGTCAGTTAATATCCCTTCACAATTTCCTCAAAGACAGAGTTTCCAACTTGGGCGACCTAGTGTAAGCTTTAGCACTCCGAAGTGAATATACACGTTAGAGAGCAGTTTCTTGGAAGTTTTTTTCTGGGTTTTGTTTCTGGATATTTCAATTTTTGCAATAGTCTTCAATATGCTGCAAAATATCTCTTTTTCACTTTTACAGGAACAGTGTTCAAACACTGCCTTATAAGAAAAGAGGTATAAATGCCTGAGTGGAATGCAGATATCACAAAGCAGTTTCTCAGAAAGTTTTTCTCCAATTTTTATCTGAAGATGTCTCCTGTTTCCCCATCAGCATGTATGTGCTCCCAAATGTGCCTTCGTGAATCCATCCATGATGCAGTTTCTAAACTGCATAACAGAAAGACAGTTTCACTTATGTGAGATGAATAGATATATGTCTCACAAAGCATTTTCACAGAAAATTTCTTTCCAGTTTTTGTCTGAGGATATTTCTTTTTTCACCATAGCAGGAAATACACTCCTGAATGTCCCCAGTAGCTATTTCTCCCAACAGGATTCCATAAACCCCTATGATCAGAGAAGTGTCACTCTGTGTGGGAAATGCATACGTCACAAAGCATTTCTTCATTAATCTCCTCTCGAGTATCTATCTGAAGATATTTCTGTTTGCATCATTAGCCTCAAAGTACTCCCGATTATCCCTGAGCTGACTCACCTAAAACAGTGTTAGGATACTACTCAATGAAAACCGAAGCTTCACTGTGCTAGGGGAATTCACGTGATCTAGAGTAGTATCACAGAGTGTTTCCTTCTCTTTTATATTGGAGGGTATTTCTTTTTCACATATTCTTGAGAACATTCCCAAATGTCCTTGCTCAGGTGTCACAGAAACAGAGATATCAAACTGCTCAATCCAAAGAATGATTTAACTCTATGAGATGATTACACACATCACAAAGCAATTCCTCTGAAAGCCTCTCTGCAATTTTCATCAGAAGGTATTTCCTTTGTCACCACAAGCCCAGGGGAACCACTTAATATCCCCTCACAAATTCCTCAAAGACAGAGTTTCCAAACTGGGCAACGTAGTGTAAGCTTTAACTCTCTGAAATGAATGCACACGTCAGAGAGGAGTTTCTTAGAACGCTTCTTTCCTGGTTTTAATTCAGGATATTTCACATTTCACGAAAGTCTTCAATTCACTGCAAAATGCCACTTTTTCCGTTTTACAGGAACAGTGTTCAAAAACTGCCTCATGAGAAAAGAGGTATAATTCCCTGAGTGGAATGCACACATTACAAAGCAGTTTCTCAGAAAGCTTACCTCCAGTTTTAATGTGAAGATATCTCCTATTTCCCCATAGGCCTGAATGTGCTCCCTAATGTCCCTTCGCATTTCTGTCCATTACGCAATTTCAAAACTGCATAATAGAAAAAGGTTTTATCTATGGGAGGTGAATAGACATATCTACCACAACGCAGTTTCACAGAAAACTTCTTTCGGGTTTTTGTCTGATGATATTTCCTTTTTCACCATAGCAGTCCACATGTTCCTGAATGTTCCCTTGTAGCTTTTTCTCTAAAGTGGATTCCCCAATATTCTAGGAGAAAAAATGTATAACCCTGTGAGTGGAATGCACATGTCCAAAGCAGCTCCTCGGAAATCTTCTCTCCAGTATATATCTGAAGATGTTTCCTTTTTCACTGAAAGCCTCAGAGCACCCCAGCATATCACTTCACAGGCTAAAGAAAAACAGTGTTATAATACTGCTAAATGAAAACCAAAGATTAACTGTGTGAGTGGACTTCACGCGAAGAGTAGTTTCACCGAAAATTTTCTTCTGTTTTTTATTGGAGGGAATTTCTTTTTCTTCATATTCTTAAGAGCATTCCCAAATGTCCTTTCTCAGGTTCCACAGAAACAGAGAGTTCAAATTGCTCATTGCAAAGAAAGATTTAATTCTATGAGATGCCTACACACACTACAAAGCAGTTACTCCAAAAATTCTGTCCAGTTTTCATCGGAAGGCATTTAATTTCAAACCACAAGCCTCCAGGCACCACTTAATATCCCTTCACAGATGCTTCAAAGAAAGAGTCTCCAAACAGGGCAACGTAGTGTATACTTTAACTGTCTGAAATGAATGCACACGTCAGAGCACAGTTTCTTGGAATTCTTCTTTCTGTGTTTTATTTCAGGAAATTTCACTTTTTGCCATAGTCTTCAATGGACTGCAAAATATCACTTTTTCAGTTTTACAGGAACAGTGTTCAAACACTGCCTTATGAGAAAAGAGGTATAAATTCCTCAGTGGAATGCACACATCTCCAAGCACTTTCTCAGAAGCTTCTCTCCAGTTTGTATCAGAAGATAACTCCCTTTTCACCATACCCCCTCATGTCCTGCTGAATGTCCCTTTGCCAAACTATCCATGACAGACTTTCAAAACTGTGTAATAGATAAAAAGTTTTATTCATGTGAAATGAATAGACATATCTATCACAAAGCAGTTTCACAGAAAGCTTCTTTCCAGTTTTTGTCTGAGGATAGTTCCTTTCTCACCATATCCTTTCTTATAATCCCTAATGTCCCCTGGTCGTTTTTTCTCCAAACGGGATTTCCCACTCCTCTATGAGAAGAAAAGTATATCTCTGTGAGTAGAATGCATACATCTTAAAGTCACTCCTCGGAAATTTTTCTCCAGTATCTATCTAAAGATATTTCCATTTTCACCGGAAGCCTCAAATCCCTCCCCAGTATCCCTTAGCTGATTAACCTGAAACATTGTTAGAATACTGCTCAATGAAAACAGAAGCTTAACTGTGCAAGTGGAATTTAACCGACCTAGAGAAGTTTCACAGGCAGTTTTCTTCTGGCGTTTAGCGGATGGTATTTCTTTTTCAGCATATTACTGAGCGTGCTCCCAAATGTCCTTTCTCAGGTATCAGAAACAGCGATTTGAAACTGCTCAATCCAAAGAACACTTTAAATCTATGAGATGAATACACACATCACAAAGCAGTTGCTCCGAAAGTTTCTCTCTAGTTTTCATCGGAAGACATTTCCTTTCTCAACGCAAGCCTCCGAGTGTCACTTAATATCCCTTCACAATTTCCTCAAAGACTGAGTTTCCAAACTGGGCGACCTAGTGTAAGCTTTAACACTCCGAAATGAATGTACACGTCGGAGAGCGGTTTTTTGGAACACTTTTTTCTAGGTTTTATTTCCGGATATTTCAATTTTGGCTGTAGTCTTCAATAGACTGCAAAATATCTCTTTTTCACTTTTACAGGAACAGTGTTTCACAGAAATCTTCTTTCCAGTTTCTGTCTGAGGATATTTCCTTTTTAACCACAGTAATCCCTATACTCCCAAATGTCCCTTGGTAGCTTTTTCACCAAAAGGGATCCGGAATCCTTTCGGAGAAGAAAGGTATATTTCTCTGAGTGGAATGCACACGTCAGAAAGCAGGTCCTCAGAAAGCTTCTCTACAGTTTCTATCTGAAGACGTTTCCTTTCTCACCATGACCCTCAAATCGCTCCTGAATATCCCTTTGCAGCCTAAACAAAAACAGTGTTATGATACTACTCAATGAAAAGAGAAGCTTAACTGTGTGAGTGTATTCATGTGACACAGAGCAGGTTCACAGAAAGCTTCCTTCTCGTTTCTCTCTGAGTTTATTTCTTTTTCAGGGTATTCTAAAGAGTGAATCCAAATGTCCTTTCTCAGATTCCACAGAAACAGTGATTCCAAACAGCTCCATCAAAAGAATGATTTAACACTTTGAGATGAATACAAACATCACAAAAGAGTTGCACAGAAAGATCTCTCAAATTTTCGATGGGAGATATTTCCTTGCTCAACACAGGCCTCCGGTTGCCACTTACTATCTCTTCGCAGAACCCTCAGAGGCTGACTTTCAAACTGGGAAATGTAGAGTAAGCTTTAACCCTGTGAAAAGAATAGGCATATCAGAGAGAAGTTTCTTCGAGTGCTTCTTTCTGTTTTTTATTGGACGACATTTCACTTTTAGCCATTGTCTTCAATGTGCTCCAAATATCACTGTTTTGGTTTTACAGGAACAGTGTTCAAACTGTGCCTATGAGAAGAACATTAAAACTCCCTGAGTGGAATGCACACATCACCAAGCAGTTTCTCAGAAAGCTTTTCTCCAGTTTTTATCTGACTATATTTCCTATTTGACCATAGGCCCAAGTGTGATCTCAAATATCCCTTCGTGGATCCATCCACGAGGGAGTTTACAAGCTGCGTAATGTAAAGAAAGCTTCATCTATGCAAGAAGTATAAACATAGAAAAAAGAAGATTCACAAAAAGCTTATTTCCAGTTTTTATCTGAAGATATTTCCTTTTTCACCATAGTCCTGAGTGTGCTCACAAAAGTCCCTTCGTGGATCCGTCCAGGACAGTTTTCAAGCTGCGTAATGTAAGGAGACCTTTATTTCTGTGAGATGATTACATATATCACAGAGTAGTTTCCTAGAAAGCTTCTTTCCAGGTTTTGTCTGAGGCTATTTCCCTTTTCATCATCAGCATCAACATGCTCCTGAATATCACTTGGTACCTGTTTCTCAAAGGGATTTCCACGATGTTGTATGAGAAGAGAGGTATAACTCTGTGAGTGGAATGCACACGTCACAAAGCAGTTCCTCGGAAAGCTTCTCTCCAGTTTCGGTCTGAACATATTTCCTTTTTCACTGTTAGCCTCAAAGTGCTCCCGAATGTCCCATCACACGCTAAACACACACAGGGTTATAAAACTACTCAACCTGAGGAGAGGCTTAACTAAGAGAGAGGAATTAAGATGACACAGAGTAGTTTCACAGAAAGCTTCCTTCTGGATTTTACCTGAGGATATTTCTTTCTCCATGTTCTAAGGATCATTCCCAAATGTCCTTCCCCAAATTCCACAAAAACAATCAGTGATTTCAATCTGCTTAATCCAAAGAACAGATTAAATATATGAGATGAATATACACATCGAAAGCAGTTCCTCAGAAAGTTGCTCTGAAGGTTTCATCGGAAGATGTTTCCTTGGTCACCATAAGCCTCTGGGCGTCACTAAATATCCCTTCACAGATTCTTCAAAGACAGAATTTCTAAATTGGGAGACATAGAGTAAGCGTAAATTCTGTGAAGTGAATGCACGTAATGGAGACAAGATTCTTGCAAGGCTTCTTCCTCGATTTTATTTCAGTATATTTCTCTATTCGCCATAGTCCTCAGTGTGCTCCTAAATATCACTTTTTTGGTTTCACAGGAAAAGTGTTCAAATCCTGCCTTGGGAGAAAAGAGGTTTAACTCCATGAGTGGAATGCATACATCACAAAGTATTTTCTCAGAAAGCTTCTTTCCAGTTTTTATCTGATGATATCTCCTCTTTCACTGAAGGTCAGAATGTGCTCCCGAATGTCCCTTCGCGAATCTGTGCATGACGGACTTTCCAAACTGCGTAATATAAGAAAGGTTTGAACTATGCGAGATGAATAGATGTATCTTACATGAAGCAGTTTCACAAAAATCTTCTTTCCAGTTTTTGTCTGAGGATATTTCATTTTTCAGCATAGCCGTCCCAATACTCTCGAATGTCTCTTGGTAGTTTTTTCACCAAAAGGGATTCCAGAATCCTCTCAGAGAAGAAAGGTATATTTCTGCGAGTGGAATGCACACGTCACAAAGCAGCTCCTCAGAAACCTTCTCTCCAGTTTCTATCTGAAGACGTTTCCTTTCTCACCGTAACCCTCAAATCGTTCCTGAGTATCCATTCGCAGTCTAAACAAAAACAGTGTTATGATACTGCTCAATGAAAAGAGAAGCTTAACTGTGTGAGCGGAATTCACATGACACAGCACAGGTTCGCAGAAAGCAGTTTCTCTCTGAGGTTATTTCTTTTTCAGGATATTCTAAAGAATATCTTCTTTCTCAGATTCCACAGAAACACTGATTTCAAACTGCTCAATCCGAAGAATTATTTAACCCTTTGAAAGGAATACAAACATCACAAAAGAGTTGCGCAGAAAGCTTCTCTCCAATTTTCGATGGGAGACATTTCCTTGCTCGACTCAGGCCTCCGGTTGCCACTTACTATCCCTTTGCAGAACCCTCAGAGGCCGACTTTCAAACTGGGAAATATAGAGTAAGCTTTAGCCCTGTGAAAAGAATGGGCATGTCAGAGAGCACTTTTATTTGAGTGCTTCTTTCTTTTTTTTATTGGACGACGTTTCACTTCTTGCCATTGTCTTCAATGTGCTCCAAATATCACACTTTTGGTTTTACAGGAACAGTGTTCAAACTGTGCCTTATGAGAAGAACATTAAAACTCCCTTAATGGAATGCACATGTCACCAAGCAGTTTCTCAGAAAGCTTCTCTCCAGTTTTTATCTGACTATATTTCCTATTCGTCCATAGTCCCAAATGTGATCCCAAATATCCCTCCGTGGATCCATCCATGACGGAGTTTCCAAGCTGTGTAATGTAAAGAAAGCTTCAGCTATGTGAGAAGAATAAACATAGAAAAAAGAAGATTCACAGAATGCTTCTTTCCAGTTTTTATATGAAGATAATTCCTTTTTCACCATAGTCGTGAGTGTGCTCCCAAAAGTCCCTTCGTGGATCCATCCATGACAGTTTTCAAGCTGTGTAACATAAGGAAACCTTTATCTCTGTGAGATGTTTACACATATCACAGAGTAGTTTCCTACAAAGTTTCCCTCCAGGTTTTGTCTGAGGCTATTTCCCTTTTCATCATCACCATCAACATGCTCCCAAATATCACTCGGTACATGTTTCTCCAAAAGGGTTTCCCTGACGCTGTATGAGAAGAGAGATATAACACTGTGAGTGGAATGCACACATCACAAAGCAGTTCCTCGGAAAGCTTCTCACCAATTTTGTTCTGAACATATTTCCTTTTTCACCGTAAGCCTCAAAGTGCTCCTGAATGTCCCATCACTTGCTAAACATACACAGGGTTATTAAACTAATCAATGTAAGGAGAGGCTTAACAAAGTGAGAGGAATTAAGATGACATGGAGTAGTTTCACAGAAAGCTTCCTTCTGGATTTTACCTGAGGCTATTTCTTTTTCCCTGTTCAAAGATAGTTCTCAAATATCTTTCCTCAGATTCCACAAAAACGGTGATTTCAATCTGCTCAATCCAAAGAACGGTTTAAATCTATGAGAAGAATTCACACATCATAAAGCAGTCGCTCAGAAAGTTACTCTGGAGAACTCATCAGAAGATGTTTCCTTCCTCACCTCAAGCCTCTGCGAGTCACTAAATATCCCTTCACAGATTCTTCAAAGACAGAATTTCGAAACTGGGCAACATAGAGTAAGCATAAATCCTGTGAAGTGAATGCACATATCAGAGAGCAGATTCTTGGAAAGCTTCTTTTTCGATTTTATTTCAGTATATTTCACTATTTGCCATAGTCCTCAATGCGCTCCGTAATATCACCTCTTCAGTTACACAGGAAGAGTGTTTAAACACTGCCTTGTAAGAAAAGAAGTATAACTCCCTGAGCGGAATGCATACATCACAAGTAGTTTCTCCCAAAGCTTCTATCCAGTTTTTATCTGAAGATATCTCCTCTTTCTCTGTAGGCCTGAATGTACTCCCGAATGTCCATTCACGGATTCGTGCATGATGGAAATTCCAAACTGTGTAATATAAGAAAGGTTGGAACTATGCGAGATGAATAGATAAATCTAACACGAAGCAGTTTCACAGAAATCTTCTCTCCAGTTTTGTCTGAGGATATTTCCTTTTTCACCATAGCCGTCCTGTACTCCCGAATGTCTCTTGGTAGCTTTTTTCTTGAAAAGGGATTCCGGAATCCTCTAGGAGAAAAAAAGGTATATTTCTGTGAGTGGAATGCACATGTCACAAAGCAGTTCCTCAGAAAGCTTCTCTCCAGTTTCAGTCTGAACATATTTCCGTTTCCACCATAAGCCTCAAAGTGCTCCTGAATGTCCCATCACATGCTAAACATACACAGGATTATAAAACTATTCAACATAAGTAGAAGCTTAACTAAGTGAGAAGAATTAAGACAACACAGAGTAATTTCACAGAAAGCTTCCTTCTGGATTTTACCTTGGGATATTTCTTTCTCCATGTTCTAAGGGTTGTTCCCAAGTGTCCATCCTCATATTCCACAAAAACAGTGATTTCAATCTGCTCAATCCAAAGAATGGTTTAATTCTATGAAATGAATACACACATCACAAAGCAGTTGCTTAGAAAGTTACTCTGCAAGTTTCATCAAATGATGTTTCCTTGTTCACTTAAAGCCTCTGGGTATCACTAAATATCCCTCCACAGATTCTTCAAAGACAGAATTTCGAAACTGGGCAACATAGCGTAAGCATAAATTCTGTGAAATGAATGCATATATCAGAGAGCAGAATTTTGGAACGTTTCTTTCTCGATTTTATTTCAGTATATTTCACGATTTGCCATAGCCCTCAAAGCGCTCTGAAATATCACTTTTCAGTTACACAGGAACAGTGTTTAAACACTGCCTTGTGAGAAAAGAGTTATAACTCCCTGAGCAGAATGCATACATCACAAATATTTTCTCAGGAAGCTTTTATCCAATTTTTATCTGAAGATAACTCCACTTTCACTGTAGGCCTGAATGTGCTCCAGAATATCCCTTTACAGATTCGTGCATGATGGCATTTACAAACTGCATAATATAAGAAAGGTTTGAACTATGAGAGATGAATAGATATATCTAACACGAAGCAGTTTCACAAAAATCTTCTTTCCAGTTTTGTGTGAGGATATTTCCTTTTTCACCATAGCCGTCCCTGTACTCCCGAGTGTCTCTTCGTAGCTTTTTCTCCTAAAGCGATTCTGGAATCCTCTAGTAGAAGAAAGGTATATTTCTATGAGTGGAATGCACACGTCACAAAGCAGTTCCTCGGAAAGCTTCTCTCCAGTTTCGGTCTGAACATATTTCCTTTTTCACCATAAGCCTGAAAGTGCTCCTGAATGTCCCATCACACGATAAACATACACAGGGTTATAAAACTACTCAATGTAAGGAGAGGCTTAACTAAGTGAGAGGAATTAAGACGACACAGAGCAGTTTCACAGAAAGCTTCCTTCTGGATTTTACCTTAGGATATTTCTTTCTCCAAGTTCTAAGGATCGCTCTCAAATGTCCTTCTTCAGATTCCACAAAAACAGTGATTTCAATCTGCTCAATCCAAAGAACTGTTTAAATCTAGGAGACGAATACACACATCACAAAGTGTTTGCTCAGAAAGTTACTCTGCAGGTTTCATAGGAAGATGTTTCCTTGCTCCCCACAAGCCTCCGGTGTCACTAAATATCCCTTCACAGATTCTTCAAAGACAGAATTTTGAAACTGGGCAACATAGAGTAAGCATAAATTCTGTTAAGTGAATGCACATATCAGTGAGCAGATTCTTGGAACGCTTCTTTCTCGATTTTATTTCAGTATATTTCACTATCTGCCATAGTCCACAATGTGCTCCGACATATCACATTTTCGGTTGCACAGGAACAGTGTTTAAACACTGCCTTGTGATAAGAGAGGTATAACACCCTGAGCGGAATGCATACATCACACGTATTTTCTCAGAAAGCTTCTATCCAATTTTTATCTGAAGATATCTCCTCTTTCACCATTGGCCTGAATGTGCTCCCAAATGTCACTTCACGGATTCATGCATGATGGAGTTTCCAAACTGCGTAATATAAGAAACGTTTGAACTATGTGATATGAATAGATATATCTAACACGAAACAGTTCCACAGAAATTTTCTCTCCAGTTTGTCTGAGGATATTTCCTTTTTCACCTTATCTGTCCCAGAACTCCCGAATGTCTCTTGGTAGCTTTTTCTCCATAAGGGATTCTGGAATTCTCTAGAAGAAGAAAGATATATTTCTGTGAGTGGAATGCAGACGTCACAAAGAACTTCCTTGGAAAGCTTCTCTCCAGTTTCGGTCTGAACGTATTTCCTTTTTCACCATAAGCCTCAAAGTGCTCCCGAATGTCTCATCACATGCTAAACATACACAGGGTTATAAAACTACTCAACATAAGGAGAGGATTAACTGAGCGAAAGGAATTAAGACAACGCAGAGCAGTTTCACAGAAAGCTTCCTTCTGGATTTTATCTGAGGATATTTCTTTCTCCATGTTCTAAGGATCGTTCCCAAATGTCCTTCCTCAGATTCCTGAAAAACAGTGATTTCAATCTGCTCAATCCAAAGAACGGTTCAAATCTATGAGATGAATACACACATCGCAAAGCAGTTGCTCAGATAGTCACTCTGCAGGTTTCATTGGAAGATTTTTTCTTGTTCACCACAAGCATCTGGGCATCACTAAATATCCCTTCACAGATTCTTCAAAGACAGGATTTCGAAACGGAGCAACATAGAGTAAGCATAAATTCTGTGAAGTGAATGCACATATCAGAGAGCAGATTCTTGGAACACTTCTTTCTCGATTTTATTTCAGTATATTTCACTATTCATCATAGTCCTCAGTCCACTCCAAAATATCACTTTTTCGGTTTCACAGGAACAGTGTTCAAATCCTGCCTTGTGAGAAAAGAGTAATAACTCCCTGAGCGGAATGCATACATCACAAAATAGTTTCTCAGAAACTTCTTTCCGGTTTTTATCTGATGATATCTCCTCTTTCACCGAAGGCCTGAATGTGCTCCTGAATATGCCTTCATGGACCCGTGCATGACGGAGTTTCCAAACTGCATAATATAAGAAACGTAGCAACTATGCGAGATGAATAGATATATCTAACACAAAGCAGTTTCACAGAAATCTTCTTTCCAGTTTTTGTCTGAGGATATTTCCTTTTTCACCATAGCCATCCCTATGCTCCCGAATGTCTCTTGGTAGCTTTTTCTCCAAAAGGGATTCTGGAATCCTCTAAGAGAAGAAAGGTATGTTTCTCTGAGTGGAAAGGCCACGTCACAAAGCAGCTCCTCAGAAAGCTTCTCTCCAGTTTCTATCTGAAGATGTTTCCTTTCTCACTGTAACCCACAAATCGCTCCTGAGTATCTATTTGCTGTCTAAACAAAAACAGTGTTATGATACTACTCAATGAAAAGAGAAGCTTAACTGTGTGAGCGGAATTCACGTGACACAGTGGAGGTTCACAGAAAGCTTCCTTCTGGTTTCTCTCTGAGGTTATTTCTTTTGCAGGTATTCTAAAGACTGTCTCCAAATGTCCTTTCTCAGATTCCACAGAAACAGTGATTTCAAACTGCTCAATCCAAGGAATGATTTAACTCTTTGTGATGAATACAAACATCACAAATGAGTTGCACAGAAAGCTTCACTTCAATTTTCGATGGGAGACATTTCCTTGCTTGACACAGGCCTCTGGTTGCTGCTTACTATCCCTTCGCAGAGCCCACAGAGGCTGACTTTCCAACTGGGAAATGTAGAGTAAGCTTTAACCCTGTGAAAATAATGGGCATGTCAGAGAGCAGTTTTTTCGAGTGCTTCTTTCTGTATTTTATTGGACGACATTTCATTTTCAGCCATTGTCTTCAATGTGCTCCGAATATCACTTTTTTGGTTTTACAGGAACAGTGTTCAAACTGTGCCTTATGAGAAGAACATTAAAACTCCCTTAGTGGAATGCACACATCACCAAGCAGTTTCTCAGAAAGCTTCTCTCCAGTTTTTATCTGACTATATTTGCTATTTGACCATAGGCCAGAATGTGATCCCAAATAATCCTTCGTGGATCCATCCACGAGGGAGTTTCCAAGCTGTGTAATGTAAAGAAAGCTTCATCTTTGTGAGAAGAATAAGCATAGAAAAAAGCAGATTCGCAGAAAACTTCTTTCCAGTTTTTATCTGAAGATATTTCCTTTTTCACCATACTCCTGAGTGTGCTCCCGAAAGTCCCTTCATGGATCCGTCCATGACAGGTTTCAAGCTGTGTAATATAAGGAAATGTTTATCTCTGTGAGATGATTACACATATCACAGAGTAGTTTCCTAGAAAGCTTCTTTCCAGGTTTTGTCTGAGGCTATTTCCCATTTCATCATCGGCATCAACATGCCCCCGAATATCAGTTGGTACATGTTTCTCCAAAAGGCTTTCCCCGATGCTGTATGAGAAGAGGGGTGTAACACTTTGAGTGGAATGCACACCTCACAAAGCAGTTCCTCAGAAAGCTTCTCTCCAGTTTCATTCGGAACATATTTCCTTTTTCACCGTAAGCCTCAACGTGCTCCCGAATGACCCATCACATGCTAAACATACACAGGGTTATAAAAGTATTCAATGTAAGGAGAGGCTTAAAAAAGTGAGAGGAATTAAGAAGACACAGAGTAGTTTCGCAGAAAGCTTCCTTCTGGATTTTACCTGAGGATATTTCTTTCTCCATGTTCTAAGGATCGTTCCCAAATGTCCTTCCTCAGATTTCACAAACACAGTGATTTCAATCTGCTCAATCCAAAGAACGGTTTAAATCTTGGAGATGAATACACACATCACAAACAGTTGCTCAGAAAGTTACTCTGCAGGTTTCATCGGAAGTTGTTTCCTTGCTCATCACAAGCCTCTGGGAGTCACTAAATATCCTTTCACAGATACTTCAAAGACAGAATTACGAAAATGGGCAACGTAGAGTAAGCGTAAATTCTATCAAGTGAATGCACATATCAGAGAGCAGATTCTTGGAACTCTTCTGTGTCGATTTTATTTCAGTATATTTCACTATTTGCCATATTCCTCAGTGCACTCCGAAATATCACTTTTTCGGTTACACAGGAAGAGTGTTTAAACACTGCCTTGTGGAAAAGAGGTATAACTCCCTGAATGGAATGCATGCATCACAAGTAGTTTCTAAGAAAGCTTTTAAACAGTTTTTATCTGAACATATATCCTCTTTTACCATAGGCCTGAAAGTGCTCCCAAATGTCCCTTTGCGGATTCGTGCATGACGGAATTTCTAAACTGCGTAATATAAGAAAGGTTTGAACTATGCGAGATGAATAGATATATCTAACATGAAACAGTTTCACAGAAATCTTCTTTCCAGTTTTGTCTGAGGATATTTCCTTTTTCACCATAGCCTTCCCTATACTCCCGAATGTCTCTTGGTAGCTTTTTCTCCAAAAGGGATTCTGGAATCCTCCAGGAGAAGAAAGGTATATTTCTGTGAGTGGAATGCACACATCACAAAGCAGCTCCTCAGAAAGCTTGTCTAGAGTTTCTATCTGAAGACGTTTCCTTTCTCACCGTAACCCTCAAAGCACTCCTGAATATCTCTTCACAGTCTAAACAAAAACAGTGTTATGGTACTGCTCAATGAAAAGAGAAGCTTAATGTGTGAGCAGAATTCACCTGACACAGAGCAGGTTCACAGAAAGCTTCCCTCTGGTTTCTCTCTGAGGTTACGTCTTTTTCAGGATATTCTAAAGAGCATCTCCAAATGTCCTTTCTCAGATTCCACAGAAACAGTGATTTGAAACTGCTCAATCCAAAGAATGATTTAACTCTTTGACATGAATACAAACATCACAAAGGAGTTGCGCAGAAAGCTTCTCTCCAATTTGTGATTCGAAACATTTCCTTGCTCGACACAGGCCTACGGTTGCCCCTTACTATCCCTTCGCAGAACCCTCAGAGGCCGACTTTCAAACTGGGAAATGTAGAATAAGCTTTAACTCTGTAAAAAGAATGGGCATGTCAGAGAGCACTTTCTTCGAGTGCTTCTTTCTGTTTTTTATTGGACGACATTGCACTTTTTGCCATAGTCTTCAATGTGCTCCAAATATCACCCTTTTGGTTTTACAGGAGCAGTGTTCAAACTGTGCCTTACACGAAGAACATTAAAACTCCCTGAGTGGAATGCACACATCACCAAGTAGTTTCTCAGAAATCTTCTCTCCAGTTTTTATCTGACTATATTTCCTATTTGACCATCGGCCCGAATTTGATCCCAAATATTCTTTTGTGGATCCATCCATGAGGCAGTTTCCAAGCTGCATAATCTTCATGTATGTGAAAAGAATAAACATAGAAAAAAGAAGATTCACAGAAAGCTTCTTTCCAGTTTTTATCTGAAGATATTTCCTTTTTCACCATAGTCCTGAGTGTGCTCCCGAAAGTCCCTTCATGTATCCATCCATGACAGTTTTCAAGCTGTGTAATGTAAGGAAACCTTTATGTCTGTGAGATGATTACACATATCACAGAGTAGTTTCCTAAAAAGCTTCTTTCCAGGTTTTGTCTATTTCCCTTTTCATCATCGGCATCAACAGGCTCACGAATATCACTTGGTACCTGTTTCTCTAAAAGGGTCTCCCCAACGCTGTATGAGAAGGGAGGTATAACAGTGTGAGTGGAATGCACACGTCACAAAGCAGTTCCTCGGAAAGCTTCTCTCCAGTTTTGGTCTGAACATATTTCCTTTTTCACCATAAGCCTCAAAGTGCTCCCTAATGTCCCATCACACACTAAACATACACGGGGTTATGAAACTACTCAACGTAAGGAGAGGGTTAAGTAAGCGAGACTAATTAAGATGACACAGAGTAGTTTCACCGAAAGCTTCCTTCTGGATTTCACCTGAGGATATTTCCTTCTCAATGTTCTAAGATTCGTTCCCAAATGTCCTTCGTCAGATTCCACAAAAACAATGATTTCAATCTGCTCAATCCAAAGAACGGTTTAAATCTATGAGAAGAATACACACATCACAAAGCAGTTGCTCAGAAAGTTGCTCTGAAGGTTTCATCGGAAGATGTTTCCTTGCTCACCACAAGCCTCCGGGTGTCACTACATATCCCTTCAGATTCTTCAAAGACAGAATTTTGAAACTGGTCAACACAGAGTAAGCATAAATTCTGTGAAGTGAATGCACATATCAGAGAGCAGATTCTTAAAATGCTTCTTTCTCGCTTTTATTTCAGTATATTTCACTATTTGCCATGGTCCTCAATGCGCTCCGAAATATCACTTTTTCAGTTACACAGGAACAGTGTTCAAACACTGCCTTGTGAGAAAAGAGGTATAACACCCTGAGCGGAATGCATACATCACAAGTAGTTTCTCAGAAAGCTTCTATCCAGTTTTTATCTGAAGATATCTCCTCTTTCACCATAGGCCTGAATTTGTACCAAAATGTCCCTTCATGAATTCGTGCATGATGGAGTTTCCAAACTTCATAATATAAGACAGGTTTGAACTGTACGAGATGAATAGATATATCTAACATGGAGCAGTTTCACAGAAATCTTGTTTCCAGTTTTGTCTGAGGATATTTCCTTTTCCACCATAGCCATCCCTATACTCCCGAATGTCTCTTGGTAGCTTTTTCACTCAACAGGATTCCAGAATCCTCTAGGAGAAGAAAGGTATATTTCTGTGAGTGGAATTCACACATAAGAAAGCAGCTCTTCAGAAAGCTTCTCTCCAGTTTCTATCTGAAGACGTTTCCTTTCTCACCATAACCGTCAAATCGCTCCTGAATATCCATTCGCAGTCTAAACAAAAACAGTGTTATGATACCGCTCAATGAGAAGAGAAGCTTTACTGTGTGAGGGGAATTCACGTGACACAGAGAAGGTTCACACAAAGATTCCTTCTGGTTTCTCTCTGAGGTTATTTCTTTTTCAGGTATTCTGAAGAGCATCTCCAAATGTCCTTTCTCAGATTCCACAGAAACAGTAATTTCAAACTGCTCAATCCAAAGAATGATTTAACTCTCTGAGATGAATAGAAACACCACAAAAGAGGTACACAGAAAACTTCTCTCCCATTTGTGATGGGAGACATTTCCTTGCTCGACACAGGCCTCGGGTTGCCACTTACAGTCCCTTCACAGAAATCTCAGAGGCCAACTTTCAAACTGGGAAATGTAGAGTAAGCTTTAAACCTGTGAAAAAAATGGGCATATCAGAGAACAGTTTCTTCGACTGCTTCTTTCTGTTTTTTATTGGACGACATTTCACTTTTTGCCATTGTCTTCAATGTGCTCCGAATATCACTCTTTTGGTTTTACGGGAACAGTGTTCAAACTGTGCCTTATGAGAAGAACATTAAATCTCCCTGAGTGGAATGCACACATCACCATCAGTTTCTCAGAAAGCTTCTGTCCATTTTTCATCTGACTATATTTCCTATTTGACCGTGGGCCCGAATGTGATCCCAAATATCTCTTCGTGGATCCATCAACAAGGGAGTTTCCAAGCTGCGTAATGTAAAGAAAGCTTCAACTATGTGAGAAGAATAAACATAGAAAAATGCAGATTCACAAAAAGCTTCTTTCCAGTTTTTATCTTAAGATATTTCTTTTTTCATCATAGTCCAGAGTGTGCTACCAAAAGTCCCTTCGTGGGTCCGTCCATGACAGTTTTCACGCCATATAATGTAAGAAAACCTTTATTTCTGTGAGATGATTACACATATCACAGAGTAGTTTCCTAGAAAGCTTCTTTCCAGGTTTTGTCTGAGGCTATTTCCCTTTTCATCATTGGCATCAACATGCTCCCGCATATCACTTGGTACCTGTTTCTCCAAAAGAGTATCCCCAACACTGTATGAGAAAAGAGGTATAACACTGTGAGTGGAATGCACATGTCACAAAGCAGCTCCTCGGAAAGCTTCTCTCCAGTTTCTGTCTGAACATATTTTCTTTTACACAGTAAGCCTCATAGTGCTCCCAAATATCCAATCACACCCTAAACATACACAGGGTTAGAAAACTGCTCAATGAAAAAAGAGGCTTAACTGAGTGAGAGGAATGAAGATGACACAGAGCAGTTTCACAAAAAGCTTCCTTCTGGATTTTACCTGAGTATATTTCTTTCTCCATATTCTAAGGATTGTTGCCAAATGTCCCTGCTCAAATCCCCCAAAAACAGTGATTTAAAGTTGCTCAATCGAAAGAATGATTTAACTCTATGAGACGAATACACACATCACAAAGCAGTTGCTCAGAAAGTTTCTCTGCAGGTTTCATCGGAAGACGTTTCCTTGCTCACCACAAGTCTCCGGGCATCACTAAATATCCCTTCACAGATTCTTCAAAGACAGAGATTTGAAACTGGGCATCATAGAGTAAGGGTTAACTTAGCATACCCATTAACATAGAGTAAGCATTACTCTGTGAACTGAATGCACATATCAGACAGAAGATTCTTGGAACGCTTCTTCCTCGATTTTATTTCAGTATATTTCACTATTCACCATAGTCTTCAATGCGCTCTGAAATATCAGTTTTTTGGTTTCACAGGAACAGTGTTCAAATGCTGCCTTGTGAAAAAAAGAGGTATAACTCCCTGAGAGGAATACATACATCACAAAGTAGTTTGTCAGAAAGCTTCTATCCAGTTTTTATCTGAAGACATCTCTTTCAATGTAGTCCTGAATGTGCTCCCGAATGTCCCTTCATGGATCCATGCATGACGTAGTTTCCAAACTGTGTAACATAAGAAAAGTTTTAACTATGCGAGATGAATAAATATATCTAACACAAAGCAGTTTCACAGAAATCTTCTCTCCAGTTTTTGTCTGAGGATATTTGCTTTTTCACCATAGCCATCACTATACTCCCGAATGTCTCTTGGTAGCTTTTTCTCCAAAAGGGACTCCGGAATCGTCTCAGAGAAGCAAGGTGTATTTCTGTGAGTGTAATGCATATGTCACGAAGCAGCTCCTCAGAAAGCTTCTCTCCAGTTTCTATCTGCAGATGTTTCCTTTCTCACCATGAGTCTCCAAGCACTCCTTGATATCCCTCCTCAGACTAAAAAAAACAGTGTTATGATACTGCTAAAGGAAAGAGAAGCTTAACTATTTGAGCGGAACTCATGTGACACAGAGCAGATTAACAGAAAGCTTCCTTCTCAGATCTGTCTGAGGTTATTTCTTTTTCAGGACATTCTAAAGAGCGTTACCAAATGCTTTTTCTCAGAATACACAGAAGCAGTGATTTCAAACTGCTCAATCCAAAGAGTGATTTAACTCCATGAGATGAATACAAACATCAGGAAAGAGTTGCACAGAAATCTTCTCTCCAATTTTCGATGGAAGTCATTTCTTTTCCTGACACAGGCCTCCGATTGCCACTTACAATCCCTTTGCAGAACCTTCAAAGACCGACTTTCAAACTGGGAAATGTAGAGTAAGCTTTAACCCTGTGTAAAGAATGGACATGTCACAGAGCAGTTTCTTGGGTGCTTTTTTCTGCTTTTTATTGGACGACATTTCACTTTTTGCCATAGTCTTCAATGTGCTCTGAATGTCACTCTTTTGGTTTTAGAGAAACAGTGTTAAAACTGTGCCTTATGTGAAGAAACTTATAACTCCCTGAGAGGAATACCCACATCACCAAGCAGTTTATCAGAAAGCTTCTCTCCAGTTTTTATTTGACTATATTTCCTATTTCACCATAGGGATGAATGTGATCTCAAATATCCCTTCGTGGATCCATCCATGAGGAAGTTTCCAAGCTGTGTAATGTAAAGAAACTTCATCTATGTGAGACGAATAAACATAGCAAAAAGCAGATTCACAGAAAGCTTCTTTTCAGTTTTTATCTGAAGAGATTTAATTTTTCACCATCGTCCTGAATGTGCTCCCGAATGTCCTTCGTGGAATCGTCCATTAGAAGTTCTAAGCTGCGTAATGCAAAGAAAGCTTTATCTATGTGAGATGATTACACATATCACAGAGTAGTTTCCTAGAAAGTTTCTTAGCATTTTCTGTTGAGGTTATTTCCCTTTTCACCATCAGCAGCAACATGCTCCTGAATATCACTTGGTACCTGTTTCTCCAAAAGGGTTTCACCGACGCTGTATGGAAGAGAGGTATAACACTGTGAGAGGAATGCAAAGGACACAAAGCAGTTCTCTGGAAAGCTTCTCTCCACTTTCGGTCTGAACATATTTCCTTTCACACCACAAGCCTCAAGGTGCTCCCGAATATCCCATCACATGGTAAACATACACAGGGTTAGAAAACTGCTCAATGAAAAGAGACACTTAACTGAGTGAAAAAAATTTAGGCGACACAGAGCAATTTCTCAGAAAGTTTCCCCTGGATTTTACCTGAGGATATTTCTTTCTCCATATTCTAAGGACCGTTCCCAAATGTCCTTCCTCAGATTCCACAAAAACAGTGATTTCAGCCTGCTCAATCCAAAGAATGGTTTAACTTTATGAGATGAATACACATATCACAAAGCAATTGCTCAGAAAGTTTCTGTGCAGGTTTCATCAGTAGACATTGCCCTGCTCACCACAAGTGTCCGGGCGTCACTAAATATCCCTTCACAGATTATTCAGAGACAGAGTTTTGAAACTGGACAACATAGAGTAAACATTAGCTCTGTGAAGTGAATGCACATATCAGAGAGCAGATTCTTGGAACGCTTCCTCGATTTTATTTCAATATATTTCACAATTTGCCATTGTACTCAATGCACTTTGAAACATCACTTTTTCCATCTCACGGGAACATTGTTCAAACACTGCCTTGTGAGAAAGGAGGTATAACTCCCTGAGTGGTATGCATACATCACAAAGTAGTTTCTCAGAAAGCTTCTATCCAGGATTTATCTGAAGATATCTCCTCTTTCAGTGTAGGCCTGAATGTACTCCCGAATGTCCCTTCGTGCATCCATGCATGATGTAATTTCCAAACTGCATAATACAAGTAAAGTTTTAACTATGCGAGATGAATAGATATATCTAACAAAAAGTAGTTTCACAGAAATCTTCTTTCCAGTTTTTGTCTGAGGAGATTTCCTTTTTCACCATAGCTCTCCCTAGGCAGCCAAATGTCTCTTGGTAGCTCTTTCTCCAAAAGTGATTCTGGAATCCTCTAGGAGAAGAAAGGTATATTTCTGTGAGTGAAATGTAAACGTCACAAAGCAACTCCTCAGAAAGCTTCTCGCCAGTTTCTATTTGTAGACATTTCCTTTCTCACCGTAAGCCTCAAAGCACTCCAGAATATCCCTTTGCAGACTAAAGAAAAACAGTGATATGATACTGCTCAATGAAAAGAGAAGCTTAACTATGTAAGCAGAATTCAGGTGTCACAGAGCAGTTTCACAGAAACCTAGCTTTAATCCTGTGTAAAGATAGGACATGTCAGAGAGCACTTTCTTTGAGAGCTTCTTTCTGCTTTTTATTGGACGGCATTTCACTTTTTGCCCTAGTCTTCAATGTGCTCCGAATAACACTCTTTTGGTTTTTCAGGAACAGAGTTCAAACTGTGCCTTATGAGAAGAAAGTTATAACTCCCTGCTCCCTGAGTGGAATGCTCACATCACCAAGCAGTTTCTCAGAAAGCTTCTCTCCAGTTTTTATCTTACCATATTTCCTATTTCACCATAGATCCCAATGTGATCCCAAATATCCCTTCACAGATCCATCCAGGAGGGAGTTTCCAAGCTGCATAATGTAAGGAAAGCCTCACCTATGTGAGATGAATAAACATAGCAAAAGCAGATTCACAGAAAGCTTCTTTCCAGGTTTTGTCAGAAGATATTTCCTTTCCTGAGTGTGCTCCTGAAGGTCCCTTCCTGGATCCATCTGTGACAATTTCTAAGCTGTGTAATGTAAAGAAAGTTTTATCTATTTGAGATGATTACACATATCACAGAGTAGTTTCATAGGAAGCTTCTTTGCAATTTTTATCTGAGGCTATTTTGATTTTCACCATCAGCAGCAACAAGCTCCCAAATATCACTTGATACCTGCTTCTCCAAAAGGATTTCAAAGACGCTGTATGAGAAGAGACACTGTGACTGGAATGCACACGTCACAAAGCAGATCTTTGGAAATCTTCTCTCCAGTTTCGGTCTGAACATATTTCCTTTCACACCACAGACCTCAAGGTGCTCCCGAATATCCCATCACATGCTAAACATGCACAGGGATAGAAAACTCTCAATGAAATGAGAGGCTTAACTGAGCGAGAAAAATTAAGATGACACAGAGCAGTTTCTATGAAATCTTCCTCTGGATTTTATCTGAGGATATTTCTTTCTCCATATTCTAAGGATCATTCCCAAATGTCCTTCCTCAGATTCCACAAAAACAGTGAATTCAAGCTGCTCAATCAAAAGAATGGTTTAATTGTATGAGATGAATACACACATCAGAAAGCAGTTGCTCTGAAAGTTTCGGTGCAGGTTTCATCGGAAGACGTTTCCTTGCTCACCACAAGTGTCCGGGCATCGTTAAATATCCCTTCACAGATACTTTAAAGACAGAGTTTCGAAACTGGGCAAGATAGAGTAAACATTAACTCTGTGAATTGAATACACATATCAGAGAGCAGATTCTTGGAACGCTTCTTCCTCGATTTTATTTCAGTATATTTCACTATTCACCATAGTCCTCAACGTGCTCTGAAATATCACTTTTTCCATTTCACAGGAACAGTGTTCAAACACTGCCTTGTGAGAAAAGAGGTACAACTCCCTGAGTGGAACACACACATCACAAAGTAGTTTCTCAGGAAGCTTCTATCCAGTTTTTATCTGAAGATATCTCCTCTTTCACGGTAGGCCTGAAGGTGTTTCCAAATGTCCCTACGCGGATCCATGCATGATGAAGTTTCCAAACTGCGTAATATAAGTAATGTTTTAAATATGCAAGATGAATAAATATATCTAACACAAAGCAGTTTCACAGAAATCTTCTTTCCAGTTTTTGTCTGAGGATATTTCCTTTTTATCCATAGCCATCCCTATACTCCCGAATGTCTCTTGGTACCTTTTTATCCAAAAAGGATTCTGAAATCTCCTAGGAGAAGAAAGGTATAATTCTGTGACTGCAATGCAGACGTCACAAAGCAGTTCCTCAGACAGCTTCTCTCCAGTTTCTATCTGAAGGTGTTTCCTTTCTCACTATAAGCCTCCAAGTGCTCCTGAATATCCCTTCACACACTAACTAAACAAAAACAGTGTTATAATACTGCTCAATGAAAAAAGAAGCTTCACTGTGTGAGCAGAATTCACGTGACACAGAGCAGTTTCACAGAAAGCTTCCTTCTGGTTTCTCTCTGAGGTTATTTCTTTTTCGGGATATTCTAAGGAGCACTTCCAAATGTGGTGTCTCAGATTCCACAGAAACAGTGATTTCAAACTGCTCAATCCAAAAAATGATTTAACTCTAAAATGAATACAAACATCACAAAAGAGTTGTGCAGAAAGCTTCTCTCCAATTTTCGATTGAAGACATTTCCTTGTTTGACACAGGCATCCACTTGCCACTTACTATCCCTTCCAGAACCTGAAAGACTGACTTTCAAACTGGGAAATGTAGAGTAAGCTTTACCCGTGTAAAAAGAATGGACATGTCAGAGAGCAGTTTCTTCGAGTACTTCTTTCTGTTTTTTATTGGACGACATTGCACTTTTTGCCATAGTCTTCAATGTGCTCTGAAAAACACTCTTTTGGTTTTCCAGGAACAGAGTTCAAACTGTGCCTTATGAGAAGAAAGCTGTAACTTCCTGAGTGGAATGCTCACATCACTTAGCAGTTTCTCAAAAAGCTTCTCTCCAGTTTTTATCTGACTATATTTCCTATTTCACCATAGGTCACAATGTGATCCCAAATATCCCTTTGCGGATCCAGCCACGAAGGAGTTTCCAAGCTGTGCAATGTAAAGAAAGCTTCATCTATGTGAGATGAATAAACATTCCAAAAAGCACATTCACAGAAAGCTTCCTTCCAGTTTCTATCTGAAGATACTTCCTTTTTCACCATAGTCCAGAGTGTGCTCCCAAAAGTCCCTTCGTGGGTCCGTCCATGACAGTTTTCAAGCTGTATAATGTAAGGAAACCTTTATCTATGTGAGATGATAACACATATCACAGAGTAGTTTCCTAGAAAGCATCTTTCCTGTTTTTATCTGAAGGTATTACCCTTTTCACCATCGGCATCAACATGCTACAGAATATGACTTGATACCTGTTTCTCCAAAAGGGTTTCCCTGAAGCTGTATGAGAAGAGAGGCATAACACTGTGAGTGGAATGCACACGTCACAAAGCAATTCCTCGCAAGGCTTATCTCCAGTTTAGGTCTAAAAATATTTCCTTTTACACCGTAGCCTCAAAGTGCTCCCGAATATCCCATCACACGCTAAACATACACAGGGTTAGAAAACTGCTCAATGAAAAGAGAAGCTTAACTGAGCGAGAGGAATTAAGATGACACAGAACAGTTTCACAGAAAGTTGCTTCTGGATTCTATCTGAGGATATTTCTTTCTCCATATTCTAAGGATCATTCCCAAATGTCCTTCCTCAGATTCCACAAAAACAGTGATTTAAGCTGCTCAATCCAAAGAATGGTTTAACTCTATGAGACGAATACACACATCGAAAAGCAGTTGCTCAGAAATTTTCTCTGCAGGATTCAATGGAAGATGTTTCTTTGTTCACCACAAGCCTCTGGGCATCACTAAATATCCCTTCACAGATTCTTCAAAGACAGTTTCGAAACTGGGCAACATAGAGTAATCATTAACTCTGTGAAGTGAATGCCCATATCAGAGAGCAGATTCTTTTAATGCTTCTTCCTCGATTTTATTTCAGTATATTTCACTATTCGCCATAGTCCTCAATGCGCTCCGAAATATCACTTTTTCGGTTTCACAGGAAGAGTGTTCAAACGCTGACTTGAGAGAAAAGCTTTCTAACCCTCTGAATGGAATGCATATGTCCCCATGTAGTTTCTCAGAAAGCTTCTATCCTGTTTTATCTGAAGATATCTCCTCTTTCACCATAGGCCTGAATGTGCTCCCGAATGTCCCCTTGTGGATCCGTGCATGATGAGGCTTCCAAACTGCATAATATAAGAGAAGTTTAAACTATGTGAGATGAATAAATATATCTAACAAAAGGTAGTTTCACCGAAATCTTCTTTCCAGTTTTTGTCTGAGGATATTTCCTTTTTCACCATAGCTGTCCCTATACTCCCTAATGTCTCGTGGTAGCTCTTACTCCAAAAGGGATTCCGGAATCCTTTAGGAGAAGAAAAGTATATTTCTGTGAGTGGAATTCACACGTCACAAAGCAGTTCCTCAGAAAGCTTCTCTCCAGCTTCTATCTGAAGGCGTTTCCTTTCTCACCATAAGCCTCAAAGCACTCCAGAATATCTCTTCATAGAATAAACAAAAAGAGTGTTATGATACTGCTCAATGAAAAGAGAAGCTTAACTGTGTGAGCGGAATTCACGTGACACAGAACTGTTTCACAGAAAGCTTCCTTCTGGTTTCTCTCTGAGTTATTTCTTTTTCAGGATATTCTAAAGAGGGTTTCCAAATGTCCTTTCTCAGATTCCACAGAAACAGTGTTTCAAACTGCTCAATCCAAAGAATGATTTAACTCTATGAGATGAATACAAACATCACAAAAGTGTTGTTCAGAAAGCTTCTCTCCAATTTTCTATGGAAGATATTTCCTTGCTCTACACAGGCCTCTGGTTACCACTTAGTATCCGTTCGCAGAACCCTCAAAGACCGAGTTTCAAACTGGGAAATGTACAGTAAGTTTTAACCCTGTGATAAAAATGGACATGTCAGAGAGAAGTTTCTTTGAGTGCTTATTTCTGATTTTTATTGGACGACATTTCACTTTCTGTCATAGTCTTCAGTGTGCTCTGAATATCACTCTTTTGGTTTTACAGGAAAACTGTTCAAACTGTGCCTTATAAGAAGAAAGTTATGACTCCCTGAGTGGAATGCACACATCACTAAACAGTTTCTCAAAAAGTTTCTCTCCAGCTTTTATCTGACTATATTTCCCATTTCACCATAGGCTCGAATGTGATCCCAAATATCCCTTCGCGGATCCATCCACTAGGGAGTTTCCAAGCCCTGTAATGTAGAGAAAGCTTCAACTATGTGAGATGAATAAACATAGCAAAAAGCAGATTCACAGAAAGCTTCTTAACAGTTTTTCTCTGAAGATATTTCTTTTTTCACCATAGTCCTGAATCTGCTCCCGAAGGTCCCTTCCTGGATCCATCCATGACAGTTTCCAAGCTGTGTAATGTAAAGAAAGCTTTATCTATGTGAGAAGATTACACATATCACAGGGTCCTCTACTAGAAGCTTCTTTCCAGTTTTTGTCTGAGACTATTTCCCTTTTCACCATCAGCAGCAACATGCTCCCAAATATCACTTGGTACCGGTTTCTCCAAAAGGGTTTCCTCGATGCTGTATGAAAAGAGAGGTATAACACTGTGAGTCGAATGCACACCACACAAAGCAGTTCCTCGGAAAGCTTCTCTCCAGTTTCGGTCTGAACATATTTCTTTTTTCACCATAAGCCTCAAACTGCTCCCGAATATCCCATCACACGCTAAACATACACTGGGTTATAAAACTGCTCAATGCAAAGAGAGGCTTAACTGAGCTATAGGAATTAAGACGACTCAGAGTAGTTTCACAGAAAGCTTTCTACTGGATATTTCCTGTGGATATTTCTTTCTTCATAAGCTGAGGATCGTTCCCAAATGTCCTTCCTCAGATTCCGCAAACACAGTGATTTCAAGCTGCTCAATCAAAAGAATGGTTTAACTCTATGAAACAAACACACACATCACAAAGCAGTTGCTGACAAAGTTTCTCTGCATGTTTCATCAGAAGACATTTCCTCACTCACCACAATCATCTGGGCGTCACTATATATCCCTTAACAGATTCTTCAAAGACAGAGTTTCAAAACTGGGCAACATAGAGTAAACATTAACTCTGTGAAGTCAATGCACATATCAGAGAGCAGATTCTTGGAATGCTTCTTCCTCGATTTCATTTCAGTATATTTCTCTATTCTCCATAGTCCTCAGTGTGCTCTGAAATATCACTTTTTCCGTTTCTCAGGAACAGTGTTCAAACAGTGCCTTGTGAGAAAAGAGGTATAACTCCCTGAGTGGAATGCATACATCACAAAGTAGTTTCTCAGAAATCTTCTATCCAGTTTTTATCTGAAGATATCTCCTCTTTCACCATAGGCCTGCATGTGCTCCTGAATGTCCCTTTGTGGATCCGTGCATGACGGAGTTTCCAAACTGTGTAATATAAGAAAAGATTTAACTATACGAGATGAGTAAATATATCTAACACAAAGCAGTTTCACAGAAATCTTCTTTCCAGTTTTCATCTGGGATTATTTCCTTTTCAACCTTAGCCTTCCCTATACTGCCAAATGTCTCTTGGTAGTTTTTTCTCCAAAAGGGATTCCGGAATCCTCTAGGAGAAGAAAGATATATTTCTGTTAGTGGAATGCACACGTCATAAAGCAGCTCCACACAAAGCTTCTCTCCAGTTTCTATATAAAGAAGTTTCCTTTCTCACTGTAAGCCTCAAAGAACTCCAGAATCTCCCTGCACAGACTAAACACAAACAGTGTTAGGATACTGCTCAATGAAAGGAGAAGCTTAACAGTGTGAGCGAAATTCAAGTGACACAGAGCAGTTTCACAGAAAGCTTCCTTCTGGTTTCTCACTGTTTCTCACGATAGTCAAAAGAGCATTTTGAAATGTCCTTTCTCAGATTACACAGACACAGTGATTTCAAAATGCTCAATCCAAAGTATGATTTAACTCTATGAGATGAATACAAACATCACAAAAGAGTTGCACAGAAAGCTTCTCTCCCATTTTTAATGGCAGAATTTCCTTGCTCTACACAGGCTTCAACTATGTGAGAAAGCTTCAACTATGTGAGATGAATAAATACAGCAAAAAGTGGATTCAAGTAAAGCTTATTTCCAGTTTTTAACTGAGGATACTTCCTTTTTCTCCATAGAACTGAATGTGCTCCCGAATGTCCCTTTGTGGTACCTTCCATGACAGTTTCCAAGCTCTCTAATGTAAAGAAAGCTTTATCTATGTGAGATGATTTCACATATCACAGAGAAGTTTCCTAGAAAGCTTCTTTCTGGTCTTTGCCTGAGGCTATTTCCCTTTTCACCATTGGCATCAACATGCTCCCGAATATCACTTAGTACCATTTTCTCCAAAAGGGTTTCCTCAACGCTGTATGAGGAGAGAGGTGTAACACTGTGAGTGGAATGCACACGTCACACAGCAGTTCCTCTGAAAGCCTCTATCCAGATTTGGTCTGAACATATTTCCTTTTTCACCATAAGCCTCAAAGTGCTCCAGAATATCCCATCACACTCTAAACAATAACAAGGTTAGAAAACTGCTCAATGAAAAGAGAGGCTTAACTGAGAAAGAGGAATTAAGACAACACAGAGCAGTTTCACAGAAAGCTTCCTTCTCGACATTTCCTGAGAATATTTCTTTCTCCATAATCTAAGGATCGTTCCCAAATGTTCCTCCTCAGATTCCAAAAAAACAGTGATTTCAAGCTGCTCAATCCAAAGAATGGTTTAACTCTATGAGACGAATACACAAATCCCAAAGCAATTGCTCAGAAAGTTTTTCTCATAGTTTTACTATCCCTTCGCGGAACCCTCAGAAACCAACATTCAAACAGGGAAATGTAAAGTAAGTTTTAACCCTGTGAAAAGGATGGACATGTCAGAGAGCAGTTTCTTTGAGTGCTTTTTTCTGTTTTTTATTGGACGACATTTCACTTTTGCCTTAGTCTTCAATATGCTCTGAATATCACTCTTTTGGTTTTACAGGAACAGTGTTCAAACTGTGCCTTATGAGAAGAAAGTTATAGCTCCCTGAGTGGAATGCACACATTACCAAGCAGCTCCACAGAAAGCGTCTCTCCAGATTCTGTCTAAAGAAGTTACCTTTCTCACAGTAAGCCTCAAAGTGTTCCAGAATATCCCTTCGCAGATTAAACAAAAACAGTGTTATGATACTGATCATTGAAAAGAGAAACTTAGCTGTCTGAGGGGAATTCACATGACACAGAGCAGTTTCACAGAAAGCTTCCTTCTGATTTCTCTCAGAGGTTATTTCTTTTTCAGGATATTCTAAAGAGCATTTCCAAATGAGGCGTCCCTATAATCCCGAATGTCTCTTAGTAGCTTTTTCTTCAAAAGGGATTTCAGATTCAGTAAACAATTTCTCAGAGGGCTTCTTTCCAGTTTTTACCTGAGGATATTTCCTTTTTCACCATAGCTCTCAATGAGCTCCCAAATATCACTTTGCAGAGTCCACAAAAACATATTAAGCAAACTGGTACAAGAAGAGAAATTTGAATCTCTGTGTGATAAATTCACATAGCTGAAGGCAAGTTCTCCAAAAGCTTCTTTCTGATTTTTACCTGAGGATATTTCCATTTTAACCATGGACCTCAATGCGTTCTCAAATATCACTTTGAAGATTACAAAACAGTGTTAGCAAACTCTTCATGAAGACAAACTTGTAACTCGGTGAGATAAATTCACATGTCACAAAGAAGTTTCTCAGAAAGCTACTTTCTAGTTTTTATTTGAGGATATTTGCTTTGTCACCATCAGCTTCATTGTGCTAAGAAATATCCCAATGAAGATTTCAAGAAAAGAGTCTTCGCAACGGATTAATGAACAGAAAAGTGTAACTCTGTGAGTTGCGTCCACTAGTCACAATGCAGTTTCTCAAAACGCTTCTTTCCAGTTTCTGTCTGAGGATACTCCCTTTTGCTCCATAGCCCTCAAAGAGGTCCCAAATATCACTTGGTGGAATCCATGACAAGAGTGTTAGCAAACTGTTGCAAGAAGGGAAAAGTGAATCTCAGTGCTATGAATTCACACATCAGAAAGCAACTTCTGAGAAAGCTTCTTTCCTGTTATTACCTGAGGATATTTCCGTTTTCACCATAGGCCGCAAAGCACTCCCAAATATCACTCTGCAGATTCCACGAAAACACTGTTAGCAAACTGCTTCATGAAGACTGAGCTGTTACTCTGTGAGATGAATTCACAAGTCACAAAGGAGTTTGCCACAAAGCTTCTTTCACGTTTTTAATTGAGGATATTTCCTGGAACAGACCAGGCCTCAATGCGATCCAAGGTAGCACTTCTCAGGTTCCACAAAGACAGTGTTAATCGACTGCTTCATGAAACGTAAGTGTAACTCTGTGAGATGAATTCACACATCAGAGAGAAGTTTCTAAGAAAGATTCTAGTTTTTGTCTGAGGATATTTCCTTAGTCACCGTAAGCCTCATTGCACTCAAAAGTATCCAGTTGCAGATTTCAAGAAAACTGTGTTCACAAACTGATCTCTGAAGAGAAAAGTGTAACTCTATGAGTTGCATTCACACATCATAAGGCAGTTTCTCAGAACGCTTCTTTCCAGTTTTTATCTGAGGATATTTCCTTTTCTACCATAGCCCTCAATGAGCTCCCAGACATCACTTGGCAGATTCCACGAAAACAGTGCTAGCAAACTGCTTCATGAAGACAAAGTTGTAACTCGGTGAGATGAATTCACATGTCACAAAGAAGTTTCTTGGAAAGCTACTTTCTAGTTTTTATTTGAGGATATTTCCTTTGTCTCCATCAGCTTCATTGCGCTAAGAAATATCCCAATGTAGATGGCAAGAAAAGAGTGTTAGCAAATGGATCAATGAAAACGAAAGTGTAACTCTGTGAGTTGTATTCACAGGTCACAAGGCAGTTTCTCAGAATGCTTCCTTCCAGTTTTTATCTGAGGATATTTCCTTTCTCACCATAACCCTCACTGGGCTCCCAAATATCACTTTGCAACTTTCACGAGAACAGTCTTAGCCAACGGCTTCATGAGGTGAAAGGTGTAACACTGTGAGATGAATTCACCTATCATATTGAAGTTTCTCAGAAAGCTTCTTTCTCATTTTTAATAGAGGATATTTCCTTTGGCCCTATAGATTTCAAAGGGATCCGAAATACCAGTTCTCAGATTCCACAAAAACAGGGCAAGCCAATGGCTCCACGAAATACAGGAGTAACTCACTGAGTTGATTTCACAACTCACAGAGCAGTTTCTCAGAAAGCTTCTTTCTTGTTTGATCTGAGGTTATTGGTGGTCTCGGATCGCCACCGTGTGTCTTATTGCAGTTTCTGTGAAAACACTGTTAGCAAGTTTCTGAATGAAAACAATCATCTAACACTGGGAGCTGAATTCACCCACAACAAAGAAGTTTCTGAGAAGGCATCTCTGGAGATTTCTCTGAAGATATTTCATTATTCACTATGGGATTCAACGAAATCCAAGACATCACTTCTGAGCTTCCACAAAGTCAGTGCTAACAGACTCCTCCATGAAAGTGTGGCGTAACACTTTGAAATGAATCCACACATCACAAAGCAGTTTCTCAGAAAGCTTCATTCCGGTTTTTCTCGGAGATTTCCTTTTTCACCATAGCCCTCAATGAGCTTCCCGATATCACTTGGCAGAATCCACGACAACAGTGTTAACAAACTGCTGCATGAAGGGAAATGTGAATCTCTGTGTTATGAATTCACACATCAGAAAGGAACATCTGAGAAAGCTTCTTTCTAGTTATAACCCGAGGATATTTCCGTTTTCACCATAGGCCACAAAGCGTTCCCAAATATCACTTTGCAGATTCCACGAAAACACTGTTAGCAAACTGCTTTATGAAGACTGAGCTGTTACTCGGTGAGATGAATTCCCATATCACAAAGAAGTTTGCCACAAAGCTTCTTTCACGTTTTTAATTGAGGATATTTTCTGTAACAGCCCAGGCCTCAATGCGATCGAAGGTAGCCCCTCTCAGGTTCCTCAAAGACGGTGTTAATCGACTGCTCCATGAAACGTAAGTGTAAATCTGTGAGATGAATTCACACATCACAAAGAAGTTTCTAAGAAAGCTTCTTTCTAGTTTTTGTCTCAGGATATTTTCTTTGCCACCATAAGCCTCATTGTGCTCAGAAGTTTCCAGTTGCAGATTTCAAGAAAACTGTGTTAGTAAACTGATCTCTGAAGAGAAAAGTGTGACTCTGTGAGTTGCATTCACACATCATAATGCAGTTTCTCAGAACGCTTTTTTCCAGTATTTATCTGAGGATATTTCCTTTCTCACCATAGCCCTCAATGAGCTCCCAAATATCTCTTGGCAGATTCCACGACAACAGTGTTAGCAAACTGCTTCGTGAAGACAAAGTTGTAACTCGGTGAGATGAATTCACATGTCACAAAGAAGTTTCTCAGAGAGCTACTTTCCAGTTTTTATTTGAGGATATTTCCTTTGTCTCCGTCAGCTTCATTGTGCTACGAAATATCCCAATGCAGATTGCAAGAAAAGAATCTTAGCAAATGGATCAATGAAAAGGAAAGTGCAACTCTGTGAGTTGTATTCACAGGTCACAATGCAGTTTCTCAGAACGCTTCCTTCCAGTTTTTATCTGAGGATATTTCCTTTTTCACCATAACCCTCATGGGGCTCCCAAATATCACTTTGCAAATTCCACAAGAACAGTCTTAGCCAACGGCTTCATGAGCAGAAAGGTGTAACTCTGTGAGATGAATTCACAGATCACATTGAAGTTTCTCAGAAAGCTTCTTTCTCATTTTTAATGGAGGATATTTCCTTTGGCCCTGTAGTCTTCAAAAGGATCCGAAATATCAGTTCTCAGATTCCACAAAAACAGGGCAAGCCAACGGCTCCACGAAATACAGGAGTAACTCACTGAGTTGATTTCACACCTCACAGAGCAGTTTCTCAGAAAGCTTCTTTCTTGTTTGAGCTGAGGTTATTTGTGGTCTCGGATCGCCACTGTGTGTCTTATTGCAGTTTCTGCAAAAACACTGTTAGCAAGTTTCTGGATGAAAATAATCATCTAACACTGTGAGCTGAATTCACCCACAACAAATAAATTTCTGACAAGGCTTCTCTGCAGATTTCTCTGAAGATATTTCATTATTCACTAAGGGATTCAACGATATCCAAGACATCACTTCTGAGATACCACAAAGTCAGTGCTAGCAGACTCCTCCATGAAAGAGTGGCGTAACACTTTGAAATAAATCCATACATCACAAAGCAGTTCCTCAGAAAGATTCATTCTGGTTTTTCTCGGAGAATATTTCCTTTTTCACCATAGCCCTCAATGAGCTCCCCAATATCACTTGGGAAAATCCACAACAGTGTTAGCAAACTGATGCAAAAAGGGAAAAGTGAAACTCTGTGTTATGAATTCACACATCAGAAAGCAACTTATGAGACAGCTTCTTTCTAGTTATTATCTGAGGATATTTCCGTTTTCACCATAGACCTCAATGGGCTTCCAAATATCACTTTGTAGATTCCATGAAAACACTGTTAGCAAACTGCTTTATCAAGACTAAGCTGTTACTCTGTGAGATGAATACACATATAACAAAGTAGTTTGCCACAAAGCTTCTTTCACGTTTTTAATTGAGGATATTTCCTGTAACAGCCCAGGTCTCAATGCGATCCAAGGTAGCCCTTCTCAGGTTCCTCAAAGACAGTGTTAATCGACTGCTCCAAGAAACGTAAGTGTAACTCCGTGAGATGTATTCACACATCACAAAGAAGTTGCTAAGAGAGCTTCTTTCTAGTTTTTGTCTCAGGATATTTCCTTTGTCACCGTAAGCATCATTGTGCTCAGAAGTATCCAGTTGCAGATTTTAAAAAAACTGTGTAAGCAAACTGATCTCTGAAGAGAAAAATGTAACTCTGTGAGTTGCATTCACACATCATAATGCAGTTTCTCAGAATGCTTCTTTCCAGTTTTTATCTGAGGATATTTCCCTTTTTGAGCATAGCCCTCTATGAGCTCCCAGATATCACTTGGTAGATTCCACAACAACAGTGTTAGCAAACTGCTTCGTGAAGACAAAGTTGTAACCCGGTGAGATGAGTTCACATGTCACAAAGAAGTTTCTCAGAAAGCTACTTTCTAGTTTTTATTTCAGGATATTTCCTTTGTCACCATCAGCTTCATTGCGCTGAGAAATATCCCAAAGCAGATTTCAAGAAAAGAGACTTAGCAACGGATCAATGACAAGGAAAGTGTAACTCTGTGAGTAGCATCCACATGTCACAATGCAGTTTAGAAGAACTCTTCTTTTCAGTGTTTTTCTGAGGATATTTCCTTTTTCACCATAGCCCTCAATGAGCTCGCAAATATCACTTGGCAGAATCCACGACAACAGTGTTAGCAAGCTCCTGCGAGAAGAGAAAAGTGAATCTCTGTGTTGTGGATTCACACATCAGAAAGCAACTTCTGAGAAAGCTTCTTTCTAGTTATTATCTGAGGATATTTCCGTTTTCAACAGAGGCCTCAATGCTCTCCCAAATATCACTTTGCAGATTCCACGAAAACACTGTCAGCAAAGTGCTTCATGAAGACTACGTTGTTGCCCTGTAAGATGAATTCACCTAACACAAAGGAGTTTGTCACAAAGCTTCTTTCACATTTTAAATTGAGGATATTTCCTGTAACAGCCCAGGCCTCAATGTGATCCAATGTAGACCTTCTCAGGTTCCTCAAAGACAGTGTTAATTGTTCCATGAAACATTAAGTGTAACTCTGTGAGATGAATTCACACATCACAAAGAAGTTTCTAAGAAAGCTTCCTTCTAGTTTTTGTCTGAGGATACTTCCTTTCTCGATGTAAGCCTCATTGTGCTCAGAATTTTCCAATTGCAGATTACAAGAAAACTGTGTTAGCCAACTGATCTTTGAAGAGAAAAGTGGAACTCTGTGAATTGCATTCACACATCATAATGCAGTTTCTCAGAACGCTTCTTTCCAGTTTTTATCTGAGGATATTTCCCTTTTCATCATAGCCCTCTATGAGCTCCCAGATATCACTTGGTAGATTCCACGACAACAGTGTTAGCAAACTGATTTGTGAAGACAAAGTTGTAACTCAGTGAGATGAATTCACATGTCACAAAGAAGTTTCTCAGAGAGCTACTTTCCAGTTTTTATTTGAGGATATTTCCTTTGTCTCCATCAGCTTCATTGTGCTAAGAAATATCCCAATGCAGATGGCAAGAAAAGAGTGTTAGCAAACGGATCAATGACAAGGAAAGTGTAACTCTGTGAGTTGTATTCACAGGTCACAATGCAGTTTCTCAGAACGCTTCCTTCCAGTTTTTATCTGAGGATATTTCCTTTCTCACCATAACCCTCACTGGGCTCCCAAATGTCACTTTGCAAATTCCACAAGAACAGTCTTAGCCAATGGCTTCATGAGGAGAAAGGTGTAACTCTGTGAGATGAATTCACAGATCACATTGAAGTGTCTCAGAAAGCTTGTTTCTCATTTTTAACGGAGGATATTTCCTTTGGCCATGTAGTCTTCAAAGGGATCCAAAATATCAGTTCTCAGATTCCACAACAACAGGGCTAATCAACGGCTCCAAAAAATGCAGGAGTGACTCAGTGAGTTCTATTCACACCTCACAGAACAGTTTCTCAGAAAGCTTCATTCTTATTTGAGATGACGTTATTTGTGGTCTCTGATAGCCACTGTGTGTCTTATTGGAGTTTCTTTGAAAACACTGTTGGCTGGGTGCGGTGGCTCAAGCCTGTAATCCCAAGCACTTTGGGAGGCCGAGATGGGCAGATCGCGAGGTCAGCAAATCGAAACCATCCTGGCTAACACAGTGAAACCCCGTCTCTACTAAAAAATATAAAAAACTAGCCAGACGAGCTGGCGGGTGCCTGTAGTCCCAGCTACTCGGGAGGCTGAGGCAGGAGAATGGCGTGAACC
>NW_012122410.1:86498-93670 GCF_000951035.1 Colobus angolensis palliatus
GGAGGCTGAGGCAGGAGAATGGCGTGAACCTGGGAGGCGGAGCTTGTAGTGAGCCGAGATCCGGCCACTGCACTCCAGCCTGAGCGACAGAGCGAGACTCCGCCTCAAAAAAAAAAAACAAAGAAAACACTGTTAGCAAGCTTCTGAATGAAAACAATCACTAACACTGTGAGCTGAATTCACTCACAACAAAGAAGATTCTGAGAAGGCTTCTCTGCAGATTTCTCTGAAGATATTTCATTATTCACTATGGGAATCAACGATATCCAAGACATCACTTCTGAGCTTCCACAAAGTCAGTGCTAGGAGACTCCTCCGTGAAAGAGAGGTGTAACACTTTAAAATGAATCCACACAAAATGAAGCAGTTTCTCAGAAAGCTTAATTCTGGTTTTTATAGGAGGGGATTTCCTTTTTCACCATAGCCCTCAATGAGCTCCCCAAAATCACTTGGCAGAATCCACGACAACAGTGTTAGCAAACTGGTACTAGAAGGGAAAAGTGAATATCTGTGTGATGAATTCACACATCAGAAAGAAACTTCTGAGAAAGCTTCTTTCTAGTTATTATCTGAGGATATTTCCGTTTTCACCATAGGCCTCAATGCGCTCCGAAATATCACTTTGCAGAATCCACGACAACAGTGTTAGCAAACTGTTCCAAGAAGGGAAGGGTGGAACTCTGCGTGATGAAGTCACACATCAGAAAGCAATCGCTCAGAAAGCTTCTGTCTAGTTATTATCTGAGGATATTTCCTTTTTCACCATCGGCCCAAAAGGGCTCCCAAATATCACTTTGCAGATTCCTCGAAAAGAGTGTTATCAAACTTCTTCCTGAGGAATAAGTCCTAACTCTGTGAGATGAATTCAGCGACCACAAAGAAGTTTCTCAGAAAGCTTCTTTCCCGTTTTGAACTGGTGATATTTCCTTTATCAGCATAGGCCTCAATGCGATTCAAAGTACCCCTTCTCAGGTTCCCCAAAGACAGTGTTAACAGACTGCTCCAAGAAACGTAAGGGTAACTCTGTGAGATAAATTCAAACATCACCAAGAAGTTTATAAGAAAGTCTCTTTCTGGTTGTGATGTGAGGATATTTCCTTTGTCACCGCAAGCTTCATTCTGCTAAGAAGTATCCCATTGCAGATTTCAAGAAAAATGTGTTAGCAATTATCACTGAAGAGAAACGTGTAACTCTGTGAGTTGCATTCACACATCGCAATGCAGTTTCTAAAAGTCTTCCTTTCAGTTTGTATCTGGGGATATTTCCTTTTTCACCACAGCCCTCAATGAGCTCCCAAATATCACTTTGCAGAATCCACGACAACAGTGTTAGCAAACTGTTCCAAGAAGGGAAGGGTGGAACTCTATGCGATGAAGTCGCACATCAGAAAGCAATCTCTCAGAAAGGTTCTCTCTAGTTATTATTTGAGGATATTTCCTTTTCCACCATGGGCTCCAATGGGCCCACAAATATCAATTTTGCAGATTTCATGAAAAGAGTGTTAGCAAACTGCTTCATGAGGAATAAGTTGTAACTCTGTGAGATGAATTCACAGATCACAAAGAAGTTTCTCAGAAAACTTCTTTCACGTTTCGAACTGATGGTATTACCTTTAGCAGTGTAGGCCTCAATGCGATTCAAAGTAGCCATTCTCAGGATCCTCAAAGACAGTGTTAATGCTCTGCTCCAAGAAACTTAACTGTAACTTTGTGAGATGAATTCATAGATCACAAAGCAGTTTCTCAGAAATCTTCTCTCATGTTTTGAATTGATGATATTTTCTTTATCAGCGAAGGCCTCAATGCAGTCCAGAGTAGCTCTTCTCAGGTTCCTCAAAGACACTGTTAATACACTGCTCCATGAAACATAAGTGTAACTCTGTGAGATGAATTTACACATCACCAGGAAATTTCTAAGAAAGCTTCTTTCTAGGTTTCATCTGAAGGTATTTCCTTTATAACCATAAGCTTCAGAGTGCTAAGAAGTATACCATTGCAGATTTCAAGAAAACTGTGTTAGCACACTGACCACTGAAGAGAAATGGGTAACTCTGTGAGTGGCATTCACACATCGCAGTGCAGTTTCTCTGAAGGCTTCTTTCCAGTTTTGACTGTGGATATTTCATTTTTATCGTAGTCCTCAGTGAGCTCCCAAATATCACTTTGCAGAATCCACGACAACAGTGTTAGCAAACTGTTTCAAAAAGGGAAGGGTGGAACTCTGTGTGATGAAGTCACACATCAGAAAGCAATCTCTCAGAAAGCTTCTCTCTAGTTATTATCTAAGGATATTTCCTTTTTCACCATGGGCCCCAAAGGGCTCCCAAATATCTCTTTGCAGATTCTACGAAAACAGTGTTAGCATACGGTGTCATGAGGATTAAGTTGTAACTCCGTGAGATGAATTAACAGATTACAAAGAAGTTTCACAGAAAGCTTCTTTCACGTTTTGAACTGATGATATTTCCTTTATCAGCGTAGGCATTAATGCAATCCAAAGTAGCCCTTCTCATATTCCTCAAAGACAGTGATAACGCACTGCTCCACGAAACTTAAGTGTAACTCTGAGAGATAAATTTACACAATACCAAGAAATTTTTAAGAAAGATTCTTTCTAGTTTTCATCTGAAAATATTTCCTTTGTCACCATAAGCTTCATTGCGCTAAGAAGTATCCCATTGTAGATTTCAAGAAAACCCTGTTAGCAAACTGATCAATGAAGAGAAACGTGTATCTCTGTGAGTTGCATTCACACATCACAGTGTAGTTTCTCAAAAGGCTTCCTTTCAGCTTTCATCTGCGGATATTTCCTTTTTCACCATAGCCCTCAATGAGCTCCCAAATATCACTTTGCAGAATCCATAACAGTGTTAGGAAACTCTTCCAAGAAGGGAAGGGTGGAACTCTGTGTGATGAAGTCACACATTGGAAAGCAGTCTCTCAGAAAGCTTCTCTCTAGTTATTATCTGAGGATATTTCCTTTTTCACCAAGGGCCCCAATGGGCTCCCAAATATCACTTTGCAGATTCCACGAAAAGAGAGTTAGCAAACTGCTTCATGAGGACTATGTTGTGACTCTGTAAAATGAATTCACAGATCACAAAGAAGTTTCTCAGAAAGCTTCTTTCACGTTTTGAACTGATGATATTTCTTTCATTTATCAGCGTAGGCCTCAATGCGTTTCAAGTTAGCCCTTCTCAGGTTCCCCAAAGAGAGTGTTATTGCACTGCTCCATGAAACATAAGTGTAACGCTGTGAGATGAATTCACACATCACCGAGAAATTTCTCAGAAATCTTCTTTCTAGTTTTAATCTGAAGATATTTTCTTTGTCACCATAAGCTTCATTGTGCTAAGAAATATCCCATTGCAGATTTCAAGAAAAATGTGTAAGCAAGCTGATCACTGAAGAGAAACGTGTAACTCTGTGAGTTGCATTCACACATCACAGTGCAGTTTCTCAGAAGACTTCCTTTCAGCTTTGATCGGAGGATATTTCCTGTTTCAACATAGCCCTCAATAGCAACAAATCACTTGCTCAGCAACAAATATCACTTTGCAGAATCCACGACAGCAGTGTTAGCAATCTGTTCCATGAAGAGACGGGTGGATCTCTGTGTGTTGAAGTCACACATCAGAAAACCATATCTCAGAAAGCTTCTATCTAGTTATTATCTGAGGATATTTCCTTTTTCACCATGGACCCCAAAGGGCTCCCAAGTATCCCTTTGCAGATTCCACGAAAAGAGTGTTTACAAACTGCCTCATGAGGAGTAATGTGTAACTCTGTGAGATGAATTCACAGATCACAAAGAACTTTCTCAGAGAGATTCTTTCACGTTTCAAACTGATGATATTTCCTTTATCAGCGTTGGCCTCAATGAAATCCACGGTAGCCCTTCTCAGGTTCCTCAAACACAGTCTTATTGCACTGCTCCATGAAACGTAAGTGTAACTCTGTGAGATAAATTCACACATCACCAAGAAATTTCTAAGAAAGCTTCTTTCTAGTTTTCATCTGAAGATATTTTCTTTGTCACCATATGCTTCATTGCGCTAAGAAGTATCCCATTGCAGATATCAAGAAAACTGTGTAATCAAACAGATCACTGAAGAGAAACGTGTAACTCTGTGAGTTGCATTCTCACATCCCAGTGCAGTTTCTCAAAAGGCTTCTTTCCAGTTTTGATCTGAGGATTTTTCCTTTTTCACCATAGCCTTCAATGACCTCCTAAATATCACTTTGGAGAATCCACGACAACAGTGTTAGCAAACTGTTCCAAGAAGGGAAGGGTGGAATTCTGTGTGATGAAGTCACACATCAGAAAGCAGTCTCGCAGAAAGTTTCTCTAGTTATTATCTGCGGCTATTTCCTTTTTCACCATGGGCCCCAAAGGGTTGCCAAATATCACTTTGCAAATTCCACGAATACAGTGTTAGCAAACTGCTTCATGAAGACTAAGTTGTAACTATGTGAGACGAATTCACAGATCACAAAGAAGTTTCTCAGAAAGCTTCTTTTACGTTTTGTACTGATTATATTTCCTTTATCACTGAGGGCCTCAATGCGATCCAAAGGAGCCCTTCTCAGGTTCCTCAAAGACAGTGTTAATGCACTGAGACATGAAACGTAAGTGTAACTCTGTGAGATGAATTCACACATCACCAAGAAATTTCTAAGAAAGCTTCTTTCTAGTTTTCATCTTAAGATATTTCCTTTATCACCCTTAGCTTCATTGCACTAATAAGTATCCCTTTGCAGATTTGAAGAAAACTGTGTTAGCAAACTGATCACTGAAGAGAAACGTGTAACACTGTGAGTTGCATTCACACATCACAGTGCAGTTTCTCCGAAGGCTTCTTTCCAGTTTTCATCTGAGGGTATTTCCTTTTTCACCATAGCCCTCAAGGAGCTCCCAAATATCACTTTGTAGAATCCACAACAATAGTTTTAGTAAACTGTTCCAAAGAAGGGACGGGTGGAACTCTTTGTGATGAAGTCACACATCAGAAAGCAATCTCTCAAAAAGCTTCCCTCTTGTTATTATCTGAGGATATTTCCTTTTCCACATGGGCCCTAAACGGCTCCCAATTATCACTTTGCAGATTCCATGAAAAGAGTGTTAGCAAACTACTTCAGGAGGACTAAGTTGTAGCTCTGTGAGGTGAATTCACAGATCACAAGGAAGTTTCTCAGAAAGCTTCTTTCACGTTTTGATCTGATGATATTTCCTATATCAGTGTAGGCCTCAATGCGATCCAAAGTAGCCCTTCTCAGGTTCCTCAAAGACAGTGTTAATGCTCTGCTCCATGAAACATAAGAGTAACTCTGTGAGATAAATTCACACATCACCAAGAAATTTCTACAAAAGCTTCTTTCTAGTTTTCATCTGAAGTTATTTCCTTTGTCACCATAAGCTTAATTGTGCTAAGAAGCATCCCATTGCAGATTTCATGAAAACTGTGTTAGCAAACTGATCACTGAAGGGAAACATGTAACTCTGTGAGTTGCATTCCCACATCGCAGTGCAATTTCTCAGAAGGCTTGCTTTCAGCTTTGATCTGAGGATATTTCCTTTTTCACCATAGCCCTCAATGAGCTCCCAAATATCACTTTGAAGAATACACCACAAGAGTTTAAGCAATCTGTTCCAAGAAGGGAATGGTGGAACTCTGTGTGTTGAAGACACACATCAGAAAGCAATCCCTCAGAAAGCTTCTCTCTAGCTATTATCTGCGGATATTTACTTTTCCACCATGGACACCAAAGGGCTCCCAAATATCACTTTGCAGATTCCACGAAAAGGGTGTTAGCAAACTGCTTCATGAGGGCTAAGTTGTAACTCTGTGAGATGAATTCACAGATCACAAGGAAGTTTTTCAGAAAGCTTCTTTCACGTTTTGAACTGATGATATTTCCTTCATCAGCATAGACCTCAATGTGATCCAATGTAGCCATTCTCAGGATCCCCAAAGACAGTGTTAATGCACTGCCCCAAGAAAATTAAGTGTAACTCTGTGAGTTGAATTTACACAACACCAAGAAATTTCTAAGAAAGCTTCTTTCTAATTTTCATCTGAAGATATTTCCTTTATCACCATAAGCTTCATTGCGCTAAGAGCCATCCCATTGCAGATTTCAAGAAAACTGTATTAGCGAACTGATCACTGAAGAGAAACCTGAAACTCTGTGAGTTGCTTTCACACATCACAGTGCAGTTTCTCAGAAGGTTTCCTTTCATCTTTGATCTGAGGGTATTTCGTTTTTCACCATATCCCTCAATGAGCTCTGAAATATCACTTTGCAGAATCCATGACAACAATGTTAGCAATCTCTTCCAAGAAGTGAAGCGTGCAATTCTGTGTGATGAAGTCACACATCAGAAAGCAATCTCTCAGAAAGCTTCTCTCTAGTTATAATCTCAGGATATTTTCTTTTACCCCATGGGCCCGAAAGGGCTCCCAAATATCACTTTGCAGATTCCACGAAAAGAGAGTTAGCAAACTGTTTCATGAGGACTAGGTTGTAACTCTTCGAGATGAATTCACAGACCACAAAGAAGTTTCTCAGAAAGCTTCTTTCACGTTTTGAACTGATGATATTTCCTTTATCAGCGTAGGCCTCAATGCGTTCCAAGGTAGCCCTTCTCAGGTTCCCCAAAGGCAATGTTAATACACTGCTCCATGAAACATATGTGTAACTCTGTGAGATGAATTCCCACATCACGAAGAAATTTCTAAGAAAGCTTTTTTCTACTTTTCATCTGAAGATATTTCCTTTGTCCCCTTAAGCTTCAGTGCACTAGGAAGTATCCCATTGCAGAATTCAAGAAAACTGTGTCAGCCAACTGATCACTGCAGAGAAACGTGTAAATCTGAGATTTGCATCCACACATTGCAGTGCAGTTTCTCAGATGGCTTCCTTTCAGCTTTGATCTGAGGACATTTTCTTTTTCACCATAGCCCTCAATGAGCTCCCAAATATCACTTTGCAGAATCCTCGACAACAGTGTTAGCAAACTGTTCCAAGAAGGGAAGGGTGTAACTCTTTTTGATGAAGTCACACATCAGAAAGCAATCTCTCAGAAAGCTTCTCTCTAGTTATTATCTCAGGATATTTCCTTTTTCACCATGGGGCCCAATGGGCTCCCAAATATCACTTTGCAGATTCCA
>NW_012122410.1:93720-95141 GCF_000951035.1 Colobus angolensis palliatus
TCTAGTTATTATCTCAGGATATTTCCTTTTTCACCATGGGGCCCAATGGGCTCCCAAATATCACTTTGCAGATTCCACAAAAAGTGTTAGCAAACTCCTTCATGAGGAGTGAATTGTAACTGTGTGAGATGAATTCACAGATCACAAAGAAGCTTCTCAGAAAGCTTATTTTACGTTTTCAACTGATGATATTTTCTTTATCAGCATAGGCATCAATGCATTTCAAAGTAACCCTTCTGAGGTTCCTCAAAGACAGTGTTAATGCACTGCTCCATGAATCATAAGTGTAACTCTGTGAGAGAAATTCACACATCACCAGGTAGTTTCTACGAAAGCTTCTTTCTACTTTTCATCTGAGGATATTCCCTTTGTATCCGTAAGCTTCATTTCACTAAGAAGTATGCCATTTCAGATTTCAAGAAAACTGTGTTAGCAAACTGATCGCTGAAGTGAAACGTGTAACACTGTGAGTTGCATTCACACATCGCAGTGCAGTTTTTCGTAAGGCTTCCTTTGAGCTTTGATCTGAGGATATTTCATTTTTCACTGTATCCCTCAATGAGCTCCCAAATATCACTTTGCAGAATCCACAACAACAGTGTTAGCAATCTGTTCCAAGAAGGGATGGGTGGGACCCTGTGTGTTGAAGTCACACATCAGAAAGCAATCTCTCAGAAAGCTTCTCACTAGTTATTATCTGAGAGTATTTCCTTTTTCACCATGGCTCCAATGGGCTCCCAAATATCACTTTGCAGAATCCACAAAAAGAGTGTTAGCAAACTGCTTCATGAGGACTAAGCTGTAACTCTGTGAGATGAATTTACAGATTACAAAGAAGTTTCTAAGAAAGCTTCTTTCACGTTTTGAATTGATGATATTTCCTTTATCAGCGTAGGCCTCAATGCCATTCAATGTAGCCGTTCTCAGTTTCCTCAGAGACAGTGTTAATGCACTGCTCCACGAAACATAAGTGTAACTGTGTGAGATGAATTCACAGATCACAAAGAGGTTTCTCAGAAAGCTTCTTTCACATTGTGAACTGATGATATTTCCTTTAGCAGCGTAGGCCTCAGTGCGATCCAATGTAGCCCTTCACATGTTCCTCAACGACAGTGTTAATGCACTTCTCGATGAAACTTACGAGTAAATCTGTGAGATGAATTCACACATCACCAAGAAGTTTCTAAAAAGCTTCTTTCTAGTTTTCATCTGAGGATATTACCTTTGTCACCATAAGCTTCATTGCGCTAAGAAGTATTCCATTGCAGATTTCAAGAAAACTGTGTTAGTAAACTGATCACTGAAGAGAAACGTGTAACTCTGTGAGCTGCATTCACACTTCGCAGTGCAGTTTCTTTTTTTTTTTTAATATACTTTAAGTTCTAGGGTACATGTGCATAACGTGCAGGTTTGTTACATAT
>NW_012122410.1:96846-104068 GCF_000951035.1 Colobus angolensis palliatus
AATTTGACTTCTTCTTTTCCTAACTGAATACCCTTGATTTCTTTCTCTTGCCTGATTGCCGTAGCCAGAACTTCCAACACTATGTTGAATAGGACTGGTGGAACAGGGCATCCCTGCCTTGTGCCAGTTTCAAAGCATTGCAGTTTCACAGAAGGCTTCCTTTCTGCTTTGATCTCAGGATATTTCCTTTTTCACCATAACCCTCAATGAGCTCCCAAATATCAATTTGCAGAATCCACGACAAAAGTGTTAGCAATGTGTTCCAAAAAGGGAAAGGTGGAACTCTGTGTGTTGAAGTCACACATCAGAAAATAATCTCTCGGAAATCTTCTCTCTAGTTATTATCAGAGGATATTTCCTTTTTCACCATGGCCCCAAACGGCTCCCAAATATCACTTTGCAGATTCCATGAAAAGAGTGTTAGGAAACTGCTTCATGAGAAATAAGTTTAAACTCTGTGAAATGAATTCACAAATCACAAAGAAGTTTCTCAGAAAGCTTCTTTCACGTTTTGAAGTGATGATATTTCTTTTATCAGCGTAGGCCTCAATGCGATTCAAAGTAGCCCTTTTCAGTTTCCTCAAAGACACTGTTAAAGCAATGATCCACTAAACTTAAGGGTAATTCTGTCAGATGAACTCACACATCACCAAGAAATTTCTAAGAAAGCTTCTTTCTAGTTTTCATCTGAAGGTATTTTCTTTGTCACCATAAGTTTCAATGCACTAAGAAGTATCCCATTGCAGATTTCAAGTAACCTGTGTTAGCAAACTGATCACTGATGAGAAGCATGTACTCGATGAGTTGCATTCACACATCACAGTGCAGTTTCTAAGAAGGCTTCTTTTCAGGTTTGTTCTGAGTATATTTCCTTTTTCACCATAGCCCTCAATGAGATCCCAAATATCACTTTGCAGAATCCACCACAGCAGTGTTAGCAAACTGTTCCAAGAAGGGAAGGGTGGAACTCTGTGTGATGAAGTCACACATCAGAAAGCAATCTCTCAGAAAGCTTTTCTCTAGTTATTATCAGAGGATATTTCCTTTTTCACCATGGGCCCCTATGGGCTCCCAAATATCACTTTGCAGCTTCCAGGAAAAGACTGTTAGCAAACTGCTTCATAAGACTAAGTTGTAACTCTGTGAGATGAATTCACAGATTACAAAGAAGTTTGTCAGAAATCTCCCTTCCCGTTTGGACTGATGATATTTCTTTTATCAGCATAGGCTTCCATACGATCCAAAGTTGCCCTTCTCAGTTTCCTCAAAGAGAGTGCTAATGCAATGCTCCAAGAAGCCTAAGTGTAACTCTGTGAGATGAATTCACACATCACCAAGAAGGTTCTAAGAAGGCTTCTTTCCAGGTTTCATCTGAGGATATTTCCTTTGTCACCATAAGCTTCATTGAGGCAAGAATTATCCCAATGCAGATTTCAAGAAAACTGTGTTACCAATCTGATCACTGAGGAGAAAAGTGTAACTCTGTGAGTTGCATTCACACATCGAACTGCAGTTTCTCAGAATGCTTCCTATCAGCTTTGAATGAGAATATTTCCTTTTTCACCATAGCCCTCAATGAGCTCCCAAATAACACTTTGCAGAATCCACGACAACAGTGTTAGCAAACTGTTCCAAGAAGGGAAGGGTGGAACTCTGTGGGATGCATTCACACATCAGAAAGCTTCTCTCTAGTTATTATCTGAGGATATTTCTTTTTTCACCATGGGCCACAACGGCCTCCTAAATATCACTTTGCAGATTCCACGAAAAGAATGTTAGCAAACTGTTTCATGAGGACTAAGTTGTAACTCTGTGAGATAAATTCACAGATCACGAAGAAGTTTCTCAGAAAGGTTTTTTCACGTTTTGAACTAATGATATTTCCTTTATGAGCATAGGCCTCAATGCCATCCAAAGTAGCCCTTCTCAGTTTCCTCAAAGACAGTGTTAATGCACTTCTCCACGAAACATAAGTGTAACTCTGTGAGATGAATTCACACATCACGAAGAAGTTTCTAAGAAAATTTCTTTCCAGTTTTCATCTGAAGATATTTCCTTTGTCACCGTAAGCTTCTTTGTGCTAAGAAGTATCCCATTGCAGACTTCAAGAAATCTGCGTTAGCAAACTGATCACTGAAGAGAAAAGTGTACCTCTGTGAGTTGCATTCACACATCGCACTGCAGTTTCTCAGAACGCTTCCTTTCAGCCTTTTTCGGAGGATATTTCCTTTTTCACCATAGCCCTCAATGAACTCCCAAATATCACTTTGCAGAATCCACTGCAACAGTGTTAGCAAACTGTTCCAAGAAGGGAAGGGTGGAACTCTGTGTGTTGAAGTCACACATCAGAAAGCAATCTCTCAGAAAGCTTCTCTCTAGTTATTATCTGAGTATATTTCCTTTTCCACCATGAGCCCCAAAGGGCTCCCAGATATCCCTTTGCAGATTCCACGAAAAGAGTGTTAGCAAACAGCTTCATGAGGATTAAGATGTAACTCTGTGAGATGAATTCACAGATCACAAAGAAGTGTCTCAGAAAGATTCTTTCACGTATTCAAAGGATGATATTTCCTTTCTCAGCATAGGCCTCAATGCAATTCAAAGTAGCCATTCTCAGATTCCTCAAAGACAGTGTTAATGCACTTCTCCTCGCAATGTAAGTTAAACTCTGTGAGATGAATTCACACATCACCAAGAAATTTCTAGGAAAGCTTCTTTCTAGTTTTCATCTGAAGATATTTCCTTTGTCACCATAAGCTTCATTGCACCAAGAAGTATCCCTTTGCAGATTTCAAGAAAACTGTGTTAGCAAAGTGACCACTGAATAGAAACATGTAACTCTGTGAGTTGCATTCACACATCACAGTGCAGTTTGTCAGAAATCTTCCTTTCAGCTTTGATCTGAGGAAGTTTCCTTTTTCACCATAGCCCTCAATGAGCTCCCAAATATCACTTTGCAGAATCCATGACAACAGTGTTAGGAAACTGTTCCAAGAAGGGAGGGGCGGAATTCTGTGTGATGAAGTCACACATAGGAAAGCAATCTCTCAGAAAGCTTCTCTCTAGTTATTATCTGAGGATATTTCCTTTTTCACCATGGGCCCCAATGAGCTCCCAAATATCACTTTGCAGATTCCATGAAAAGAGTGTTAGCAAACTGCTTCATGAGGACTAAGTTGTAGCTCCGTGAGATGAATTCACAGATCACAAAGAAGTTTCTCCGAAAGCTTCTTTCACGTTTGGAACTGATGATATTTCCTTTATCAGTGTAGGCCACAATGCACTCCAATGTAGCCATTTTCGGGTTCCTGAAAGACAGTGTTAATGCACTGCTCCAAAACATAAGTGTAACTCTGTGAGACAAATTCACACATCACCAAGAAGTTTCTAAGAAAGCTTCTTTCTAGTTTTCATCTGAAGATATTTCCTTTGTCACTGGTAGCTTCATTGCGTTAAGAAGTATCCCACTGCAGATTTCAAGAAAACTGTGTTAATAAACTGATCCCTGAAGAGAAACGTGTAACTCTGTGAGTTGCATTCACACATGACAGTGTAGTTTCTCAGAAGGCTTCCTTTCAGCTTTGATCTGAGGATATTTCCTTTTTCACCATAGCCCTCAATGAGCTCCCATACATCACTTTGCAGAATCCATGACAACAGTGTTAGCAATCTGTTCCAAAAAGGGAAAGGTGGAATTCTGTGTGATGAAGTCACACATCACAAAGTAGTCTCTCAGAAAGCTTCTCTCTAGTTATTATCAGAGGATATTATCTTTTTCAGTATGGGCCCCAAAGGACTCCCAAATATCACTTTGCAGATTACACGAAAAGAGTGTTAGCTAACTGCTTCATGAGGACTAAGTTGTAACACTGTGCGATGAATTCACAGATCACAAAGTAGTTTCTCAGAAAGCTTCTTTCACGTTTTGTACTGATATTTCCTTTATCAGCGTAGGCCTCAATGCAATTCAAAGTAGTCCTTCTCAGATTCCTCAAAGACAGTGTTAATGCACTGATCCATGAATCATAATGGTAATTCTGTGAGATGAATTAACCCATCACCAAGAAATTTCTAAGAAAGCTTCTTTCTAATTTTCATCTGAAGGTATTTCCTTTGTCACCATAAGCTTCATTGCGCTAGGAAGTATCCCATTGCAGATTTCAAGAAAACTGAGTTAATAAACTGATCCCTGAAGAGAAATGTGTAACTCTGTGAGTTGCATTCACACATCACAGTGTAGTTTCTCAGAAGGCTTCCTTTCAGCTTTGATCTGAGGATATTTCCTTTTTCACCATAGCCCCCTATGAGCTTCCAAATATCACTTTGCAGAATCCACGACAACAGTGTTAGCAATCTGTTCCAAAAATACAAAAGTGGAACTCTGTGTGATGAAATCACACATCAGAAGGTAATCTCTCAGAAAGCATCTCTCTAGTTATTATCAGAGGCTAGTTCCTTTTTCACCATGGGCCCCAAACGGCTCCCAAATATCACTTTGCAGATTCCACGAAAAAAGTGTTAGCAAACTGCTTCATGAGGACTAAGTTGTAACTCTATGAGATGAATTCACAGATCACAAAGAAGTTTCTCAGAAAGCTTCTTTCACCTTTTGAACTGATGATATTTCCTTTGTCAGCGTAGGCCTCAATGTGCTCCAATGTAGCCCTTCTCAGGTTCCTGAAAGACAGTGTTAATGCACTGCTCCAAGAAACATAAGTGTAACTCTGTGAGACGAATTCACACATCACCAAGAAGTTTGGAAGAAAGCTTCTTTCTAGTTTTCATCTGAAGATATTTCCTTTGTCACCAGCAGCTTCATTGCGCTAAGAAGTATCCCATTGCAGGTTTCAAGAAAACTGTGTTAATAAACTGATCCCTGAACAGGAACGTGTAACTCTGTGAGTTGTATTCACACATCGCAGTGTAGTTTCTCAGAAGGCTTCCTTTCAGCTTTAATCTGAGGATGTTTCCTTTTTCACCATAACCCTCAATGAGCTCCCAAATATCACTTTGCAGAATCCACGACAACAATGTTAGCAAACTGTTCCAAGAAGGGAGAGGTGGAATTCTGTGTGATGAAGTCACACATCAGAAAGAATTCTCTCCGAAAGCTTCTCTCTAGTTATTATCTGAGGATATTTCCTTTTTCACCATAGGCCCTAATGGGCTCCAAAATATCACTTTGAAGTTTCCACGAAAAGAGTGTTAGCAAACTGCTTCATGAGGACTAAGTTGTAACTCTGTGAGATGAATTCACAGATCACAAAGAAGTTTCTCAGAATGCTTCTTCCCATTTTTATCAGAGGATATTTCTTTTGGCCCTATAGCCTTCACTTGGATCCGAAATATCAGTTCTCAGTTTCCACAAACTAGGGCTGGCCGACGGCTCCACGAAATACCAGTGTATCTCAGTGAGTTGAATTCACACAGCACAAAGCAGTTTCTCAGAAAGCATCTTTCTTTTTTGAGCTGAGGTTACTTGTGGTCTCGGAGCGCCACCCTGTGTCTTATTGCAGATTCTGCGAAAACACTGTTAGCAAGCTTCTCAATGAAAATGATGAAGTAACCCTGAGCTGAACTCACCCACAGCCAAGGAGTTTCTGAGAGGGCTTCTCTGCCCATTTGTCTGAGGATATTTCATTACTCACCAAGGGGTTCAACAATATTCAAGGTATCAATTCTGAGATTCCACAAAATCACTGCTAGGAAACTCCCCCAGGAAAGAGTGGTGTAACACTGGAAAATGAATTCACACATCACAAAGCAGTTTCTCAGAAAGCTTCATTCCACTTTTTCTCGGAGGATATTTCCTTTGTCCTTCTACTCTTCAAACCCATCCGAAATATCATTTCTCAAAATCTACAAAAAAGCTACTAGCAAACGGCTGCACTAAAGAGTGGTGCAACTCTGTGAGAAGACGTCACATATCAGGAAGCAATTTCTCAGAAAGCTTCTTTCACGTCTTTATGGGAGCATATAGTTCCTTTATCACTGTAAGCTGCATAGCACAAAGGGGTATCCCATTGCAGATTTCAAGAAAACTGTGTTAGCAAACTTATACTTAAAGAGAAAAGGATAACAGTTTGAATTGCATTCACACATTGCAATGCAGTTTCTCTGAATGCTTCTTTCCAGTTTTTATCTGAGGATATTTTCTTTTTCACCATAGCCCTCAATGAGCTCCCAAATATCACTTTGCAGAATCCATGAAAACAGTGTTAGCAAACTACTACTAGAAAGGAAACGTGAAACTCTCCATGATGAATTCACATATCATAAAGCAATTTCTCAGAAAGCTTCTTTCTAGTTCTTATCTGAGGATATTTCCTTTTTCACCAAGGGCCTCAATGTGCTCCAACATATCACTTTGCAGATTCCACCACAACAGTGTTAGCAAACTGCCTCATGACGACTAGGTATTAAATCTGTGAGATGAATTCATATATCACAAATAGGCTTCTCAGAAAGCTTCTTTTTAATTTTTACTTGAGAATATTTCCTTTGTCACTGTAAGCTTCATTGTGCCAAGAAGTATCTCAAAGTAGATGTCAAGAAAACACTGTTAGCAAATGGATCCATGGAAAGGAAAGTGTAACTCTGTGAGTTGCATTCACACATCACAATGCAGTTTCTCTGAACGCTTCTTTCCAGCTTTTATCATAAAATATTTCCTTTTTCACCATAGCCCTCAATGAGCTCCCAAATATCACTTCCCAGAATCCATGAAAACAGTGTTAGCAAACTGCTACTAGAAGGGAAAGGTGAAACTCTGCATGATGAATTCACACATCAGAAAGCAATTTCTCAGAAAGCTTCTTTCTAGTTCTTATCTGAGGATATTTCCTTTTTCACCACAGGCCTCATTGCACTCCGAACTATCACTTTGCAGATTCCACGACAGCATTGTTAGCAAACTGTTTCATGAGGTCTATGTTGTAACTCTGTGAGATGAATTCATATATCACAAAGAAGTCTCTCACAAAGCTTCCATCAAAGTTTTAATTGGAAACTGCAGGTTTCATCAAAAGACATTTCCTTGCTCACCAAAAGCCTCCAGGCATCACTAACCATCCCTTCACAGATTCTTCAAAGACATAGTTTCAAAACTGGTCAACATACAGTAAGCATGAACTCTGTGAAGTGAATGCACATACTGAGAGTGTATGTGAATATGCATTGAGTTGTAACTTTCTTCTCATAAGGAACAGTTTGAACACTGTTC
>NW_012122410.1:104118-105692 GCF_000951035.1 Colobus angolensis palliatus
TAACTTTCTTCTCATAAGGAACAGTTTGAACACTGTTCCTGTAACCGAAAGAGTGATATTCGGAGCACATTGAAAATAATGACAAGAAGTGAAATGTCATCCAATAAAAAACAGAAAGAAGCACTCGAAGAAACTGCTCTCTGACACGTCAATTCTTTTAACAGGGTTAAAGCTTACTCTACATTTCCCAGTTTGAAAGTCGGTCTCTGAGGATTCTCCAAAGGGATAGTAAGTGGCAACCGGAGGCCTGTGTCAAGCAAGGTAATGTCTTCCATCGAAAATTGGAGAGAATCTTTCTGGGCAACTCTTTTGTGATGTTTGCATTCATCTCATAGTGTTAAACCATCCTGTGGATTGAGCAGCTTGAAATCACTGTTTCTGTGGAATCTCAGAAAGGACATTTGGAAACACGCTTTGGAATATGCTGAAAAAGTGTTAACATCAGAGAGAAAGCAGAAGGAAACTTTCTGTGGAACGGCCCTGTGTCACGTGAATTCCACTCACACAGTTAAGCTTCTCCTTTCATTGAGCAGTATCATAACACGTTTTTGTTTAGTCTGCAAAGGGATATTCAGGAGTGCTTTGAGACTCACGGTGAGAAAGGAAACGTCTTCAGAAAGAAACTGGAGAGAAGCTTTCTGAGATTCTGCTTTCTGATGTATGCATTCCACTCACAATTATACCTTTCTTCTTCTAGATGATTCCAGAATCTCCCTTGGAGAAAAATCTACCAAGAGACATTCGGGAGTACAGGGACGGCTATGGTGAAAAAGGGAATATCCTCAGACAAAAACTGGAAAGAAGATTTCTGTGAAACTGCTTTGTGTTAGATATATTTATTCATCTCGTATAGTTAAAACGTTTCTTATATTACCCAATTGGGAAACTTCATCATGCATGGATCCGCAAAGGGATATTCGGGAGCACATTCAGCCCTACGTTGTAAGAGAAGATATCTTCAGATAAAAACTGGATAGAAGCTTTCTGAGAGACTACTTTGTGATGTATGCATTCCACTCAGGGAGTTTTACCTCTTTTCTCACAAGGCAGTGTTTGAACACGATTCCTGTGAAATCGAAAAAGGGATATTTCGGAGCGCATTGAGGACTAAGGTGAATAGTGAAATATACTGAAATAAAATCGAGGAAGAAGCATTCCAAGAATCTGCTCTCTGATATGTGCATGCAATTCACAAAGCTAATGCTTACCCTATGTTGTCCAGATTCGAAACTCTGTCTTTGAAGTACCTGTGAAGGGATATTTAGTGATGCCTGGAGGCTTGTGGTGAGCAAGGAAACGTCTTCCAATGAAACATATGGAGAAACTTTCTGAGCAACTGCTTTGTGATGTGTGTATTCGTCTCATAGTGTTAAACCATTCTTTGGATTGAGCAGCTTGAAATGATTGTTTTTGTGGAATTTGAGGAAGGACATTGGGGAACAATTCTTAGCATATGGAGAAAGAAATATCCTCAGGTTAACTCCAGAAGGAAGCTTTCTGTGAAACTGTTCTGTGTCATCTTAATTCCTCTCGCTCAGGTAATCCTCTCTTTCCACTGAGCAGTTTTCTAAACC
>NW_012122410.1:105742-128412 GCF_000951035.1 Colobus angolensis palliatus
GCTCAGGTAATCCTCTCTTTCCACTGAGCAGTTTTCTAAACCTGTGTATGTTTAGCGTGTGATGGGATATTCAGAAGCACTTTGAGGATTATGGTGAAAAAGTAAATATGTTCAGAACGAAACTGGAGAGAAACGTTCCGAGGAACTGCTTTGTGATGTGTGAATTCCACTCATAGTGTCATACCTCTCTTCTCATACAGTGTTGGGGAATCCCTTTTGGAAAAACAGGTACCAAGTGATATTCGGGAGCATGATGATGCCAATGGTGAAAAGGGAAATAGCCTCAGAGAAAAATTGTAAAGAAGCTTTCTAGGAAACTATTTTGTGATACGTGTAAACATCTCACATAGATAAAGCTTTCTTTACATTACACAGCTTGTAAACTGTCATGACGGATCTACGAAGTGACATTCGGAGGACATTCAGGACTATGGTGAAAAAGGAAATATCTTCAGATAATAATTAGAAGGAAGCCTTTTGTGAATCTGCTTTTTGCTATGTTTATTCACCTCACATAGAGGAAGCTTTCTTTCATGATGCAGCTTGGAAACTCCCTTGTGGAAGGATCCGTGAAAGGATATTTGGGATCACACTCGGGCCTATGGTGAAATAGGAAATATAGTCAGATAAAAAGTGGAGTGAAGCTTTCTGAGAAACTGCTTGGTGATGTATGCATTCCACTCAGTGTGTTACAACTTTCTTCTCATAAAGCACAGTTGGAACACGGTTCCTGTGAAACCAAAAGAGTGATATTCGGAGCACATTGAAGACTATGGCAAAAAGTGAAATGTCGTCCAATAAAAAACAGAAAGAAGCCCTCGAAGAATCTTCTCTCTGAGGTGTCCATTCTTTTCACAGAGTTGAAGCTTACTCTACATTTCCCAGTTTGAAAGTCTGTGTTTGAGGTTTCTGCAAAGGGATACTAAGTGGTAACCGGAGGCCTGTGTCGAGAGAGGAAATATCTTCCATCGACAATGGAGAGAAGCTTTCTGTGCAACTGTTTTGTGATGTTTGCATTCATCTTATGGAGTTAAATCATTCTTTTATTGAGCAGTTTGAAATCACTGTTTCTGTGGTATCTGAGAAGGGACATTTGGAAACGCACTTTAGAATATCCTGAAAAAGAAATAACCTCAGAGAGAAACCGAAGGAAGATTTCTGTGAAAGTGCTCTGTGTCACATGAAATTCCGCTCACACAGTTAAGCTGCTCTTTTCATTGAGCAGGATCATAACGCTGTTTTTGTTTATTCTGCGAAGGGTTACTCAGGAGCACTTTGAGGCTTACTGTGAGAAAGCAAACGTCTTCAGATAGGAACTGGAGAGAAGCTTTCTGAGGAGCTGCTTTGTGACGTGAGTATTGCACTCACAGAATTATACCTTCCTTTTCCTAGAGGATTCTGGAATCCCTTTAGGAGAAAGAGCTACCAAGAGACCTTCGGGTGTATAGGGAGGGCTATGGTGAAAAAGTAAATATCCTCAGACAAAAATTGGAAAGAAGATTTCTGTGAAACTGTTTTGTGTTAGATATATTTATTCATCTCGCATAGTTGAAACTTGTCTTATATAACGCAGCTTGGAAACTCTGTCATGCACAGATCTGTGAAGGGACATTCGGGAGCACATTCAAGCCTACAGTGAAAGAGGTGATATCTTCAGATAAAACTGGATAGAAGCTTTCTGAGAAATTACTTTGTGATGTATGCATTCCACTCAGGGAGGTATACCTCTTTTCTCACAAGGCAGTGTTTGAACACTGTTCCTGTGAAACCAAATAAGTGATTATTTCGTAGCGCATTATGGACTATGTCGAATAGTGAAATGTACTGAAATAAAATCGAGGAAGAAGCGTTCCAAGAATCTGCTATCTGATATGTGCATTCACTTGACAGAGTTAATGCTTACTCTATGGTGCCCAGTTTCGAAACTCTGTCTTTGAAGCATCTGTGCAGGGATATTTAGTGACGCCTGAAGGCTTGTGATGAGCAAGGAAATGTCTTCCAATGAAACCTGCAGGAAAACTTTCTGAGTAACTGCTCTGCAATATGTGTATTCGTCTCATAGAGTTAAAGCATTCTTTGGATTGACCAGCTTGAAATCACTGTTTTTGTGGAATCTGAGGAAGGACATTTGGGAACGATTTTTAGAATATGGAGAAAGAAATATCCTCAGGTAAAATCCAGAAGGAAGCTTTCTGTGAAACTGCTGTGTGTCATCTTAATTCCTCTTACTCAGTTAAGCCTCCCTTTTCATTGAGCCGTTTTGTAACCCTGTGTATGTTTAGCGTGTGATGGGATATTTGGGGGCACTTCGATGCTTACGGTGAAAAAGGAAATATGTTTAGACTGAAACTGGAGAAAAGCTTTCCGAGGAACTGCTTTGTGACATGTGCACTCCACTCACAGTGTTATACCTCTCTTCTCATACAGCATCGGGGAAACCCTTTTGGAGAAACAGGTACCAAGTGATATTTGGGAGCAGTTGATACCGATGGTGAAAAGGGAAATAGCCTCAGACAAAAACTGGAAAGAAGCTTTCTGGGAAACTACTCTGTGATATGTGTAATCATCTCACATAGATAAAGCTTTGTTTATATTACTCAGCTTGGAATCTGTCATGGACGGATATACGAAGGGACCTAAAAACCACATTCAGGACTATGGTGAAAAAGGAAATATCTTCAGATAAAAACTGGACAGAAGCTTTCTTTGAATCTTCTTTTTGCTATGTTTATTCTTCTCAAATAGATGAAGTTTTCTTTACATATCTCAGCTTGGAAACTCCCTCGTGGATGGATCTGAGACGGGATATTTGGTATGATATTCGGGCCTATGGTGAAATAGCAAATATATTCCGATGAAAACAGGAGAGAATCTTTCTGAGAAACTCCTTGATGACGTGTGCATTCCACTCAGGGAGTTATAAATTTCTTCTCATAAGGCAGAGTTTGAACACTGTTCCTGTAAAACCAAAAGAGTGATATTCAAAGCACAATAAAGACTATGGCAAAAAGTGAAATGTTGTCCAATAAAAAACAGAAAGAAGCACTCGAAGAAACTGCTCTCTGACTTGTCATTTCTTTTCACAGCGTTAAAGCTTCCTCTACATTTCCCAGTTTGAAAATCGGTCTTTGACTGTTCTGCAAAGGGATAGTAAGTGGCATCCGGAGGTCTGTGTCAAGCAAGGAAATGTCTTTCATCGAATATTTGAGAGAAGCTTTCTGAACAACTCTTTTGTGAAACTTGTACTCATCTCATAAAGTTAAATCTTTCTTTGGATTGAGTAGTTTGAAATCACTGTTTCTGTGGAATCTGAGAAAGGACATTTGGAAACACTCTTTAGAATATTTTGAAAAAGAAATAACCTCAGAGAGAAACCAGAAGGGACCTTTCTGTAAAACTGCTCTGAGTCACGTGAATTCCACTCACACAGCTAAGCTTCTCTTTTCATTGAGCAGCATCATAACACTGTTTTTGTTTAGTCTGTGAAGGGATATTCAGGAGTGCTTTCAGGCTTATGGTGACAGATGAAACATCTTCACATAGAAACTGGAGAGAAGCTTTCTGAGGAGCTGCTTTGTGACGTTTGCATTCCACTCACAGAATTCCACTCACAGAATGACGTGTGTGTTCCTCTCTCCTTTCATCTCCCAGAGGATTCCAGAATCTTTTTTGGAGAAAAAGCTACCAAGAGACATTCGGGAGTATACGGATGGATATGGTGGAAAAGGAAATATCCTCAGACAAAAAATGGAAAGAAGCTTTCTGTGAAACTGCTTTGTGTTAGATGTATTTATTCATCTCGCATAGATAAAACTTTTCTTCTATTACTCAGTTTGGAAACTCCATCATGCACGGACCCGTGAAGGGATATTCGGAAGCACATTCAGGCCTATGGTGAAAGAGGAGGTATCTTCAGATAAAAAGTGGATAGAAGCTTTCTGAGAAACGATTTTGTGATGCATGCATTCCAATCATGGAATTATACCTCTTTTCTCACAAGGCAGTGTTTGAACACTGTTCCTGTGTAACCAAAAAAGTGATATTTCGGAGTGCATTGAGGACTATGGTGAATAGTGAAATATACTGAAATAAAGTCGAAAAAGAAGCATTCCGAGGATCTGCTCTCTGATATGTGCATTCGCTTCCCAGACTTAATGCTTATTCTATGTTTTCCAGTTTTGAAACTCTGTCTTTGAATGATCTCTGAAGGGATATTTAGTGATGCCCGGAGGCTTGTGGTGAGCAAGGAAACGTCTTCAGGTGAAACCTGCAGAGAAACCTTCTGAGCAACGGCTTAGTAATGTGTGTATTCGTCTCTTAGAGTTAAACAGTCCTTTAGATTGAACAGCTTGAAATAACTGTTTTGTGGAATCTGAGGAAGTATATTTGGGAATGATCCTTAGAACATGGAGAAAGAAATATCCTCAGGTAAAATGCAGAAGAAAGATTTCTGTTAAACTGCTCTGTTTCATCTTAATGACTCTCACTCTGTTAAGCCCCTCTATTCATTGAGCAGTTTTCTAATCCTGTGTATGCTTAGCCTGTGATGGGATATTCGGGAGCACTTTGAGGCTTACAGTGAAAAACGAAATATGTTCTGACCAAAACTGGGGAGAAGTTTTGAAGGAACTGCCTTGTGACGTGTGCATTCCACTCACAGTGTTATACCTCTCTTCTCATACAGCATCGGGGAAACCATTTTGGAGAAACAATACCAAGTGATATTCGGGAGCATGTTGATGCCGATGGTGAAAAGGGAAATAGCCTCAGACTAAAACTAGAAAAAGATTTCTAATAGAGTACTCTGTGATATGTGTAATCGTCTCACATAGATAATGCTTTCTTTACATTACTCAGCTTGGAAGCTGTCTTGGACGGATCCACAAAGGGACCTTTGGGAACACTTTTAGAACTATGGTGAAAAACGAAATATCTTCAGATTAGAATGGGAAAGAAGCTTTCTCTGAATCTGCTTTTTGCGATGTTTATTCATCTCTCATAGATGAAGCTTTCTTTATATTACACAGCTTGGAAACTCCCTCGTGCATGCATCCGTGAAGGGATATTTGGGATCACGTTCGGGCCTATAGTGAAATAGGAAATATAGTCAGATAAAAACGGAGAGAAGCTTTCTGAGAAACTGCTTGGTGATGTATGCATTCCACACAGGGAGTTATAACTTTCTTCTCATAAGGCACAATTTGAACACTGTTCCTGTAAAACCAAAAGAGTGATATTCAGAGCACATTGAAGACTATAGCAAAATTGAAATATTCAATAAAACACAGAAAGAAGCACTCGAAGAAACTGCTCTCTGACATGTCGATTTTTACACAGGGTGAAAGCTGACTCTACATTTCCCAGTTTGAAAGTCAGTTTTTGAGGGTTCTGGGAAGTGATAGTAAGTGGCAACCAGACGCCACTGTCGAGCAAGAAAATGTCTTCCATCGAGTATTTGAGAGAAGCTCTCTGCGCAACTCTTTTGTGAAGTTTCTGCTCATCTCATAGAGTTAAATCATTCTTTGGATTGAGTAGTTTGAAATCACTGTTTCTGTGGTATCTGATAAAGGACATTTGGAAACACTCTTTACAATACCCTGAAAAAGAAATAACCTCAGAGAGAAACCAGGAGGAATGTTTCTGTGAAACTTCTGTGTGTCATGTGAATTCCGCTAACACAGATAAGCTTCTCTTTTCAATGAGCAGTATCATAACACTGTTTTTGTTTAGTCTGTGAAGGGATATTCAGGAGTTCTTTGAGGCTTACCGTGAGAAAGGAAACGTCTTCAGGTGGAAACTGGAGAGAAGCTTTCTGTGTAGCTGCTTTGTGACGGGTGCATTCCACTCACAGAATTCCACTCACAAACTGACGTGTGCATTCGACTCACAGAATGACTTGTGCATTCCACCCAAATTTCTTCTCCAAGAAAAATCCTGAATTCCTTTTGGAGAAAAGTTACCAAGAGACATTCGGGAGTATACAGATGGCTATGGTGAAAAAGGAAATATCCTCAGAGAAAAACTGGAAAGAAGTTTTCTGTTAAACTGCTTTGTGTTAGATATATTTATTCATCTCGCATAGTTAAAACTCTTCTTAGAGTACGCAGTTAGGAAATTCCGTCATGCACGGTTCTGTGAAGGGACATTCGGGAGCACATTCAGGCCTATGGTGAAAGAGGAGATATCTTTAGATAAAAAGTGGAGGGAATCATTCTGAGAAACGATTTTGTGATGTATGCATTACACTCAGGATTTATACCTCTTTTCTCACAGGGCAGTGTTTGAACACCATTTCTGTGAAACCGAAAATGTGATATATCAGAGCGCATTGAGGACTATGGCGAATAGTGAAATGTACTGAAATAAAATCGAGGAAGAAGTGTTCCAGGAATCTGCTCCTGATATCTGCATTCATGTCACAGAGTTAATGCTAACTCTATGTTGCCCGGTTTCGAATCTCTGTCTTTGGAGAATCTGTGAAAGAATATCTAGTCACTCCCGGGGGTTTGTGGTGTGCAAGGAAACGTCTTCCGATGAAACTTGCAGAGAAACTTTCTGAGCAACTGCTTTGTGATGTGTGTATCCATCTCATATAGTTAAAGCACTCTTTGGATTGTACAGCTTGAAATCACTGTTTTTGTTTGATCTGAGGAAGGACATTTGGGAATGATCCTTAGAACATGGAAAAAGAAATATCCTTAGAGAACATCTTTCCTTGAAACAGCTCTGTGTCATCTTAATGGCTCTCACTCAGTGAGGACCCTCTTTTCAGTTTCTAACCCTGTGTATGCTTAGTGTGTGACGGGATATTCGGGAGCACTTTGAGGCTTATGGTGAAAAAGGAAATATGTTCAGTGCAAAACTGGAGAGAAGCGTTCCAAGGAACTGCCTTGTGACATGTGCATTTCACTCACAGTGTTATACCTCTCTTCTCATACAGCCTCGGGGAAACCCTTTTGGAGAAACTGGTACCAAGTGATATTCGGGAGCATGTTGGTGCCGATGGTGAAAAGGGAAATAACCTCAGACTAAAAGTGGAAAAAGCTTTCTGGGGAACTACTCTGTGATATTTGTAATCATCTCACATAGATAATGATTTCTTTACATTACGCAGCTTGGAAACTGTCATGGACGGATCCACGAAGGGACTTTCGGGAGCACTTTGAGGACTATGGTTAAAAACGAAATATCTTCAGATTAGACCGCAAAAGAAGCATTCTGTGAATCTGCTTTTTGCTATGTTTATTCATCTCACATAGATGAAGCTTTCTTTACATTACACAGCTTGGAAACTTTCTCATGGATGGATCCATGAAGGGATATTTGGGATCACATTTGGGCCTATAGTGAAATAGGAAATATCGTCAGATCAAAACGAGAGAGAAGCTTTCTGAGAAACTGCTTGGTGACGTGTGCATTCCACTCAGGGAGTTATAACTTTCTTCTCATAAGGCACAATTTGAACACTGTTCCTGTAAAACCAAAAGAGTGATATTCGGAGCACACTGAAGACTATGGCCAAATTGAAACATCCAATAAAAAAGAGAAAGAAGTACTCGAAGGAAGTCCTCTCTGACATGTCCATTTCTACACAGGGTTACAGCTTACTCTACATTTCCCAACTTGAAAGTCGGTCTTTGAGGGTACTGCCAAGGGATAGTAAGTGGCAACCGGAGGCCTGTGTTGAGCAAGGAAATGTCTTCCATCGAATATTTGAGAGAAGCTTTGTGCGCAACTCGTTTGTGAAGTTTGTACTCATCTCATAGAGTTAAATCATTCTTTGGATTGAATAGTTTGAAATCACTGTTTCTGTGGAATCTGAGAAAGGACATTTGGAAATGCTCTTTAGAATATCCTGAAAAAAAAATAACCTCAGAGAGAAACCAGAAGAAAGCTTTCTGTGAAACTCCTCTGTGTCACGTGAATTCCACTCACACAGTTAAGTTAAGCTTCTCTCTTCATTGAGCATTATCATAACACTGTTTTTGTTTTTCTCTGCAAAAGGATATTCAGGAGCGCTTTGAGTCTTATGGTGAGAAAAGAAACATCTTCAGATAGAAACTGGGGAGAAGCTTTCTGAGGAGCTGTTTGTGACATGTGCATTCCACTCAAAGAAGTCCACTCACAGAATGATGTATGCATTCCACTCACAGAATGACATGTGCATTGCACTCACCTTTCTTCTCCTAGAGGATTCTGGAATCCCCCTTGGAGAAAAAGCTACCAAGAGACATTTGGGTGTATACAGATGGCTATGGTGAAAAGGGAAATATCCTCAGACAAAAACTGCAAAGAAGATTTCTTTGAAACTGCTTTGTTTTAGATATTTTTATTCATCTCGCATAGCTAAAACTTTTCATATATTACACAGTTTGGAAACTCTGTCATGCACGTATCTGGGAGGGGACATTCGGGAGCACATTCAGGCCTATGGTGAAAGAGAAGGTATCTTCAGATAAAAAGTGCATAAAAGCTTTCTGAGAAGCCACTTTGTGATTTATACATTACACTCAGGTAGTTATACCTCTTTTCTTGCAAGGCAGTGCTTGTACACTCTTCCTGTGAAACCAAAAATGTGATATTTGGTAGCGCATTGAGGAATATAGCCAATAGTGAAAGATCCTGAAATAAAATCGAGGAGGAAGCATTCCAAGAATCTGCACTCTGATATGTGCATTCACTTCACAGAGTTCATGCTTACTCTATGTTGTCCAGTTTCGAAACTATGTCTTTGAAGGATCTGTGAAGGGATATTTAGTGATTCCTGGAGGCTTGTGCTGAGCAAGGAAATGTCTTGCCATGAAAACTCTAGAGAAACTCTCTGAACAACTGCTTTGTGATGTGTCTATTTGTCTCATGGATTTAAACCGTTCTTTGGATTGAGCAGCTTGAAATCACTGTTTTTGTGGAATCTGAGGAAGGACCTTTGGAAATGATACCTAGAATATGAAGGAAGATGTATCCTCAGGTAAAATCCAAAAGGTAGCTCTCGGTGAAACTGCTCTGTGTCTTCTTAATTTCTCTCACTCAGTTAAGCCTTTCTTTTCATTGAGCATTTTTATATCCCTGTGTATCTTTAGCATGTGATGCAGTATTCGGGAGCAATGAGAGGCTTACGGTGAAAAAGGAAATATGTTAAGACTGAAACTGCAGAAAAGCTTAGCGAGGAACTGCTTTGTCACATTTGCTTTCCAGTCAGAGTGTTATATGTCTCTTCTCATACAGCGTCAGGGAAACTCTTTCGGAGGAACAGGTACCAAGTGATACTTGGGAGCATTTTGATGCCGAAGGTGAAAAGAGAAATAGCCTCAGACTAAAACTAAAAAAAAGCTTTCTAGGAAACTACTCTGTGACATGTGTAATCATCTCACATAGATAATGCTTTCTTTACATTACACAGCTTGGAAACTATCATGGACAGATACATGAATTGACCTTCGGGAGCACTTTGTGGACTATGGTGAAAAACGAAAGATCTTCAGATAAAAAGGGGAAAGAAGCATTCTGTGAATCTGCTTTTTGCTATGTTTATTCATCTCACATAGATGAAGCTTTCTTTGCATTACACAGCTTGGAAACACCCTCGTGGATGGATCTGAGAAGGGATATTTGGGATTACATTCGCACCTATAGTGAAATAGGAAATATAGTCTGATCAAAACGGGAGACAAGCTTTCAGAGAAACTGCTTGGTGACGTTTGCATTTCACTCAGGGAGTTATAGCTTTCTTGTCATAAGGCAAAATTTGAACACTGTTCCTGTATAACCAAAAGTGTGATATTTGGAGCACATTGAACACTATGGCAAAATTGAAATATCCAATAAAAAACAAAAAGAAGCATTGAAAGAAACTGCTCTCTGACACGTGCATTTTTAAACAGGGTTAAAGCTCACTCTACATTTCCCTGTTTGAAAGTCTGTCTTTGAGGCTTCTGCGAAGGGATATTAAGTGGCTACCGGAGGCCTGTGTCAATCAAGGAAATGTCTTCCATCAAATATTTGAGAGAAACTTTTGGGAAACCCTTTTGTGAAGTTTGTGCTTATCTCCTAGAGTTAAATCATTCTTTGGATTAAGTAGTTTGAAATTGCTGTTTCTGTGGAATCTGAGAAAGAACATTTGGAAACGCTCTTTAGAATATCCTGAACAAGAAATAACCTCAGAGGGAAACCAGAAGGAAGCTTTCTGTGAAACTGCTCTGTGTCACGTGAATTCCACTCACACAGTTAAGCTTCTCTTTCATTGAGCAGTGTCATAACACTGTTTTTGTTTATTCTGAGAACATATATTCTGGAGTGCTTTGAGCTTATGGTGAGAACGGAAACATCTTCAGATAGAAACTGGAGAAAAGGATTCTGAGGAGCTGCTTTGTGACTTGTGCAATCCACTCACAGAATTCCAATCACAGAATGACGTGTGCATTCCACTCACAGAATGACATGTGCATGCCACTCACCTTTCTTCTCCTAGAGGATTCCGGAATCCCTTTTTGAGAAGAAGCTGCCAAGAGACATTCGGGAGTGTAGAGATGGCTATGGTGAAAAAGGAAATATCCTCAGACAAAAACTGGAAAGGAGATATCTGTGAAACTGCTATGTGTTAGATACATATATTCATCTCGCATAGGTAAAACTTTTCGTATATGACGCAGTTTGGAGACTCCGTCATGCATGGATCCATGAAGGGACATTCGGGAGCACATTCAGGCCTATGGTGAAAGAAGAGATACATTCAGATAAAAAGTGAAGGGAAGCTTTCTGAGAAACGAATTTGTGATGCATGCATTCCACCCAGGGAGTTATACCTCTTCTCTCACAAGGCAGCCTTTGAACACGGTTCCTGGGAATCCGAAAATGTGATATTTTGGAGCACATTGAGGACTGTGGCGAATAGTGAAATATACCAAAAGAAAATTGAGGAAGAAGCGTTACAAGAATCTGCTCTCTGGTACGTGCATTCACTTCACAGAGTTGATGCTTACTCGACATTGCCCAGTTTCAAAACTGTGTCTTTGAAGGATCTGTGAGGGGATATTTAGTGATGTCTGGAGGCTTGTGGTGAGCAAGGAAAGGTCTTCTGATGAAATCTGTAGAGAAATTTTCTGAGGAACTGCTTTGAGATGTGTGTATTCGTCTAATAGAATTAAACCGTTCTTTGGATTGAACAGCTTGAAATCACTGTTTATGTGGAGTCTGAGGAATGACATTTGGGAATGATCTTTAGAACATGGACAAGGAAATATCCAGAGGTAAAATCCAGAAGGAAGCTTTCTGTGAAACTGCTCTGTGTCATCTTAATGGTTCTCACTCAGTTAAGCCCCTCTTTTCATTGAGCAGTTTTCTAACCCTGTGTATGCTTAGTGGGTGACGAGATATTCGGGAGCACATTGAGGCTTATGGTGAAAAAGGAAATATGTTCAGACCAAAACTGGAGAGAAGCTTTCTGAGGAACTGCCTTGTGACGTGTGCATTCCACTCACAGTGTTATACCTCTCTTCTCATACAGCGTTTGGGAAATCCTTTTGGAGACACAGGTACCGAGTGATATTTGGGAGCATGTTGGAGCCGATGGTGAAAAGGGAAATATCCTCAGACTAAAACTGGAAAAAGCTTTCTAGGAAACTATTCTTTGATATGTATAATCTTCTCACATAGATAATGCTTTCTTTACATTATCCAGCTTGGAAACTGTCATGCACGGATCCATGAAGGGACATCCGGGAACACTTTGAGGACTATGGTGAAAAACGAAATATCTTTAGATAAGAAGGAAAAAGAAGCTTTCTGTGAATCTGCTTTTGGCTATGCTTATTAATCTCACATAGATGAAGCTTTCTTTACATTACGCAGCTCGGAAACTCCATCATTGATGTATCTGCAAAGTGATATTTGGGATTACATTCCAGCCTATAGTGAAATAGGAAATATAATCAGATCAAAACGGGAGAGAAGCTTTGTGAGAAACTGCTTGGTGATGCTTGCATTCCACTCAGGGAGTTATAATTTTCTTCTCCTAAGTCACAATTTGAAAACTGTTCCTGTAAAACCAAAAGTGTGATATTCAGAGCACATTGAAGACTATGGCAAAATTGAAATGTCCAATAAAAAGCAGAAAGAAGCAGTCGAAGAAACTGCTCTTGGACGTGTCCATTTTACATAGGGTTAATGCTTAGTCTACTTTTCCCAGTTTGAACGTTGGTCTTTGAGGGTTTTGCGAAGGCATTGTCAGTGGCAACAGGAGGCCTGTGTTGAGCAAGGACATGTATTCCACCGAATATTTGAGAGAAGCTTTCTGTGCAACTCTTTTCTGAAGTTTGTGCTCATCTCATAGAGTTAAATCATTCTTTGGATTGAGTAGTTTGAATTCACTGTTTCTGTGGAATCTGAAAAAGGACATTTGGAAACGCTCTTTAGAATACCCTGAAAAAAAATGAAGTCAGAAAAATGCAGAAGGAAACTTTCTGTGAAACTGCTCTGTGTCACGTGAATTCCACTCACACAGTTAAGCTTCTCTTTTCATTGAGCAGTATCATAACACTGTTTTGTTTAGTCTACGAAGGGATATTTGGGAGCACTTTGAAGCTTACGGTGAGAAAGGAAACGTCTTCAAATAGAAACTGGACAGAAGGTTTTTGTGTAGCTGTTTTGTGTGGTGTGCATTCCACTCACGGAATTCCACTGATAGAATGACCTGTGCATTGCACTCACCTTTCTTCTTCTAGTGGATTCCGGAAACCGTTTTGGAGAAAAAGTTACCAAGAGACCTTTGGGAGTATAGAGATGGCTTTGGTGAAAAAGGAAATATCCTCAGACAAAAACTGGAAAGAAGATTTCTGTCAAACGGCTTTGTGTTAGATATATTTCTTCATCTCGCATAGTTAAAACTTTTCTTATATTATGCAGTTTGGAAACTCCATCATGCACGGATCCGTGAAGGGACATTTGGGAGCACATTCAGGCCTATGGTCAAAAAGGAGATATCTTCAGATAAAAAGTGGTGAGAAGCTTCCTGAGAAACGACTTTGTGATGTATGCATTCCACTCAGGGAGTTATACCTCTTTTCTCACAAGGCAGTGTTTGAACAATGTTCCTGTGAAACCGAAATAGTGATATTTTTGAGTGCATTGAGGACTATGGCGAATAGTGAAATATACTGAAATAAAATCGAGGAAGAAGCGTTCCAAGAATCGGTTCTCTGATATGTGCATTCACTTCACTGAGTTAATACTTGCTCTATGTTGCCCAGTTTCGAAACTCTGTCTTTGAAAAATCTGCGAATGGATATTCAGTGATGTCCAGAGGCTTGTTGTGAGGAGGAAACCTCTTCCGAGGAAACTTGCAGAGAACATTTCTGAGCAACTGCTTTGCAATGTGTGTATTCAACTCATAGACATAAACCATTCTTTGTATTGAACAGTGTGAAATCACTGTTTTTGTGGAATCTGAGGAAGGACATTTGGGAACGATACTTAGAACATGGAGAAAGAAATATCCTCTGGTAAAATCCAGAAGGAAGCTTTCTGTGAAGCTGCTCTGTGTCGTCTTAATGGCTCTCACTCAATTAAGCCCCTCTTTTCATTGAGCAGTTTTCTAATCCTGGTATGCTTAGTGTGTGACGGGATATTCAGGAGCACTTTGAGACTTATGGTGAAAAAGGAAATATGTTCGGAGGAAAATTGGAGAGAAGCTTTCTGAGGAACTACCCTGTGATGTTTCCATTCCACTCACAGTGTTATACATCTCTTCTCATACAGCTTAGGGGAAATACTTTTGGAGAAACAGGTACCAAGTGGTATTCGGGAACATGTTGGTGCCAATGGTGAAAAGGGAAATAGCCTCAGACTAAAACTGGAAAAAGCTTTTGAGGAAACTACTCTGTGATATGTGTAATCAACTCACATAGATAATTTTTTCTTTCCATTACCCAGCTTGGAAACTGTCGTTGACTGTTCCACAAAGAGACCTTCGGGAGCACTTTGAGGACTATTGTGAAAAACGAAATATCTTCAGATAAAACGGGAGAGAAACTTTTGTGAATCTGCTTTTTGCTGTGTTTATTCATCTCATATAGATGAAGCTTTCTTTACATTACACAGCATGGAAACTCCCTCGTGGATGGATCCACGAAGTGATATTTGGGATCACATTCACACCTGTAGTGAAATAGGAAATACAGTCAGATCAAAACGAGAGAGAAGCATTCTGAGAAACTGCTTGTTGACATGTGCTTTCCATTCAGGGAGTTATAACTTTCTTCTCATAAGGCACAATTTGAACACTGTTCTTGTAAAACAAAAAGAGTGATATTTGGAGCACATTGAAGACCATGGCAAAATTGAGATGTCCAATAAAAAACAGAAAGAAGCACTCGAAGAAACTGCTTCCTGACATCTTCATTTTTACACAGGGTGAAAGCTGACTCTACATTTCCCAGTTTGAATGTCAGTCTTTGAGGGTTCTGTGAAGGGATACTAAGTGGCAACCGTAGGCCTCTGTCGAGCAAGGAAATGTCTTCCATGGAATATTTGAGAAGCTTTCTGTGCAACTCTTTTGTGAAGTTTGCGCTCATCTCATAGAGTTAAATCATTCTTTGGATTGAGTAGTCTGAAATCACTGTTTCTGTGGAGCCTGAGAAAGGTCACTTGGAAATGCTTATTAGAATATCCTGAACAAGAAATAGCCTCAGAGAAAAACCAGAAGGAATCTTTCTATGAAACTGCTCTGTGTCACGTGAATTCCACTCACACTGTTAAGCTTCACTTTTCATTGAGCAGCATCAAAACACTATTTTTGTTTAGCCTGCGAAGGGATTTTCAGGAGCGCCCTGAGGCTTATGGTGAGAAAGGAAACGTCTTCAGACAGAAACTGGAGAGAGGCTTTCTGAAAATCTGCTTTGTGACGTGTGCATTCCACTCACAGAATTCCACTCACAGAATGATGTGAGCATTCCACTCACAGAATAACGTGTGCATTCCAGTCAACTTTATTCTCCTAGAGGATTCCGGAATCCCTCTTGGAGAGAAAGCTAACAAGAGACATTCAGGAGTATAGGGATGGCTATGGTGAAAAAGGAAATATCCTCAGACAAAAATTGGCAAGATTTCTGTGAAACTGCTTTGTGTTAGATATATTAATTCTTCTCGCATAGTTAAAACTTTTGTTACATTACGCAGTTTGGAAACTCCGTCATGCACGGATCCGTGAAGGGACATTCAGGAGCACATTCAGTCCTATGGTGAAAGAGGAGATATCTTCAGATAAAAAGTGGAGAGAGGCTTTCGAAGAAACGACTTTGTGATGTATGCAACCCACTCAGGGAGTTTTACCTCTTTTCTCAGAAGGCAGTGTTTGAACACTGTTCCTGTGAAACCCAAAAAGTGATATTTCAGAGTGCATTGAGGACTATGGCGTAGAGTGAAATGTACTGAAATAAAATCGAGGAAGAAGCATTCCAATAATCTGCTCTCTAATATATGAATTCACTTCAAAGAGTTAATGCTTACTCTATGGTGCCCTGTTTTGAAACTCTGTCTTTGAAGGATCTGTGAAGGGATATTTAGTGACGCCCGGAGGCATGTGGTGAGCAAGGAAACGTCTTCTGATGAAACCTGAAGAGAAAGTTTCTGAGCAACTCCTTTGTGATGTGTACATTTGTCTCATAGAGTTAAACCATTCTTTGGATTGAACAGCTTGAAATCACTGTTTTTGTGGAATCTGAGGAAGGACATTTGTGAACGATCCTTAGAACATGGAGAAAGAAATATCCTAAGGTAAAATCCAGAAGGAAACTTTCTGTGAAACTGCTGTGTGTCATCTTAATGGCTCTCACGCAAATAAGCCCCTCTTTTCATTGAGCAGTTTTCTAACCCTGTGTATGCTTAGCGTGTGACTGGATATTCGGGAGCACTTTGAGGCTTACGGTGAAAAAGGAACTATTTTCAGACCAAAGCTGGAGAGAAGCTTTCTGGGGAAATGCCTTGTGACGTGTGCATTCCACTCACAGTGTTATGCCTCTCTTCTCATATAGCACCGGGGAAACCCTTTTGGAGAAACACGTACCATGCGATATTCAGGTGCTTGTTGGTGCCGATGGTGAAAAGGGAAACAGCTTCAGTCTCATATTGGAAAATTTTTCTAGGAAACTACTCTGTTATATGTGTAATCATCTCGCATAGAGAAAGCTTTCCTTACATTACGCAACTTGGAAACTGTCATGGAAAGATGCAGGAAGGGACCTTCGTGAACACATTCAGGAATATGGTGAAAAAGGAAATATCTTCAGATAAAAACTGGAAAGAAGATTTCTGTGAATCTGCTTTATGCTATCTTTATTCGTCTTACAGAGATGAAGCTTTCTTGACATTACATAGCTTGGAAACTCCCTCTTGGATGGATACACGAAGCGATATTTGGGATCACATTCAGGCCTATAGTGAAATAGGAAATGTAGTCAGATCAAAACGGGAGAGAAGCTTTCTGAGAAACTGCTTGGTGACGTGTGCATTCCACTCAGGGAGTTATAACATTCTTCTCGTAAGGCACAATTTGAACACTGTTCCTGTAAAACCAAAAGAGTGATATTCGGAGCACATTGAAGACTATGGCAAAATAGAAATGTCCAAAAAACAACAGAAAGAAGCACTCGAAGAAACTGCTCTCTGAGATGTCCATTTTTTACACAGGGTTAAAGCTTACTCTACATTTCCCAGTTTGAAAGTCGGTCTTAGAGGTTTCTGTGAAGGGCTAGTAAGTGGCAACTGGAGGCCTGTATCAAGCAAGGAAATGTCTTCCATCAAATATTTGAGAGAAGGTTTCTCCGCAACTCTTTTGTGAAGTTTGTGCTCATCTCATAGAGTTAAATCATTCTTTGGATTGAGTAGTTTGAAATCCCTGTTTCTGTGGAATCTGAGAAAGGACATTTGGAAATGCTCTTCAGAATATCCTGAAAAAGAAATAACCTCAGAGAGAAATCAGAAGGAAGCTTTCTGTGAAACTGCTCTGAGTCATGTGAATTCCGTTCACACTATTAAACTTCTCTTTTCATTGAGCAGCATCAAAACACTATTTTTGTTTAGTCTGCGAAGGGATATTCAGGAGCACTTTGAGGCTTACGGTGAGAAAGGGAACGTCTTCAGATAGAAACTGGAGAGGGTCTTTCCGAGAAGCTGCTTTGTGACGTGTGCATTCCACTCACAGAATTCCACTCACAGAATGACGTGTGCATTCCACTCACCTTTCTTCTCCTAGAGGATTCCGGAATCCCCCTTGGAGAAAAAGCTAACAAGAGACATTCAGGAGTATAGGGATGGCTATGGTGAGAAAGGAAATATCCTCAGACAAAAATCGGCAAGAAGATTTCTGTGAAACTGCTTTGTGTTAGATATATTAATTCTTCTCACATAGTTAAAACTTTTCTTATATTACGCAGTTTGGAAACTCCGTCATGCACGGATGCATGAAGGGACATTCAGGAGCACTTTCAGGCCTATGGTGAAACAGGAGATATCTTCAGATAAAAAGTGGAGAGAAGTTTCTCAGAAAGTACTTTGTGATGTATGCATTCCACTCAGGGAGTTGTAACTCTTTTCTCACAAGGCAGTGTGTGAACACTGTTCCTGTTAAAACGAAATGTGATATTTCGGAGCATATTGGAGACTATGACAAAGAGTGAAATATACTGAAACAAAATCCAGAAAGAAGTGTTCCAAGAATCTGCTCTCTGATATGTGCATTCACTTCACAGAGTTAATGCTTCCTGTATGTTGCCCAGTTTTGAAACTCTGTCTTTGAAGGATCTGTGAAGGGATATTCAGTGACGCCCGGAGGCTTGTGGTGAGCAAGGAAACGTCTTCCGATGAAACCTGCAGGGACACTTTCTGAGCAATGGCTTTGCAATGTGTGTATTCATCTGATGGAGTTAAACCGTTCTTTGGATTGAACAGCTTGAAATCACTGTTTTTGTGGAATCTAAGGGAGCATATTTGGGAACGATCCTTAGAACATGGAGAAAGAAATATTTTCAGTGAAAATCCAGGAGGAAGCTTTCTGTGAAACTGCTCTGTGTCGTCTTAATGGCTTTCACTCAGTTAAGCCCCACTTTTCATTGAGCCGTTTTCTAACCCTGTGTATGCTAAGTGTGAGATGGGATATGTGGGAGCACTTTGAGGCTCACGGTGAAAAAGGAAATATGTTCAGACCAAACTGGAGAGAGGCTTTCCAAGGAACTCATTTGTGACGTGTGCATTCCACTCATAGTGTTATACATCTTCTCATACAGCGTCGGGGAAACCCTTTAGGAGAAACAGGCACGAAGTGATATTCGTGAGCATGTTGATTCCGATGGTGAAAAGGGAAATTGCCTCAGCCTAAAACTGGGATAAGCCTTCAAGGAAATTACTCTGTGATATGTTTTATCATCTCACATATATAATACATTTTTTACATTACACAGCTTGGAAACTGTCATGGACGGATACACGAAGGGACCTTTGGGAAAACGTTGAGGGCTCTGGTGAAAAACGAAATATCTTCAGATCAGAACGGGAAAGAAGCTTTCTGTGAACCTGCTTTTGCTATGTTTATTCATCTCACATAGATGAAGCTTTTTTTATGGTACACAACTTGGAAACTCCCTCATGGACGCATCTGCGAAGTAATATTTGGGATCACATTCGGGCCTATAGTGAAATAGGAAATATAGTCAGATCAAAACGGGAGAGAAGCTTTCTGGGAAAATGCTTGGTGACGTGTGCATTCCACTCAGGGTGTTATAAATTTCTTCTCATAAGGCACAATTTGAAAACTATTCTTGTAAAACCAAAAGAGTGATATTCGGAGCACACTGATGAATAGGGCAAAATTGAAATGTCCAATATAAAACAGAAAGAAGCACTCGAAGAAACTTCTCTCTGACATGTCCATTTTTACACAGGGTTAAAGCTTACTCTAAATTTTCCAGTTTGAAAGTCGGTTTTGAGGGTTCTGCGAAGGAATAGCAACCAGAGGCCTGTGTCGAGCAAGGAAATGTCTTCCATCGAATATTGAAGAGAAGCTTTCTGCACAACTCTTTTGTGAAGTTTGTGCTCTTCTCATAGAGTTAAATCATTCTTTGGATTGAGTAGTTTGAAATCACTGGTTCTCTGGGATCCTAGAAAGGACATTTGGAAATGCTGTTTAGAGTATCCTGAAAAAGAAGTAATGTCAGAGAGAAACCAGAGGGAAGCTTTCTGTGAAACTGCTGTGTGTCACGTGAATTCAGTTCACACAATTAAGCTTCTCTTTTCATTGAGCAATATGACAACACTTATTTGTTTAGTCTGAGAAGGGATATTCAAGAGTGCTTTGAGGTATACAGTGAGAAAGGAAACATCTTCAGATAGAAACTTGAGAGAAGATTTCTGAGGAGCTGCTTTGTGACGTGCGCATTCCACTCACAGAATTCCACTCACGAAATGACGTGTGCATTCCACTCACAGAATGACGTGTGCATTCCACACACCTTTCTTCTCCTAGAGGATTCCAGAATCCCTTTTGGAGAAGAAGCTACCAAGAGACATTCAAGAGTATAAGGATGGCTATGGTGAAAAAGAAAATATCCTCAGAGAAAAACTGGAAAGAAGATTTCTGTCAAACTGATTTGTGTTAGATATATTTAATGATTTCGCATAGTTAAAACTTTTCTTATATTATGCAGATTGGAAAGTCCGTCATGCACGGATCCACGAATGGACATTCGGGAGCACATTCAGGCCTACGGTGAAAGAGGAGATATCTTCAGATAAAAAGTGAATAGAAGCTTTTTGAGAAACGACTTTGTGATGCATGCATTCCACTCAGGGAGATATACCTCTTTTCTCACAAGGCAGTGTTTGAACACTGTTCCTGGGAAACTGAAAAAGTGATAATTCGGAGTGCATTGAGGACTATGGCGAATAGTGAAATATACTGAAATAAAATCGAAGAAGATGCGTTCCAAGAATCTGCCCCCTGATATGTGCATTTATTTTACAGAGTTAATGATTACTCTTTGTTGCTCTGTTTCGAAACTCCGTCTTTGAAGGATCTGTGAAGGGATATTTAGTGACGCCCGGAGGCTTGCGGTGAGCAAGGAAACGTCTCCCGATGAAACCTGCAGAGAAATTTTCTGAGCAACTGCTTTGTGATATGTGTATTCGTCTCATAGAATTAAACCGTACTTTGGATTGGACAACTTGAAACCACTGTTTTTGTGGAATCTGAGGAAGGACATTTGGGAACGATCCTTAGAAGATGGAGAAAGAAAGATCCTCAGGTAACACCCGGAAGGAAGCTTTCTGTGAAACTGCTCTGTGTCGTCTTAATGTCTCTCACTCAGTTAAGCCCCTCTTTTCATTGAGAAGTTTTCTCACCCTGTGTATGCTTAGCGTGTGATGGGATATTCGGGAGCACTTTGAGGCTTACGGTGAAAAGGAAATATGCTCAGACCAAAACTGGAGAGAAGCATTGTGACGTGTGCATTACACTCATTGTGTCATGCTCAGACCAAAACTGGAGAGAAGCCTTGTGACGTGTGCATTACACTCATTGTGTCATACCTATCTTCTCATACAGCGTCAGGGAAACCCTTTGGGAGAAACAGGTACCAAGTGATATTTGGGACATGTTGGTGCCAATGTTGAAAAGGGAAATTGTGTTAGACTAAAACTGGAAAAACCTTTCTAAAAAACTACTCTGTGATATGTGCAATCATCTCACATAGATAATGCTTGTTTTACATTACGCACTTTGGACACTCTCATGGATGGAACCATGAAGGGACCTTCGGGAGCACTTTGAAGACTATGGTGAAAAACGAAATACCTTCAGATTTGAACGGGAATGAAGTTTTCTGTGAATCTGCTTTATGCTATGTTTATTCATCTCACATAGAGGAAGCTTTCCTTACATTACACAGCTGGGAAACTCCTTCGTGGATGGATCCACAAAGGGATATTTGGGATACATTCGGGCCGATAGTGAAATGGGAAATATAGTCAGATCAAAACGGGAGAGAAGCTTCCTGAGAAACTGCTTGGTGACGTGTGCATTCCACTCAGGGAATTATAACTTTCTTCTCATAAGGCACAATTTGAACACTGTTCTTGTAAAACCAAAAGAGTGATATTCGGAGCACATTGAAGACTATGGCAAAATTGAAATGTCCAATAAAAAACAGAAAGAAACACTCGAAGAAACTGCTGTTTGACATTTCCATTTTTACACAGGGTTAAAACTTTCTCTACATTTCCCAGTTTGAAAGTCAGTCTTTGAGGTTTCTGCGAAGGGATAGTAAGTGGCAACCACAGGCCTGTGTTGAGCAAGGAAATGTCTTCCATTGAATATTTGAGAGAAGCTTTCTGCACAACCCTTTTGTGAAGTTTGCACTCATCTCATAGAGTTAAATCATTCTTTGGATTGAATAGTTTGAAATCACTGTTTCTGCAAAATCTGCGAGAGGACATTTGGAAACGCTCTTTAGAATATCCTGAAAAAGAAATAACCTCAGAGAGAAACCAGAAGGAAGCCTTCTCTGAAACTGCTCTGAGTCACGTAAATTCTGCTCACACAGTTAAGCTTCTCTTTTCATTGACCAGAATCATAACACTGTTTTTGTTTAGTCTGCAAAGGGATATTCAGGAGTAGTTTGAGGCTTACAGTGAGAAAGGAAACGTCTTCAGATAGAAACTGGAGAGAAGTTTCCTGAGGAGCTGCTTTGTGACGTGTGCATTCCACTCACAGAATTCCACTCACAGAATGACGTGTGCATTCCACGCACAGACTGACGTGTGCATTCCACTCACCTTTCTTCACCTAGAGGATTGTGGAATCCCTTTTGGAGAAAAAGCTGCCAAGAGACATTCGCGAGTACAGGGATGGCAATGGAGAAAAAGGAAATATGCTCAGATAAAAACTGGAAAGAAGGTTTCTGTGAAACTGCTTTTTGTTAGATATATTTATTCATCTCGCATAGTTAAAACTTTTCCTATATTACGCAGTTTGGAAACTCCGTCATGCATGGATCTACAAAGGGACACTTGGGAACACATTTAGTTGTACGGTGAAAGAGGAGATATCTTCAGATAAAAAGTGAATATAAGCTTTCTGAGAAACGACACTGTGATGTATGCATTCCACTCAGGGAGTTATACCTCTTTTCTCACAAGGCACTGTTTGAACACCATTCCTGTGAAACCGAAAAGGTGATATTTTGGAGCACATTGAGGACTATGTCCAATAGTGAAATATACTGAAAAAAAATCGAGGAAAGAGCTTTCCAAGAATCTGCTCTGTGATATGCGCATTCACTTCACAGAAATAATGTTTATTCTATGTTGCCCAGTTTTGATACTCTGTCTTTGGAGAATCTGTGAAGGGATATTTAGTAATGCCTGGAGGCTTGTGGTGAGAAAGGAAACATCTTCCGGTGAAACCTGCAGAGAAACTTTTGGAGTCACTCCTTTTTGATGCGTGTATACGTCTCATAGAGTTAAACCATTCTCTGGATTGAACAGCTTGAAATCACTGTTTTTGTGGAATCTGAGGAAGGATATTTGGGAATGATCCTTAGAACATGGAGAAAGAAATATCCTCAAGTAAAATCCAGAAGGAAGCTTTCTGTGAAACTGCTCTGTGTCGTCTTAATGGCTCTCACTCA
>NW_012122410.1:128462-212986 GCF_000951035.1 Colobus angolensis palliatus
CCTTAGAACATGGAGAAAGAAATATCCTCAAGTAAAATCCAGAAGGAAGCTTTCTGTGAAACTGCTCTGTGTCGTCTTAATGGCTCTCACTCAAATAAGAACCACTTTTCATTGAGCAGTTTTCTAACCCTGTGTATGCTTAGCGTGTGACAGGATATTCGGGAGCACTTTGAGGCTTACAGTGGAAAAGGAACTATGTTCAGAGCAAAGCTGGAGAGAAGCTTTCTGGGGAACTGCCTTGTGACGCGTGCATTCCACTCACAGTGTTATGCCTCTCTTCTCATACAGTGTCGGGGAAACCCTTTTGGAGAAACAGGTGCCAAGTGATATTGGGGAGCGTGTTGGTGCCAATGGTGAAAAGGGAAACAGCCACAGACTGAAACAGGAAAAAGCTCTCTAGAAAACTACTCTGTGATATGTGTAATCATCTTACATAGATAATGCCTCCTTTACATTACGCAGCTTGGAAACTGTTATGGACGGATCCATGAAGGGACCTTCAGGAGCACTTTGAGGACTGTGCTAAAATTCGAAATATCTTCTGAGAAAAACGGGAAAGAAGCTTTCTGTTAATCTTCTTTTTGCTATGTTTATTCATCTCACATAGATGAAGCATTCTTTACATTGCACAGCTTGGAAACTCCTTCATCGATGGAACCACGAAGGGATATTTGGGATCACCTTTGGGCCTACAGTAAAATAGGAAATATACTCAGATCAAAACGGGAGAGAAGCTTTCTGTGAAAATGCTCGGTTACTGGTGCATTCCTCTCAGGGAGTTATACCTTTCTTCTCATAAGGCACAATTTGAACACTGTTGCTGTAAAACCAAAAAGTGATATTCAAAGCACTTTGAAGTCTATGACAAAATTGGAATGTCCAATATAAAAGAGAAAGAAGCACCGAAGAAACTGCTCTCTAACATGGCCATTTTCACACTGGGTTAAAGCTTACTCTACATTTCCCAGTTTGAAAGTCAGTCTCTGAGGGCCCTGCAAAGGGATGGTAAGTGGCAACCTTAGCCCTGTGTTGAGCAAGGAAATGTCTTCCATTGAATATTTGAGAGAAGCTTTCTGCACAACTATTTTGTGAAGTTTGTACTCATCTCATAGAGTTAAATCATTCTTTGGATTTAGTAGTTTGAAATCACTGTTTCTGTGGAATCTGAAAAGGACATTTGGAAACGCTTTTTAGAATATCCTGAAGAGGAAATAACCTCAGAGAGAAAGCAGAAGGAAGCTTTCTGTGAAACTGCTCTGTGTCACGTGAATTCCGCTCACACAGTTAAGCTTCTCTTTTCATTGAGCAGTATCATAATGCTGTTTTTGCTTAGTGTGCAAAGGGATATACAAGAACGTTTTGAGGCTTACGGTGAGAAAGGCAACGTCTTCAGATAAAAACTGGAGAGAAGCTTTTGGAGGAGCTGCTTTGTGACGTGTGCAATCCACTCACAGAATTCCACTCACAGAATGACATGTGCATTCCACTCCCAGAAAGACGTGTATATTCCACTCACCTTTCTTCTGCTAGAGGATTCCGGAATTCCTTTTGGAGAAAAAGCTACCAAGACACATTTGGGAGTATAGAGATGGCTATGGTGAAAAAGAATATATCCTCAGACAAAAACTTGAGAGAAGATTTCTGTGAAACTGTTTTGTGTTAGATATATTTATTCACCTCGCATAGTTAAAACTTGTATTATATTATGCTGTTTGGAAAGTCCGTCATGCTCGGATCCACGAAGGGACATACAGGAGCACATTCAGGCCTAGGATGAAAGAGGAGATATCTTCAGATAAAAAGTGAAGAGAAGCTTTCTGAGAAACGAACTTGTGATGTATGCATTCCACTCAGGAAGTTATACCTCTTTTCTCACAAGGCAGCATTTGAACATTGTTCCTGTGAAACCAAAAAGTGATATTTCGGAGCGTATTGAGGACTATGGCAAATAGTGAAATATCCTGAAAGAAAATCGAGGAAGAAGCATTCCAAGAATTTGCTCTCTTATATGTGCATTCACTTCACAGAGTTAATGCTTACTCTATGTTGCCCAGTTTCAAAACTCTCTCCTTGAAGGCTCTGTGAAGGGATACTTAGTGACACCCACAGGCTTGTGGTGAGCAAGGAAACGTCTTGTGGTGAAACCTGCAGAGAAACTTTCTCAGCAACTGCTTTGCAATGTGCGTATTCATCTCATAGAGTTAAACTCTTCTTCGGATTGAACAGGTTGAAATCACTCTTTTTGTGGGATCTGAGGAAAGATTTTTGGGAATGACCATTGGAATATGGAGAAAGAAATATACTTAGGTAAAACCCAGAAGGAAGCTTCCTGTGAAACTGCTCTGTGTAGTCTTAATATCCCTCACTCAGTTAAGACCCTCTTTTCATTGAGCAGTTTTCTAACTCTGTGTATGCTTAGCATGTGATGGGATAGTCGGGAGCATTTGAGGATTACGGTGAAAAAAGAAATATGTTCAGACCAAAACTGGAGAGAAGCTTTCCGAGGAACAGCCTTGTAACATGTGCATTCCACTCACAGTGTTATACCTCTCTTCTCATACAGCGTCAGGGAAACCATTTCGGAGAAACAGGTACCAAGTGATATTCGGGAGCATGTTGGTGCTGATGGCGAAAAGGGAAGTAGCCTCAGAATAAAACTGGAAAAAGCTTTTTGGGAAACTACTCTGGATATGTGTAATCGTCTCACAGAGATAATGCTTTCTTTACATTACGCAGCTTGGAAACTGTCATGGACGGGTCCATGAAGGGACCTTCGGGAGCACATTCAGGACTATGGTGAAAAACGAAGTATCTTCAGATAGAAGCAGGAAAGAAGCTTTCTGTGAATCTGCTTTTTGCTATTTTTATTCATCTCACATAGATGAAGTTTTCTTTAACTTACTCAGGTTGGAAACTGCCTCGTGGATGGATCCACGAAGGGATAATTGGGATTACATTCAGGCTGTAGTGAAATAGGAAACATAGATCAAAATGGGAGAGAAGCTTTCTGAGAAACTGCTTGGTGATATGTGCATTCCACTCAGGGAGTTACAACTTTCTTCTCATAAGTCTCAATTTGAACACTGTTCCTGTAAAACCAAAAGACTGATATTCGGAGCACATTGAAGACTATGGCAAAACTGAAATGTCCAATAAAAAACAGAAAGAAGCACTGGAAGAAATTGTTCTCGGACATGTCCATTTTCACAAAGGGTTAAAGTTACTCTACATTTCCCAGTTTGAAAGTCGTCCTTTGAGGGTTATTCGAAGTGATAGGAAGTGGCAACTGGAGGACTGTCTGGAGCAAGGAAATGTCTTCCATCGATTATTTGAGAGAAGCATCTGCGCAAATTTTTTGTGAAGTTTGTGCTCATTCTCATAGAGTTATGCCATTCTTTGGATTGAGTAGCTTGAAATGACTGTTTCTGTGGAATCTGAGAAAGGACATTTGGAAACGCTCTTTAGAATATCCTGAAAAAGAAATAACCTCAGAAAGAAACCAGAAGGAAGCTTTCTGTTAAACTCCTCTGTGTCACGTGAATACCACTTGCACAGTTAAGCTTCTCTTTTCATTGAGCAATATCATAACACTGTTTTTGTTTCATCTGCGAAGGGATATTCAGGAGCGCTTTAAAGCTTATGCTGATAAAGGAAACATCTTCAGATAGAAACTGGAGAGAAGCTTTCCGAGGAGCTGCTTTGTGACAGGTGCATTCCACTTACAGAACTCCACTCACAGAATGACCTGTGCATTCCACTCACAGAATGACGTGTGCATTTCACTCACCTTTCTTCTCCTAGAGGATTCCGGAATCCCTTTTCAAGAAAAAGCTACCAAGAAACATTCGGGAGTATAGGGATGGCTCTGCTGAAAAAGGAAATATCCTCAGACAAAAAATGGAAAGAAGATTTCTGTGAAACTGCTTTGTGTTAAATGTATTTACTCAATTCACATAGTTAAAACTTTTCTTATATTACGCAATTTGGACACTCCATCATGCATGGATATGCAAAGGAACATTCGGGAGCAAAATCAGGCCCACGGTGAAAGAGGAGGTATCTTCAGATAAAAAGTGGACAGAAGCTTTCTGATTAACGACTTTGTGATGAATGCATTCCACTGAGGGAGTTATACCTCTTTTCTCACAAGGCAGTGTTTGAACACGGTTCCTGTGAAACCAAAAACGTGATATTTCAGAGCGCATTGACGACTATGGCGAATAGTGATATATACTGAAGTAAAATCGATGAAGAAGCCTTCCAAGAATCTGCTCTCTGATATGTGCATTCACTTCACAGAGTTAATGCTTACTCTATGTTGCTCAGTTTTGAAACACTGTCTTTGAAGTATCTGGGAAGAGATATTTAGTGACACCCGGAGGCTTGTGAGCAAGGAAACATCCTCCAATGAAACCTGCAGAGAAACTTTCTGAGTAACTGCTTTGCAATGTGTGTATTCGTCTCATTGAGTTAAACCGTTCTTTGGATAGAACAGCTTGAAATCACTGTTGTTGTGAAATCTGAGGAAGGAACTTTGGGAACGTTACCTAGAATATGGAGAAAGAAGTATCCTCAGGTAAGACCCGAAAAGTAGCTTTCTGTGAAACTGCTCAGTGTCGTCTTAATGCCTCCCACTCAGTTAAGCCTCTCTTTTCATTGAGCAGTTTTATAACCCTGTGTATGTTTAGCATGTGTTGCGATATTCGGGAGCACTTTGAGGCTTACGGTGAAAAAAGAAATATGTTCAGACCGAAACTGGAGAGCAGCTTTCCTAGGAAATGCTTTGTCTCACGTCCATTTCAGTCAGAGTGTTATACCTCTCTTCCCATACAGCGTTGGGGAAACTCTTTTGGAGGAACAATTACCAAGTGATATTCAGGAGCATGTTGATGCAGATGGTGAAAAGGGAAATAGCATCAGAGAAAAACTGGAAAGAAGTTTTCAAGGAAACTACTATTTGATATGTGTAATCATCTTGCATAGATAAAGCTTTCTTTACATTGCAGAACTTGGAAACTGTCATGCACGGATCCAGGAAGGGACCCTCGAAGCACATTCAGGATGGTGGTGAAAAAAGGTAATCTCTTCAGATAAAAACTGGAAAGAAGATTTCTGTGAATATGCCTTTTGCTATGTTTATTCATCTCACAGAGGTGAAGCTTTCTTTCCATTATACAGCTTGGAAACTCTCTCTTGGATGGATCCGCGAACAGATATTTGGGATCATATTCGGCCTCATGGTGAAATAGGAAATATAGCCAGATAAAAACTGGAGAGAAGCTTTCTGAGAAACTGCTTGGTGATGTGTACATTCCACTCAGGGAGTTGTAACTTCCTTCTATAAGCCACAGTTTGAACACTGTTCCTGGAAAACGAAAAGAGAGATATTCCGAACCCATTGAAGAATATGGCAAAAAGTGAAATGTCGTACAATGAAAAAAAGAAGGAAGCACTCGAAGAAATGCTCTCTGACATATCCATTCTTTTCACAGGGTTAATGCTTACTCTACATTTTCCAGTTTGAAAGTCGGTCTTTGAGGGATCTGCGAAGAGATAATAAGTATGAACTGGAGGCCTTTGTCGAGCAAGGAAATGTTTTCATCGAATATTTGAGAGTAGCTTTCTGTGCAACTCTTTTGTGAGGTTTGTGCTCGTCTTATAGAGTTAAATAATTCTTTGGATTGAGTAGCTTCAAGTCACTGTTTCTGTGGAATCTGAGAAAGGACATTTGGAAACGCTCTTTAGGATACCCTGAAAAAAAATAACCTCAGAGAGAAACCAGAAGGAAGCTTTCAGTGAAACTGCTCTGTGTCACGTGAATTCTACTCACACAGTTAAGCTTCCCTTTTCATTGAGCAGTATCATAACACTGCTTTTTGTAGCCTGTGAAGGGATATTCAGGAGCACTTTGAGGCTCATGGTGAGAAAGGAAACGTCTTCAGACACAAACTGGAGAGAAACTTTCTGAGGAGCTGATTTATGACGTGTGCATTCCACTCACAGAATTCCAATCACAGAATGACTTGTGAATTCCACTCACAGAATGACGTGTGCATTCCACTCACCTTTCTTCTCCTACAGGATTCCCGAATCCCTTTGGGATGAAAAAGCTACCAAGAGACATTCGGGAGTATTGGGATGGCTATGGTTAAAAGGGAAATATCCTCAGGCAAAAACTGAAAAGAAGATTTCTGTGAAACTGCTTTCTGTTAGATATCTTTATTCATCTCACCCAGTTAAAACTTTTCTTATATTATGCAGTTTGGGAACTCCGTCATGCACAGATCTGTGAAGGGACATTCAGGAGCACCTTCAGGCCTACAGTGAAAGAGGAGATATCTTCAGATAAAAACTGGATAGAAGCTTTCTGAGAAACGACTTTGTGACATATGCATTCCACTCAGGGAGTTATACCTCTTTTCTCACAAGGCAGTGTTTGAACTCTGTTCCTGTGAAACTGAAAAGGTGACATTTCAGAGCACATTGAGGACTATGGCAAATAGTGAATATACCGAAATAAAATCAAGGAAGATGCGTTCCAAGAATCTGCTCTCTGATATGAGCATTCACTTCACAGAGTAAATGCTTACTCTATTTTGCCTAGCTTCGAAACTCTCTCTTTGGAGAATCTGTGAAGGGATATTTAGTGAAGCCCAAAGGCTTCTGGTGAGCAAGGAAACGTCTTCTGATGAAACCTGCAGAGAAAGTTTCTGAGCAACTGCTTTGTGATGTGCGTATTCATCTCATAGAGTTAAACCGTTCTTTGGATTGAACAGAATGAAATCACTCTTTTTGTGGAATCAAAGGAAGGATATTTGGAAACGATCATTAGAACATGGAGAAAGAAATATCCTCAGGTAAAACCCAGAAAGAAGCTTTCTGTGAAACTATTCTGTTTCGTCTTAATGGCTCTCACTCAGTTAAGACCCTCTTTTCATTGAGCAGTTTTCTAATTCCTTGTATGCTTAGCATGTGACGGTATATTCGGGAGCATTTTGAGGATTACGTTGAACAAAGAAATATGTTCAGACCAAAACTGGAGAGAAGCTTTCTGAGGAACTGCCTTGTGACGTCAGCATTCCACTCACAGTGTTATACCTCTCTTCTCATACAGCGTAGGTGGAAACCGATTTGGAGAAACAGGTACCAAGTGATATTCGGGACCATTTTGATGCCGACGGCAAAAAGGGAAAGAGCCTCAGAATAAATCTGGAAAACTCTTTCTAGGAAACTACTCTGTGATATGTTTAATCATCTCACAGAGATAATGCTTTCTTTATATTACGCAGCTTGGAATCTGTCATGGACGGATCCACGAAGGGACCTTCGGTAGCACATTCAAGACTAGGGTGAAAAACAAAATATCTTCAGATAAAAGCGGGAAAGAAGCTTTCTGTGAATCTGCTTTTTGCTATGTTTATTAGACTCACATAGATGCAGTTTTCTTTACATTACTCAGCTTGGAATCTGCCTCATGGACGGATCCACGAAGGGATATTTGGGATCACATTTGGGCCTATAGTGAAATAGTCAGATCAAAACGGCAGAGAAGCTTTCTGAGAAACTGATTGGTGATGTCTGCATTCCACTCAGGGAGTTACAACTTTCTTCTCATAAGGCACAATTTGAACACAGTTCCTGTAAAACCAAAAGACTGATATTCGGAGCACATTGAAGACTATGGCAAAATTGAAATGTCCAATAATAAACAGAAAGAAGCACTAGAAGAAATAGTCTCGGACATGTCCATGTTGACACAGGGTTAAAGTTACTCTACATTTCCCAGTTTGAAAGTTGGTCTTTGAGGGTTCTGCGAAGTGATAGTAAGTGGCAACCAGTGGCCTGTGTGGAGCAAGGAAATGTCTTCCATCGAATATTTGAGAGAAACACTCCATGCAACTCTTTTGTGAAGTTTGTGCTCATCTCATAGAGTTATGTCATTCTTTGGATTGAGTAGATTGAAATGACTTTTTCCGTGGAAATTGAGAAAGGACATTTGGAAACACTCTTTAGCATATCCTGGAAAAGAAATAACCTCAGAGAGAAACCAGAAGGAAGCTTTCTGTGAAACTGCTCTGTGTCACGTGAATTCCGCTCACACAGTTAATCTTCTCTTTTCATGGAGCAGTATCATAATACTGTTTTTGTTTCGTTTGCAAAGGGATATTCAGGAGTGCTTTGGGGCTTATGGTGGGAAAGGAAACGTCTTCACGTAGAAACTGGAGAGAAGCTTCCTGAGGAGCTGCTTTATGACGTGTGCATTCCACTTACAGAATTCCACTCACAGAATGACCTGTGCATTCCACTCACAGAATGACGTGTGCAGTCCACTCCCCTTTCGTCTCCTAGAGGATTCCGGAATCCCTTTTGGAGAAAAAGCTAACAAGAGACATTCAGGAGTACAGGGATGGCTCTGGTGAAAATGGAAATATCCTCAGACAAAAACCGGAGAGAAAATTTCTGTGAAATTGCTTTGTGTTAGATATATTTATTCATCTCACATAGTTAAAACTTCTCTGATATTACGCAGTTTGGAAACTCCGTCATGCATGCATCCGCGAAGGAACATTCGGGCTCACATTCAGACCTATGGTGAAAGAGGAGATATCTTCAGATTAAAAGTGGAGAGAAGCTTTCTGAGAAACGACTTTGTGATGTATGCATTCCACTAAGGGAGTTATACCTCTTTTCTCACAAGGCAGTGTTTGAACATTGTTCCTGTGAAACCGGTTTAGTCTGAGAAGGTATATTCAGGGGTGCTTTGAGACTCACGGTGACAAAGGAAACATCTTCACACAGAAACTGGAGAGAAGCTTTATGAGAAGCTGCTTTGTGATGTGTGCTTTCCACTCACAGAAATATATCTTTCTTCTCCTAGAGGATTCCAGATCCCTTTTGCAGAAAGAGCTACCAAGAGACATTCGGGAGCATAGGGACGGCTATGGTGAAAAAGTAAATATCCTCAGACAAAAACTGGAAAGAAGATTTCTGTGAAACTGCTTTGTTTTAGGCATATTTATTAATCTCGCATAGTTAAAATTTTTCTTATATTATGCAGTTTGGAAACTCCCTCATGCATGCATCCACGAAGGGACATGCGGGAGCACATTCAGGCCTATGGTGAAAGAGGAGATATCTTCAGAGAAAAACTGGATAGAAGCTTTCTGAGAAACTTTTTTGTGATGTATGCATTCCACTCAGGGATTTATAACTCTTTTCTCACAAGGCACTGTTTGAACACTGTTCCCGTGCAACCAAAAAAGTGATATTTAGGAGCACATTGAGGACTACACCGAATACTGTAATATACTGAAATAAAATTGGGGAAGAAGCGTTCCAAGAATCTGATCTCTGATATGGGCAATCACTTCAGAAAATTAATGCTTACTCTATGTTACTCAGTTTCAAAACTCTGTCTTCCAAGAATCTGTGAGGGGTTTTTTAGTGATGCCCAGAGGCTTGTGGTGAGCCAGGAAATGTCTTCCGATGAAAACTGCAGAGAAACTTTCTTAGCAACTGCTTTGCAATGTGTGTACTCGTCTCATAGAGATAAATCATTCTTTGGATTGAACAGCTTGAAATAGTTGTTTTTGTGGCATCTGAGGAAGGACATTGTGAACGATCCTTAGAATACGGGGGAAGAAATATCCTCAAGGAAAATCCAGAAGGAAGCTTTCTGTCAAACTGCTCTGTGTCATCTTAATTCCTCTCACTCAGTTAAACCAATCTTTTCGTGGAGCAGTTTACTAACCCTGTGTATGTTTCGCGTGTGATGGGATATTCGGGAGCACATTGACGCTTATGGTGAAAAAGGAAATTTCTTCCAACCGATATTGGGGGGGAAGATTTCCGAGGAAATGCTTTGTGACGTGTGTATTTCACTCAAAGTGTTATACCTCTCTTCTCATACAGCCTCAGGGAAACCCTTTTGGAGAAACAGGTATCAAATGATATTCAGCAGCATGTGGATGCCGATGGTGAAATGGGAAATAGCCTCAGACAAAACCTGGAAAGAAGCTTTCTAGGAAAAAACTCTGTGATATGTGTAATCATCTCACGTAGACAAAGCTTTCGTTACATTACGCAGGTTGGAAATGGTCATGGAGGGATCCACGAAGGGACATTCAGGAGCAGATTAAAGACTATGGTGAAAAAGGAAATATCTTCAGATAAAAACTGGAAAGAAGCTTTCTGTGAATCTGATTTTTGCTGTGTTCATTCATCTCACATAGATGAAGCTTTCTTTACATTATGCTGCTTGGAAACTCCCTCGTGGATGGATCCACGAAGGGATATTTGGGATCACATTCGGCCTATGGTGAAATAGGAAGTATAGTCAGATAAAAATTGGAGAGAAGCTTTCTGAGAAACTGCTTCGTGATGTTTGCATTCCACTCAGGGAGTTTTAACTTTCTTCTCATAAGGCACAGTTTGAACACTGTACCTCTAAAGCCAAAGGAGTGATATTCAGAGCATATTGAAGACTATAGTAAAATGTGAAATGTCGTCAAGTAAAAAACAGAAGGAAGCACTGGAAGAAACTGCTCTCTGACATGTCCATTCTTATCAGAGTGTTAAAGCTCACTGTACATTTCCCAGTTAGAATGTCGGTGTTTGAGGGTTCTGTGAAAGGATAGTAAGTGGCAACCGGAGGCTTGTGTTGAAGAAGCAAATACATTCCAACAAAAATCGTATAGAATTTTTCCGTGTAATTCTTTTGAGATTTATGTATTCATCTCATAGAGTTAAATCATTCTTTGGATTGAGCAGCTTGAAATCACTGTTTCTGTGGAATCTGAGAAAGGACATTTAGAAAAGCTCTTTAGAATATCCTGAAAAAGAAATAAACTCAGAGAGAAACCAGAAGGAAGCTTTCTCTGAAACTGCTCTGTGTTATGTAAATTCCACTCACACAGTTAAGCTTCTCTTTTCATTGAGCAGTATCATTCCAGGAATCTGCACTCTGATATGTGCATTCACTTCACAGAGTTAATGGTTACTCTATGTTGCCCAGTTTCAAAACTCTGTCTTTGAAGAATCTGTGAAGGGATGCTCAGTGAAGCCCAGAGACTTGTGGTGAGCAAGGAAACATCTTCTGATGAAACCTGCAGAGAAATTTTCTGAGCATCTGCTTTGTGATGTGTGTATTCGTCTCCTAGAGTTAACCATTCTTTGGCTTGAGCAGCTTGAAATCATTGTTTTTGTGGCATCTGAGGAAGGACATTTGGGAACGATCCTTAGAATATGGAGAAAGAAATATCCTCAAGTAAAATCCAGAAATAAGCTCTGTGTTGTCTTAATTCCTCCCACTCACTTAAGCCTTTCTTTTCATTGAGCTGTTTTCTAACGCTGTGTACGTTTACCGTGTGATGGGATATTCGGAACCACTTTGGGGCTTATGGTGAAAAAGGAAGTATGTTAAGAACAAAACTGGTGAGAAAATTTCCAAGGAACTGCTTTGAGACGTGTGCATTCCATTCACAACGTTATACCTCTCTTCTCATACAGTGTAGGGGAAACCCCTTTGGAGAAACAGGTACCAAGTGATATTCAGGAGCATGTTGATGCCAATGGTGAAAGGGGAAATAGCCTCAGACAACAACTACTAGGAAACTACTCTGTGATATGTGTAGTCATCTGACAGATAAAGCTTTCTTTACATTATGCAGCTTGCAAATTGTCATGGACGGATCCACGGAGGGACCTTTGGGAGCACCTTCAGGAGTGTAGTGAAAAAGTGAATATCTTCAGATAAAAACTGGAAAACAGCTTTCTGTGAATCTGCTTTTTGCTATGTTTATAGGTGTAGCTTTCTTTTCATTACGCAGCTTGGAAACTCCCTCTTGGATTGATCTGCGAAGGGATATTTGGGATCACATTCGGGGCTCTGTTGAAATAGGAAATATAGTCAGATAAAAACTGGGAAGAAGCTTTCTGAGAAACTACTTGGTGATGTGTGCATTTCACTCAGGGAGTTATAACTTTATTCTCATAAGGCACAGTTTGAACACTGTTCCTGTAAAACCAAAAGAGTGATATTCGGAGCACATTGAAGACTATGGCAAAAAGTGAAATGTCGTCCAGTAAAAAACAGAAAGAAGCACTCGAAGAAACTGCTCTCTGAGATGTCCATTCTTTTCACAGGGCTAAAGCTCACTCGACATTTCCCAGTTTGATAGTCGGACTTTGAGGGTCCTGTGAAGGAATAGTAAGTGGCAACTGGAGACCTGTGTCGAGCAAGGAAATGTCTTCCATCGAAAATCGGAGAGAATCTTTCTATGCAACTCTTTTGAGTTGTATGTATTCATCTCATAGGGTTAAAACATTGTTTGGATTGAGCAGTTTGAAATCACTGTTTCTGTGGAATCTGAGAAAGGAAATTTGGAAACGCTCTTTAGAATATCCTTAAAAAAATAACCTCAGAGGGAAACCAGAAGGAAGCTTTCTGTGAAACTGCTCTGTGTCACCTGAATTCGGCTCACAGGGTTAAGCTTCTCTTTTCATAGAGCTGTATCATAACACTGTTTTTGTTTAGTCTCTGAAGCGATAATCTGGAGTGCCTTGAGGCTTACATTTGGAAAGGAAACCTCTTTAGATTGAAACTGCAGAGAAGCTTTCTGAGGAGCTGCTTTGTGATGTGTGTGTTCCACTCACCAAAATATACCCTTCTTCTCATAGGGTATTCTGGAAACCCTTTGGGAGAAAAAGATACCAAGAGACATTCAGGAGTATAGGGATGGCTATGGTGAAAAGGAAATATCCTCAGACAAAAACTAGAAAGAAGATTTCTGTGAAATTGCCTTCTGTTAGAAATATTTATTAATCTCGCATAGTTAAAACTTTTCTTATGTTACACAGTTTGTTAACTCCATCATGGACGGATCTGTGAAGGGATATATGATGAAACAGTAGATATCTTCACATAAAAACTGGATAGAAGTTTTCTGAGAAAAAACTTTGTGATGTATGCATTCCACTCAGGGAGTTATACCTCTTCTCTCACCACGCAGTGTTTGAACAATATTCCTGTGAAACTGAAAAAGTGATATTTCGGAGCGAAGTGAGGAATATGGCGAATAGTGAAAACTACTGAAATAAAATCGTGGAAGAAGCGTTCCAAGAATCTGCTCTCTGATATGTGCATTCACTTCACAGAGTTAATGCTTACTCTATGTTGTCCAGTTTCAAAACTCCATCTTTGAAGAATTTGTGAAGGGATATTAGTGACGCACGGAGGCCTGTGGTGAGCAAGGAAACGTATTCCAATGAACCCTGCAGAGAAACTTTCTGAGCAACTGCTTTGCGATGCTTGTATTCGTCTCATAGAGTTAAACCATTCTTTGGATTGAGCAGCTTGAAATCACTGTTTTTGTGGCATCTGAGAAAGGACATTTGGGATAGATCCTTAGAACATGGAGAAAGAATTATCTTCAGGTAAGATCCAGAAGGAAGCTTTCTGTGAATCTGCTCTGTATCATTAATTCCTCTCACTCAGTTAAGCCTCTCTTTTCATTGAGCAATTTTCTAACCCTGTGTATGTTTAGCGTGTGCTGGGATATTCGGGAACACATGGATTCTAAAGGCGAAAAAGGAAATATGTTCAGACCGGAACTGGAGAGAAGCTTTCTGAGGAACTACTTTGTGACGTGTGCATTCCACTCACACTGTTATACCTCTCTTCACATACAGAGTAGTGGAAACCCTTTTGAAGAAACAGGTACCAAGTGATATTCGGGAGCACGTTGGTGCTGATGGTGAAAAGGGAAATTGCCTCAGAGTAAAACTGGAAAGAAGCTTTCTAAGAAACTAATCTGTGATATCTGTAATCATCTCACATAGACAAAGTTTCTTTACATTACACAGCTGGGAAACTGTCATGGACGGATCCAGGAAGGGGCCTTCGGGAACACACTCAGTGCTATGGTGAAGTAGGAAATATCTTCAGATAAAAACTGGAAGGAAGCTTTCAGTGAATCTGCGTTTCGCTATGTTTACTCATCTCACATAGCTGAAGATTTCTTTACATTGCACAGCTAGGAAATCCCCTCATGGATGGATCCGCGAAGGTATATTTGGGATCACATTCAGGCCTATGGTGAAATAGGAAATATAGTGAGATAAAAACTGGAGAGAAGCTTTCTGAGAAAGTGCTTGGTGATGTGTGAATTCCACTGAGGGAGTTATAACGTTCTTCTCACAAGGCACAGTTTGAACACTGTTACTGTAAAACCAAAAGAGTGATATTCGGAGCACATTGAAGACTATGACAAAAAGTGAAATGTTGTCCAGTAAAAAACAGAAAGTTGCACTCGAAGAAATTGCTCTGTGACATATCAATTGTTTTCACAGTGTTAAAGCTTGCTCTACATTTCCCAGTTTGAAAGTCTGTCTCTGAGGGTTCTACAAAGGGATGGTAAGTGGCAACCAGAGGCCTGTGTAGAGCAAGGTAATGTCTTCCATTGGAAATTGGAGAGAAGCTTTCTGTGCAACTCTTTTGTGATGTTTGTATTCATCCCATAGAGTTAAATCATTCTTTGCATTGAGCAGTTTAAAATCATTGTCTCTGTGGAATCTGAGAAAAGACATTTGGAAACGTTCTTTAGAATATCATGAAAAGGAAATAACCTCAAAGAGAAACCAAAAGGAAGCTTTCTGTGAAACTGCTCTGTGTCACGTGAATTCCGCTCACACATTTAAGCTTCTCTTTTCATTCAGCAGTATCACAACACTGTTTTTGTTTAGCCTGTGCGAGGATATTCAGGAGTGCTTTGAGGCTGATGGTGAGAAACGGAATGTCTTCTGATAGAAACTGAAGAGAAGCTTTCTGGGGAGCTGCTTTGTGATATGTGCATTCCACTCACAGAAATATACCTTTCTTCTCCTAGAGGATTCCAGAACCCCTTTTGGACAAGAAGCTACCAAGAAACATTCAGGAGTATAAGTAGGACTTTCGTGAAGAAGGAAATATCCTCAGGCAAAAACTGGAAAGAATGTTTCTGAGAAACGGCTTTGTGTTAGATATATTGATTCATCTCGCATAGTTAAAACTTTGCTGATATCATGCAGTTTGGAAACTCCGTCATGCTCAGATCTGTGAAGGGACATTCGGGAGCACATTCAGGCCTACGGTGAAAGAGGAGATATCTTCAGATAAAAACTGGATAGAAGCTTTCTGAGAAACCACTTTGTGATGTATGCATTCCACTAAGGGAGTTATACCTCTTTTCTCACAAGGCAGCGTTTGAACACTGTTCCTGCGAAACCGTAAAAGTGATATTTCGGAGCACATTGAGGACTATGGCGAAGAGTGAAACATACTGAAATAAAATCGAGGAGGAAGCATTCCAAGAATCTGCTCTCTCATATGTGCATTCACTTGACAGAGTTAATGCTTACTCTATGTTGCCCAGTTTCAAAACTCTGTGATACCGAAAAAATGATATTTTGGAGTGCATTGAGGACCACAGCTAATAGTGAAATATACTGAAATAAAATCGAGGAAGAAGCATTCCAAGAATCTGCTCTCTGATATGTGCTTTCGCTTTTCAGAGATAATGCTTACTCTCTGTTGCTCAGCTTTGAAACTCTGTCTTTGAAGAATCTGTGAGCGGATATTTAGTGACACGCGGAAGCTTGTGGTGAGCAACAAATGTCTTAGGATGAAAGCTGCAGAGACAAATTCTGAGCCACTGCTTTGCGATGTGTGCATTTGTCTCAAAGAGTTAAATCATTCTTTGGATTGAGCAGCTTGAAATCACTGTTTTTGTGGCATCTGAGGAAGGACATTAGGGACCGATCCTTAGAATATGGGGAAACAAATATCCTCAGGTAAAATCCAGAAGGAAGCTTTCTGTGAAACTTCTCTGTGTCGTCATCATTCCTCTTGCCCAGTTAAGCCTCTGTTTTCATTGAGCAGTTTTCTAACCCTGTGTATGTTTAGCTTGTGATGGGATATTCGAGAGCTCTTTGAGGCTTATGGTAAAAAAGAATATGTGTTCAGACCGAAACTTGAGAGGAGCTTTCCGAGGAACTGCTTTGTGATGTGTGCATTGAACTGACAGTGTTATACCTCTCTTCTCATACAGCGTCAGAGAAACCCTTTTGGAGAAACAGGTACCAAGTGATATGCGGGAGCATGTTGATGCCGATGTTGAAAAGGGAAATAGCCTCAGACAATAGCTGGAAAGAAGCTTTCTGGGACACTACTCTGTGATATGTGTAATCATCTCACATAGATAAAGCTTTCTTCACATTATGCAGCTTGGAAAATCTTATGGACGAATCCATGAATTGACATTCGGGAGCACATTCAGGACTATGGTGAAAAAGGAAATATCTTCAGAAAAAACTGGAAAGAAGCTTTCTGTGAATCTGCTTTTTGCTATGTTATTCATCTCACATAGATGAAGCTTTCTTTACATTATGCAGCTTGGAAACTCCGTGATGGATGGATCCATGAATGGATAGTTGGGAACACTTTCGGGCCTATGGCGAAATAGAAAATAGAGTCAGGTTAAAACTGGAAAGAAGCTTTCTGAGAAACTGCGTGGTGATGTGAGCATTCCACTCAGGGAGTTGTAACTTTCTTCTCATAAGACACAGTTTGAACACTGTTCCTGTAAAACCAAAAGATTGATATTCTGAGCACATTGAAGACTATGGCAAAAAGTGAAATGTCGTCCAAAATAAAAACAGAAGGAAAAGGTGGAAGTCTGTGTGATGAATTCATACATCAGAAAGCAGTTTCTCAGAAAGCTTCTTTCTAGTTATTATCTGAGGATATTTCCTTTTTCACCATAGGCCTCAATGCACTCCCAAATATCACTTTGCAGATTCCACAACTACAGTGTTAGCAAACTAGCTCTTGAAGACTAGGTTGTAACTCTGTGAGATGAATTCACATATCACAAATAGGTTTCTCACAAAGCTCCTTTCTAGGATTTATTTGAAGATATTTCCTTTGACACCGTAAGCTTCATCACCCTAAGAAATATCCCAATGTAGATTTCAAGAAAACACTGCTAGCAAACGGATCCATGGAAAGGAGACTATAACACTGTGAGTTGCATTCACATGTCACAATGCAGCTTCTCAGAACGCTTCTTTCCAATTTTTATCTGAGGATATTTCCTTTTTTACCATAGCCCTCCATAGACTCCCAAATATCTTTTTCTAGATTTTATCTGAGGATATTTCCTTTGTCACCATAAGCTTCATTGTGCTAAGAACTGTCCCACTGCAGATTTCAAGAAAACTGTTAGCAAACTGATCCCTGAAGGGAAAAGTGTCACTGTGTGAGTTGCATTCTCCCATCGCAATGCAGTTTCTCTGAACGCTTCTTTCCAGTTTTTATCAGAGGATATTTCCTTTTTCATTATAGGCCTCCATAGGCTCCTGAATATCACTTTGCCAATTCCACGAGAACAGTCTTAGCAAATGGCATCAGGAGGAGAAAGGTGTAACTAACTCTGTGAGATGAATTCACACATCACAAAGAAATTTCTCAGAAAGTTTCTTTCTCAGTTTTATCCGAGGATATTTCCTTTTGCCCTATAGTCTGCAATGGAATCCGAAATATCAGTTCTCAGATCCACAAAAGCAGGGCTAGGTGACAGCTCCACGAAATACCGCTGTATCTCAGTGAGTTGAATTCACACAGCAGAAAGCAGTTTCTCAGAAAGCTTTTTTTGTGTGCTGAGGTTATTTGTGGTCTCAGAGCGCCACCGTGTGTCTTATTTGAGATTCTGTGAAAACATTGTTAGCAAGCTTCTCAAAGAAAATGATGATGTAACTCTGTGAGCTGAACTCACCCACAAACAAGAAGTTTCTAAGAGGACTTCCCTCCAGATTTGTCTGAGGATATTGCATTATACACCATGGGATTCAATGATATCCAAGATATCACTTCTGAAATTCCACAAAACCACTGCTAGCAAACTCCTCCATGAAAAATTGGTGTAACACTGTGAAATGAATTCGCACATCACAAAGCAGTTTCTCAGATAATTTCATTCCGGTTTTTCTCAGTGGATATTTCCTTTGTCCTTCTACTCTTCAAATCCATCCGAAATATCATTTCTCAGAATCCCCAAAATCCTGCTAGCAAACGGCTGCATGAAATAGTGGTGTAACTCTGTGATATGAAATCAGGAAGCAGTTTCTTAGAAAGCTTCTTTCACGTTTTTATCTGAGGATATTACCTTTCTCACTGTAAGTGGCATAGCGCTAAGTATCTCATTGCACATTTCAAGAAAACAGTGTTAGCAAACTGATCCCTGAAGAGAGAAGGTTAGCTGTGTGAGTTGAATTCACACATCACAGTGCAGTTTCTCTGAACGCCTCTTTCCAGTTTTTATCAGAGGATATTTCCTTTTTCAACATAGTCCTCAATGAGCTCCCAAATATCACTTTGCACATTCCACGACAACAGTGTTAGCAAACTGCCTCATGAAGACTAGGTTGTAACTCTGTGAGATTAATTCACATATCACAACTAGGTTTCTCAGAAAGCTCCTTTCTAGTTTATATTTGAAGATATTTCCTTTGTCATCGTAAGCTTCATTGCACTAAGAAATATCCCAATGTGGATTTCAAGAAAACACTGTTAGCAAACGGATCCATGGAAAGGAAAGTGTATCTCAGTGAGTTGTATTCACACGTCACAATTCAGTTTCTCAGAACGGTTCTTTCCAGTTTTTATCTGAGGATATTTCCTTTTTCACCACAGGTTTCAATGTGATCCCAAATATCACTTTGCAGATTCCATGACAACGGTGAGAGCAAACTGCTTCATGAGGTCTAAGTTGTAACTCTGTGAGATGAATTCACATATCACAAAGAAGTTTCTCACAAAGCTTCTATCAAGGTTTTAATTAAGGATATTTCCTCTATCAGCATAGTCCTCAATGTGACCCAATGTAGCCCTTCTCAGGTTCTTCAAAGGTAGTCTTATTCTACTGATTCATGAAACGTAAGTGTACCTCTGAGAGATGTATTCAAACATCTCAAAGAAGTTTCTGAGAAAGCTTCTTTCTAGTTTTTATCTGAGGATATTTCCTTTGTCCCCATAAGCTTCATTGCGCTAAGAATTGTCCCATGGCAGATTTCAAGAAAACTGTGTTAGCAAACTGATTCCTGAAGAGAAAAGTGTAACTGTATGATTTGTATTCACACACAGCAACGCAGCTTCTCCGAAGGCTTCCTTCCAATTTTTATCAGAGGATATATCGTTTTCACCATAGCCTTCAATGAGCTCCCAAATATCAGTTTGCAGAATCCACAAAGAGAGTGTTAGCAAACTGATACTAGAAGGGAAAGATGAAATTCTGCATGATGAATTCACACATCAGAAAGCAATTTCTCAGAAAGCTTCTTTCTAGTAATTATCTGAGGATATCTCCTTTTTCACCGCAGGCCTCAATGTGCTCCCAAATATCACTTTGCAGATTCCATGACAACAGTGTTAGCGAACTGCCTCATGAAGACTAGGTTGTAACTTTGTGAAGTGAATTCACATATCTCAAATAGGCTTCTCACAAAGCTCCTTTCTAGTTTTTATTTGAGGATATTTCCTTTGTCACTGTAAGCTTCATTGTGGTAAGAAATATCCCAATGTAGATTTCAAGAAAACATTATTAGCAAACGGATCCATGGAATGGAAAATGTAACCCTGTGAGTTGCATTCACTTGTTACAATGCAGTTTCTCAGAACATTTCTTTCCAACTTTTTATCTGAGAATATTTCCTTTTTCACCATAGGCCTCAATGAGTTCTCAAATATCACTTTGCAGATTCCACGACAATGATGTTAGCACACTGCTCCATGACGTATAGGTTGTAACTCTGTGAGATGAATTCACATGCCACACAGAAGTTTCTCACAAACCTTCTATCAAGGCTTTAATTGAGACTATTTCCTCTATCAGTGTAGGCCTCAATGCGATCCAATGTAGCCCTTCTCAGGTTCCTCAAAGGCAGTCTTATTCGACTGCTCCATGAAACATAAGTGTAACTCTGTGAGATGTATTCACACATCACAAAGAGGTTTCTGAGAAAGCTTCTTTCTAGTTTTTATCTGCAGATATTTCGTTTGTCACCATAAGCTTCATTGCACTAATAACTGTCTCAATGCAGATTTCAAGAGAACTGTGTTAGCAAACTGATTCCTGAAGAGAAAAGTTTAACTGTGTGAGTTGCATTCACACATCACAATGCAGTTTCTCTGAACGCTTCTTTCCAGTTTTTATCAGAGGGTATTTTCTTTTTCACCATAGCCATCAATGAGGTCCAAATATCACTTTGCAGAATCCACGAAAACAGTGTTAACAAACTGCTACTAGAAGGGAAAGGTGAAACTCTGCTTGATGAATTCCCACTTCAGAAAGCAATTTCTCAGAAAGGTTCTTTCTTGTTATTATCTGAGGATATTTCCTTTTTCACCAAGGGCCTCAATGTGCTCTGAAATTTCACTTTGGAGATTCCATGACAACAGTGTTAGCGAACTGCCTCATGAAGACTAGGTTGTAACTCTCTGAGAGGAATTCACATATCACAACTAGGTTTCTCATGAAGATCCTTTCTAGTTTTTAGTTGAGGTTATTTCCTTTGTCACCGTAAGCTTCATTGCGCTAAGAAATATCCCAATGTAGATTTCAAGAAAACACTGTTAACAAACGGATCCATGGATAGGAAATGGTAAACTTGTGAGTTGAATTCACCTGTCACAGTGCAGTTTCTCAGAACACTTCTTTCCACTTTTTATCTGAGGATATTTCCTTACTCACCATAGTCCTCATTGTGCTCCAAAATATCACTTTGCAGTTCCCCGAAAACGGTGTTAGCAATCTGCTTCATGAGCTCTACGTTGTAACTCTGTGAGATGAATTCACATATCACAAAGACGTATCTCACAAATCTTCTATCAAGGATTTAATTGAGGATACTTCCTCCAGCAGCGTAGGCCTCAAAGCGATTTAATGTAACCCTCCTCAGTTTCCTCAAAGGCAGTCTTATTCAACTGCTCCTTGAAATGTAAGTGTAATATTCTGAGATGTATTCGCACATCACAAAGAAGTTTCACAGAAAGCTTCTTTCTAGTTTTTATCTGGGGATACCTCCTTTTTCACAATAAGCTTCATTGTGTGAAGAACTGTCCCACTGCAGATTGCAGAAAACTGTGCTAGCAAACTGATAACTGCAGAGAGAAGTGTAACTGCGTGAGTTGCATTCACACGTCACAATGCAGTTTCCCTGAATGCTTCTTTCCAGTTTTTATCAGAGAATATTTCCTTTTTCACCGTAGCCCTCAATGAGATCCCAAATATCACTTTGCAGAATCCAAGAAAACAGTGTTAGCAAACTGCTACCAGAAGGGAAAGTTGGAACTCTGCTTAATGCATTCGCACAGCACAAAGCAATTTCTCAGAAAGCCTCTTTCTAGTTGTTATCTGAGGATATTTCGTTTTTTAACATGGGCCTCAATGTGCTCCCAAATATCACTTTGCAGATTCCACAACAACAGTGTTAGCAAACTGCCTCATGAAGACTAGGCTGTAAATTGGTGAAGTGAATTCACATATCACAAATAGATTTCTCAGAAAGCTCCTTTCTAGTTTTTGTTTGAGGATATTTCCTTTGTCATCGTAAGCTTCCTTGCGCTAAGAAATATCACAATGTAGATTTCAAGAAAACACTGTTAGCAAACGGATCCACGGAAACGAAAGTGTAACTCTCTGAGTTGCATTCACATGTCACAATGCAGTTTCTCAGAACGCTTCTTTCCAGTTTTTATCTGAGAATATTTCCTTTATCTACACTGTCCTCTATGGGCTCCAAATATCACTTTGCAGAAGAGACGAAGACAGTGTTAGCAAACTGCTACCAAAATGGAAAGGTGAAACTCTGCGTGATGAATTCACAAATCAGAAAGCAATTTCTCAGAAAGCTTCTTTCTAGTTATTATTTGAGGATATTTCCTTTCTCACCATAGTCCTCAATGCACTCTCAAATATCACATTGCATATTGCACGACAACAGTGTTAGTGAACTGCCTCATGAAGACTAGGTTGTAACTCTGTGAGATGAATTCACGTATCTCAACTAGGTTTCTCAGAAAGCTCCTTTGTAGGTTTTATTTGAGGATATTTCCTTTCTCACTGTAAGCTTCTTTGTGCTAAGAAATATCCCAATGTATATTTCAAGAAAACACTGTTTGCAAACGGATCCATGGAAAGGGAAGTGTAACCCTGTGATCTGCATTCACCTGTCACAATGCAGTTTCTCAGAACACTTCTTTCCAATTTTTTATCTGAGCATATTTTCTTTTTCACCATATGCATCAATGTGTTCCCAAATATCACTTTGCAGATTCCACGACAACGGTGTTAGCAAACTGCTTCATGAGATCTAGGTTGTAACTCTGAGAGATGAATTCACATACCACAAAGAAGTTTCTCACAAACCTTCTATCAATGTTTTAATTGAGGATATTTCCTCTATCAGTGTAGGCCTCAATGTGATTTAAGTTACCCTTCTCAGGTTCCTCAAAGGAAGTCTTATTAGACTGCTCCATGAAAAGGAAGTGTAACTCTGTGAGATGTATTCACAGAGCACAAAGAATTTTCTGAGAAAGCATCTTTTTAGTTTTTTTCTGAGGATATTTCCTTTGTCAACATAAGCTTCATTGAGCTAAGAAATATCTTTTTGCAGATTTGAAGAAAACTGTGTTAGCAAACTGATCCCTGAAGAGAAAAGTGTAAGTGTGTGAGTTGCATTCACACATCACAATGTAGTTTCTCTGAATGCTTCTTTCCAGTTTTTATCAGAGAATATTTCCTTTTTCACCATAGCCCTCAATGAGCTCCCAAATATCACTTTGCAGGATCCATGAAAACAGTGTTAGCACACTGCTCCCAGAAGGAAAATGTGAAATTCTGCTTGATGAATTCACACATCAGAAAGTAATTTCTCAGAAAGCTTCTTTCTAGTTATTACCTGAGGATATTTCCTTTTTCACCATATGCCTCGATGCGCTCCAAAATACCACTTTGCAGATTCCCCGACAAGAGGGTTAGCAAACTGCCTCATGAAGAGGAAGTTGTAACTCTGTGAGATGAATTCACATATAACAAATAGGTTTCTCAGAAAGCTCATGTCTAGTTTTTATTTGAGAACACTTCTTTTGTCACCGTAAGCTTCATTTCGCCAAGAAATATCTCTAAGTAGATTTCAAGAAAACACTGTTTGCAAGCGAATGCATGGAAAGGAAAGGGTATACTTCTGAGTTGCATTCACCTGTCACAGTGCAGTTTCTCAGAACATTTCTTTCCTGTTTTTATCTGAGGATATTTCCTTTTTCAACATTGGCCTCAATGCCCTCCCAAATATCACATTGCAGATTCCACGACAAAGGTTGTAGCAAACTGATTCAGGAGTTCTAGGTTGGACGCTGTGAGATGAATTCACATATCATAAAGAAGTTTCTCACAAACATTCTATCAAGGTTTAAATTGAGAATATTTCCTCTATCAGTGTAGGCCCCAATGCAATCTGATGTAGCCATTCTCAGGTTCCTCAAAGGCAGTCTATTCGACTGCTCCATGAAACATAAGTGTTAATCTGCGAGACGTATTCACACATCACAAAGAAGTTTCTGAGAAAACTTCTTTCTAGTTTTTATCTGAGGATATTTCCTTTGTCACCTTAAGCTTCATTGCGCTAAGAACTGTCCCACTGCAGATTTCAAGAAAACTGTCTTAGCAAATTGATCTCTGAAGAGAAAAGGGTAACTGCGTGAACTGCATTCACACATTGCAATGCAGTTTCTCTGAACGCTTCTTTCCATTTTTTATCAGAGGATATTTCCTTTTTCACCATAGCCCTCAATGAGCTCCCAAATATCACTTTGCAGAATCCATGAAAACAGTGTTAGCAAACTGCTACTAAAAGGGAAAGGTGAAAATCTGCCTGATGAACTCACACATCAGAAAGCAATTTCTCAGAAAACTTCCTTCTAGTTATTATCTAAGGATATTTCCTTTTTCACATAGGCCTCAATGCACTCTCAAATATCACTTTGCAGATTCCACGATAACAGTGTTAGCAAACTGCATCATGAAGACTAGGTTGTAACTCTGTGAGATGAATTCACATATCACAAACAAGTTTCTCACAAAACTCCTTTCTAGTTTTTATTTGAGGCTAATTCCTTTCTCCCCATAAGCTTCATTGTGCTAAGAAATATCACAATGTAGATTTCAAGAAAACACTGTTAGCAAACGGATCCATGGAAAGGAAAGTGTAACTCTGTGAGTTGCATTCACATGTCACAATGCAGTTTCTCAGAGCGCTTATTTCCAGTTTTTATCTGAGGATATTTCCTTTTTCACCAGAGGCATCAATGCACTCCCAAATATCACTTTGCGGATTCCACGACAATGGTGTTAGCAAACTGCTTCATGAGGTCTAGGTTGTAAATCTGTGAGACGAATTCACATATAACAAAGAAGTTTCTCACAAAGCTTCTATCAAGGTTTTAATTGAGAATATTTCCTCTAAGAGCATAGGCCTCAATGCGATCCAATATAGCCCTTCTCAGATTCCTCAAAGGCAGTCTTATTCGACTGCTCCATGAAACGTAAGTGTAACTCTGTGAGATGTATTCACACATCACAAAGAAGTTTCTGAGAAAGTTTCTTTCTAGTTTTTATCTGAGGATATTTTCTTTTTCACCATGAGCGTCATTTCGCTAAGAACTGTCCCAATGGAGATTTCAAGAAAACTGTGTTAGCAAACTGATCCCTGTAGAAAAAAGTGTAACTCTGTGAGTTGCATTCACACATTGCAATGCAGTTTCTCTGAACGCTTCTTTCCAGCTTTTATCTGAAAAAAATTCCTTTTTCACCATTGGCATCAATGAGCTCCCAAATATCACTTTCTGCAATCCACGAAAACAATGTTAGTAAACTGTTACTAGAAGGAAAAGGTGATACTCTGTGTGATGAATTCACACATCAGAAAGCAATTTCTCAGAAAGCTTCTTTCTAGTTCTTATCTGAGGATATTTCCTTTTTCACAATAGGCCTTGATTCGCTCCCAAGTATCACTTTGCAGATTCCACGACAACGTTGTTATCAAACTGTTTCATGAGGTCTATGTTGTAACTCTGTGAGATGAATTCATATATCACAAAGAAGTTTCTCACAAAGCTTCCATCAAAGTTTTAATAGGAAACTGCAGGTTTCATCGGAAGACGTTTCCTTGCTCACCACAAGCCTCCGGACTTCACTAAATATCCCTTCGCAGATTCTTCAAAGACATAGTTTCCAAACTGGTCAACATACAATAAGCATGAAGTCTGTGAAGTGAATGCACATACTGACAGTGTATGTCAGTATGTATTGAGTTACAACTTTCTTCTCATAAGGCAGTTTGAATACTGCTCTTGTAACCGAAAGAGTGATATTTGGAGCACATTGAAAATTATGACAAGAAGTGAAATGTCATCCAATAAAAAACAGAAAGAAGCACTCAAAGAAACTGCTCTCTGGCACGTCCATTCTTTTAACAGGGTTAAATCTTACTCTATATTTCCCAGGTTGAAAGTCAGTCTTTGAGGGTTCTCCAAAGGGATAGTAAGTGGCAACCGGAGGCCTGTGTCGAGCAAGGAAATGTCTTCCATCGAAAATTGGAGAGAAGCTTTCTGCGCTACTCTATTTTGATGTTTGTATTCATCTCATAGAGTTTAATGGTCCTTTGGATTGAGCAGTTTGAAATCACTGTTTCTGTGGAATCTGAGAAAGGACATTTGGAAACGCGCTTTAGAATATGCTGAAAAAGTAATAACCTCAGAGAGAAAGCAGAAGGAAAGTTTCTGTGGAACTGCCCTGTGTCACGTGAATTCCATTCACACAGTTAAGCTTCTCCTTTCATTGAGCAGTATCATAACACTGTTTTTGTTTAGACAGCGAAGGGATATTCTGGAGCATTTTGAGACTCACGGTGAGTAAGGAAACTTCTTCCGAAAGAAACTGGAGAGAAGCTTTCTGAGAGGCTGCTTTCTGATGTATGCATTCCACTCACACAAATATACCTTTCTTCTCCTAGAGGATTGCAGAATCTCTTTTGGGGAAAAAGCTACCAAGAGACATTTGGGAATACAGGGATGACTATGGTGAAAAAGCGAATATCCTGAGACAAAAACGGGAAAGAAGATTTCTGTGAAACTGCTTTGTGTTACGTGTATTCATTCATCTCGTATAGTTAAAATTTTCTTATATTACAGAGTTTGGAAACTCCGTCATGCACGGATCTGTGAAGGGATGTTCAGGAGCACATTCATGCCTACGTTGAAAGAGAAGATATCTTCAGATAAAAACTGGATAGAAGCTTTCTGAGAAACTGCTTTGTTATGTATGTATTCCACTCAGGGAGTCTTACCTCTTTTCTCACAAGGCAGTGTTTGAACACTATTCCTGTGAAACTGAAAAAGTGATATTTCGGAGCGCATTGAGGACTAAGGTGAATAGTGAAATATACTGAAATAAAATCGAGGAAGAAGCATTCCAAGAATCTGCTCTCTGATATATGCATTCAATTCACAAAGCTAATGCTTACTCTATGTTTTCCAGTTTTGAAACTCTGTCTTTGTAGAATGTGTGAAGGGATATTTAGTGATGCCTGGAGGCTTTTGGTGAGCAAGGAAACGTCTTCCAATGAAACATTTGTAGAAACATTCTGAGCAACTGCTTTGTGATGTGTGTATTCGTCTCATAGTGTTAAACCATTCTTTGGATTGAGCAGCTTGAAGTGACTGTTTTTGTGGAATCTGAAGAAGGACATTGGGGAATGATCCTTAGAATATGGAGAAAGAAATATCCTCAGGTAAAATCCAGAAGGAAACTTTCTGTAAAACTGCTCGGTGTCATCTTAATTCCTCTCGCTCAGTTAAGCCTCTCTTTCCACTGAGCAGTTTTCTAACGCTGTGTATGTTTAGCATGTGATGGGATATTCAGGAGCACTTTGAGGATTACGGTGAAAAAGTAAATATGTTCAAAACAAAACTGGAGAGAAACTTTCCGAGGAACTGCTTTGTGACGTGTGCATTCCACTCACAGTGTTATACCTCTCTGCTCATACAGCGTCGGAAAATCCCTTTTGGATAAACAGGTACCAAGTGATATTCGGGAGCGTGATGATGCCGATGGTGAAAAGGGAAGTAGCCTCAGAGAAAAACTGGAAAGAAGCTTTCTAGAAAACTATTCTGTGATACATGTAAACATCTCAGATAGATAAAGCTCTCTTTACTTTACGCAGCTTGTAACCTGTCATGACGGATCCACAAAGGGACATTCGTGAGGACATTCAGGACTATGGTGAAAAAGGAAATATCTTCAGATTAAAATTGTAAGGAAGCCTTCTGTAAATCTGCTTTTTGCTATGTTTATTGACCACACATAGTGGAAGCTTTCTTTCATGATGCAGCTTGTAAACTTCCTTGTGAAAGGATCCACGAAAGGACATTTGGGATCACATTCGGGCCTATGGTGAAATAGGAAGTATAGTCAGGTAAAAACTGGAGTGAAGCTTTCTGAGAAACTGCTTGGTGATTCGTGCATTCCATTCAGTGTGTTACAACTTTCTTCTCATAAGGCTCAGTTGGAACACAGTTCCTGTGAAACCAAAAGAGAGATATTCAGAGCACATTGAAGAATATGGCAAAAAGTGAAATGTCCTCCAATAAAAAACAGAAAGAAGCCCTCGAAGAAACTTCTCTCTGAGGTGTCCATTCTTTACACCGGGTTGAAGCTTACTCTACATTTCCCAGTTTGAAAGTCTGTCTTTGAGGGTTCTGCAAAGGGATACTAAGTGGTAACCGGAGGCCTGTGTCGAGAGAGGAAATATCTTCCATTAACAATTGGACAGAAGCTTTCTGCGCAACTGTTTTGTGATGCCTGCATTCATCTTATGGAGTTAAATCATTCTTTTATTGGGCAGTTTGAAATCACTGTTTCTGTGGAATCTGAGAAAGGACATTTGGAAATGCTCTTTAGAATATCCTGAAAAAGAAATAACCTCCGAGAGAAACCAGAAGGAAGATTTCTGGGAAAGTGCACTGTGTCATATGAATTACACTCACACAGTTAAGCTGCTCTTTTTATTGAGCAGTATCATAACACTGTTTTTGTTTAGTCTGCAAAGGGATATTCAGGACCACTTTGATGCTTACGGTGAGAAAGGACACGTCTCCAGATAGAAAATGGAGAGAAGCTTTCTGAGGAGCTGCTCTGTGACGTGTGCATTGCACTAACAGAAATCCACTCACAGAATGACGTGTGCATTCCACTCAGAGAATGACATGTGCATTCCAGTAACTTTTCTTCTTCTGGAGGATTCTGGAATCCCTTTTGGAGAAAATGCTACCAAGAAACATTCATGAGTATAGGGATGTCTATGGTGAAAAAGGAAATATCCTCAGAGAAATACTGGAAAGAAGATTTCTGTGAAACTGCTTTGTGTTAGATGTATTTATTCATGTCGCTTAGTTAAAACTTTTCTTATATTGCTCAGTTTGGAAACTCAGTCATGCACACATCAACGAAGGGATATTCGGGAGCACATTGAAGCCTATGGTGAAAGAGGAGATATCTTCAGATAAAAAGTGGATAGAAGCTTTCTGAGAAACGAGTTTCTGATGTATGCATTAAACTCAGGTAGTTATACTTCTTTTCTCACAAGGCAGTGTTTGAACACTGTTCCTTTGAAATCAAAAAAGTGATATTTTCGAGCGCTTTGAGGACTATGATGAATAGTGAAATATTCTGAAATAAAATCGAAGAAAAATCGTTCCAGGAATCTGCTCTCTGATATGTGCATTCCCTTCACATAGTTAATGCTTACTCTATGTTGCCCAGTTGCGAAACTCTGCCTTTGAAGGATCTGTGAAGGGATATTTAGTGACGCCCAGAGGCCTGTGGTGAGCAAGGAAATGTCTTGCGATGAAAACTCCAGAGAAACTGTCTGAATAACTGCTTTGTGATGTGTGCATTCGTCTCATGGATTTAAACCATTCTTTGCATTGAGCAGCATGAAATCACGGTTTTGTGGAATCTGAGGAAGTACCTTTGGGACCGATACCTAGAATATGGAGAAAGAAGTATCCTCACATAAAATCCAAAAGGTAGCTTTCGGTGAAACTGCTCTGTGTCATCTTAATTCCTCTCACTCAGTTAAGCCTTTCTTTTCATTGAGCAGTTTTATATCCCTGTTGTGTTTAGCATGTGATGCGGTATGCGGGAGCACTGAGAGGCTTATGGTGAAAAAGAAAATATGTTCAGACCGAAACTGCAGAGAAGCTTACCGATGAACTGCTTTGTCACATATGCTTTCAAGTCAGAGTGTTATACGTCTCTTCTCATACAGCATCGGGTAAACTCTTTCAGAGGAACAGGTAGCAAGTGATATTCGGGAGCATGTTGATGCCAAAGGTGAAAAGGGAAATAGCCTCAAACTAAAACTAAAAAAATCTTTCTAGGAAACTACTCTGTGACATGGGTAATCATCTCAATAGATAATGCTCTCTTTAAATTTCGCAGCTTGGAAACTATCATGGACGGATACACAAAGGGACCTTCGGGAGCACTTTGTGGACAATGATGAAAAACGAAGTATCCTCAGATAAAAACAGGAAAGAAGCTTTCTGTGAATCTGATTTTTGCTATGTTTATTCATCTCACATAGATGAAGCTTTCTTTACAATACACAGCTTGGAAACTCCCTCGTGGATGGATCCGTGAAGGGATATTTGGGATCACATTCAGGCCTATAGTGAAATAGGAAATACAGTCAGATGAAAAGGGGAGGGCAGCTTTCTGAGAAACTGCTTGGTGACGTGTGCATTCCACTCAGGGAGTTATAGCTTTCTTCTCATAAGGCACAAGTTGAACACAGTTACTGTAAAACCAAAAGAGTGATATTTGGAGCACATTGAAGACTATGGCAAAATTGAAATGTCCAATAAAAAACAGAAAGAAACACTCGAGGAAACTACTCTCTGACATGTGGATTTTTACACAGGGAGAAAGCTTACTCTACATTTCCCAGTTTGAAAGTCGGTCTTTGCGGGTTCTGCGAAGGGATAGTAAGTGGCAGCCGGAGGCCTGTGTTGAGCAAGGAAATGTCTTCCATCGAAGATTTGAGAGAAGTTTTCTGTGCAACTCTTTTGTGAAGCTTGTGCTCATCTCATAGAGTTAAATCATTCTTTGGAATGAGTAGTTTTAAATCACTGTTTCTGTGGAATTTGAGAAAGGACATCTGGAAACTCTCTTTAGAATATCCTGAAAAAGAAATAACCTCAGATAGAAACCAGAAGGTAGCTTTCTGTGAAACAGCTCTGTGTCACCTGAATTGCGCTCACACTGTTTAGCTTCTCTTTTCATTGATCAGTATCATAACACTGTTTTTGTTTAGTCTGTGAAAGGATATTCAGGAGCACGTGAGGCTTATGGTGAGAAAGAAAATGTCTTCAGATAGAAACTGGAGAGAAGCTTTCTGAGGAGCTGCTTTGTGACGTGTGAATTCCACTCACAGAATTCCACTCACAGAAAGACGTGTACATTCCACTCACAGAATGACGCCTGCATTCTACTCGCCTTTCTTCTCCTAGAGGATTCTGGAGTCCGTTTTGGAGGAAAAGCTACCAAAGAACATTCGGGAGTATAGGGATGTCTGTGGTGAAAAAGGAAATATCCTCAGGCAAAAACAGGCAAAAATTGGAAAGAAGATTTCTGTGAAACTGCTTTGTGTTAGATATATTTATTCATCTCGCATAGTTAAAACTTTCTTATATTATGCACTTTGGAAACTCCCTCGTGGATGGATCCACGAAGGGATATTTGGGATCACATTCGAGCCAGTAGTGAAATAGGAAGTATAGTCGGATGAAAACTGGAGAGAAGCTTTCTGAGGCACTGCTTCATGATGTGTGCATTACACTAAGAGAGTTGTAACTTTCTTCTCATAAGGCACAGCTGGAACACTGTGCCTGTAAAACCAAACGCGTGATATTTGGAGCACATTGAAGATTATGGCAAATAGTGAAACGTCATCCAGTAAAAAACAGAAAGAAGCACTCGAAGAAACTGCTCCCTGACATGTCCATTCTTTTCACAGGGTTAAAGCTTACTCTATATTTCCCAGTTTGAAAATCGGTGTTTGAGGGTTCTGCAAAGTGATAGTAAGTTGCCACCAGAGGCCTGTGTGAGGCAAAGAAATGTCTTCCATCAAAAATTGCAGAGAAGCTTTCTGCTCAACTCTTTTGTGATGTTTGTATTCATCTCATAGAGTTAAATCATTCTTTGGATTGGGCAGTCTGAAATCACAGTTTCTGTGGAATTTGAGAAAGGACTTTTGGAAACGCTCTTTAGAATATCTTGAAAAAGAAATAACCTCAAAGAGAAACCAGAAGGAAGCTTTCTGTGAAACTGCTCTGTGTCACGTGAATTTCACTCACACAGTTAAGATTCTCTTTCATTCAGCGGTATCATAACACTGGTTTTGTTTATTCTGCGAGGGGATATTCAGGAGTGATTTGAGGCTGATGGTGAGAAACGAAACGTCTTCAGATAGAGACTGAATAGAAGCTTTATGGGGAGCTGTTTGTGACGTTTGCATTCCCCTCACAGAAATACACCCTATTTTCTCCTAGAGGATTGTGAAATCCCTTTTGGAGAAAAAGCTACCAAGAGATATTAGGGAGTATAGGGAGGGCTATAATGAAAAAGGAAATATCCTCAGACCCAAGCTGGAAAAAGATTTATGTGAAACTGCTTCATGTTAGATATATTTATTCATCTTGCACAGTTAAACCTCTTCTTATATTACGCAGTTTGGAAACTCCGTCATGCACGGACCACGAAGGGACATTCGGGAGCACATTCAGTCCTATGGTGAAAGAGGAGATATCTTCAGATAAAACTGGATAGAAGCTTTCTGAGAAACTGAATTGTGACATATGCATTACATTCAGGGAGTTAGACCTCTTTTCTCACAAGGCAGTGTTTGAACACTGTTCCTGTGAAACCGAAAAAGTGATATTTCGGAGCGCAGTGAGAATGATGGTGAATAGTGAAATATACTCAATTAAATCGAGGAAGAAGCGTTCCAAGAATCTGCTCTCTGATATGTGCGTTCACTTCACAGAATTAATCTTTACTCCATGTTGCCCATTTTCGAAACTCTGTCTTTAAAGGATCTGTGAAGAGATATTTAGTGAGGCCCATAGGCTTGTGGTGAGGAAGGAAATGTCTTCCGATGAAACTTGCCAAAAAACGTTATCAGCAACTGCTTTGCAATGTGTGTATTCGTCTCATAGAGGTAAACCATTCGTTTGATTGAGCAGATTAAAATCACTGTTTTTGGGGAATCTGAGGAAGGACATTTGGGAACGATCTTTAGATTATGGAGAAAGAAATATCCTCAGGAAATATCCAGTAGGAAGCTTTCTGTGAAACCACTCTGTGTCATCTTAATATCTCCCACTCACTTAAGTCCATTGTTTCATTGAGCAGTTTTTGAACCCTGTGTATGTTTAGCGTGTGATAGGATACTCTGGAGCACTGTGAGGCTTACGGTGAAGAAGGAAATATTTTGAGACCACAACTGGAGAGAAGCTTTCCGAGGAACTGCTTTGTGACGTGTGCATTCCACTCACAGTTTTATACCTCTCTTCTCATATAGTGTCAAAGAAATATTTTTGGAGGAACAGGTACCAAGTGATAGTCAAGAGTATGTTGATGTCGATGGTGAAAAGGGAAATAGCCTCGACGAAACCTGGAAAGAAGCTTTCAAGATAACTACTCTATGATATGCGTAATCATCTCACATAGATAAAGCTTTCTTTACATTACACAGCTTGGAAACTGTCATGGGCGAATCTACGAAGGGACCTTCAGGAGCACAGTGAGGATGACAGAGAAAAAGGAAATATCTTCAGATAGAAACTGGAAAGAAGCTTTCTGTGAATCTGCTTCTTGTTATATTTACTCATCTCACATAGGTGAAGCTTTCTCTACATTACGCAGCTTGGAAAATCTCTCGTGGATGGATCCACAAAGGGATATTTGGGATCACATTCAGGCCTATGGTTAAATAGGAAATATAGTCTGATAAAAACTGGAGAGAAGCTTTCTGAGAAACTGCTTGGTGATGTGTGCATTCCACTCAGGGAGGTATAACTTTCTTCTCATAAGGCACAGTTTGAACACTGTTCCTGCAAAACCAAAAGAGTGATATTCGGAGCACATTGAAGACTATGGCAAAAAGTGAAATGTCCAATAAAAAACAGAAAGAAGCACTCAAAGAAAGAGCTCTCTGACATGTCCATTCTTTTCACATGGTTAACGATTACTCTCCATTTCCCAGTTTGAAAGTTGGTCTTTGAGCGTTCTGTGAAGGGATAGTAAGTGGCAATCAGAGGCCTGCATCGAGCAAGGAAATGTCTTCCATCGAAAATTGGAGAGAAACTTTCTGTGCAACTCTTTTGTGATATTTGTATTCATCTCATAGAGTTAAATCATTCTTTGGATTGAACAGTTTGAAATCACTGTTTCTGTGGAATCTGAGAAAGGACATTTTGAAACACTCTTTAGAATACCAGAGAAAGAAATAACATCAGACAGAAACCAGAAGGAAGCTTTCTGTGAAACTGCACTGTGTCACGTGAATTCCACTCACACAGTGAAGCTTCTGTTTTCATTGAGGAGTATCATAACACAGTTTTCATTTACTCTGAGAGGGAATATTCAGGAGCGCTTTGAGACTCATGGTAAGAAGGGAAACGTCTTCAGATAGAAACTGGAGAGAAGCTTTCTGAGGAGCTGCTTTATGACATCTGCATTCCACTCACAGAAATATACCTTTCTTCTGCTAGAGGATTCCAGAATTTCTTTTGGAGAAATAGCTACCAAGGCACATTCAAGAGTACAGGTATGGCTCTGGTGAAAAAGGAAATATCCTCAGAGAAAAACAGCAACGAATATTTTTGTGGATCTGCTTTGTGTTAGATATGTTTAATCATCTCACCTGGTTAAAACTTTTCTTATATTACGCAGTTTGGAAACTCCATCATGCATGGATCCGCGAAGGGACATTCAGGAGCTCATTCAGGTCTACGGTGAAAGGGGAGATATCTTCAAATAAAAAGTAGTTAAATGCTCCCTGAGAAAGTACTTTGGGATGTATGCATTCCACTCTGGATTTATACCTCTTTTCTCACAAGGCAGTGTTTGAACACTGTTCATGTGAAACAGAAAAAGTGATATTTTGGAGCACATTGAGGACTATGGCGAATAGGGAAATATACTGAAATCAAATCGAGGATCAAGCATTCCAAGAATCTGTTTTCTGATATGTGCATTCACTTCACAGAGTTAATGCTTACTCTATGTTGTCCAGTTTCAAAACTCTGTCTTTAAACAATCTGTGAAGGGATATTTAGTGATGCCCGGAGGCTTGCGGTGAGTAAGGTAATGTCTTCCATTGAAATCTGCAGAGAAACTTTCTGAGCAACTGCTTTGTGATGCATGTATTCGTCTCATAGAAGTAAACCATTCTTTTGATTGAGCAGCTTGAAATCACTGTTTCTGTGGCATCTGCAGAAGGACATTTCAGAAGGATCCTTAGAATATGGAGAGAGAAATATCCTAAGGTAAAATCCAGAAGGAAGCTTTCTGTGAAACTGTTCTGGGTCATCTTATTTCCCCCTGCTCAGTTAAGCCTCCCTTTTCATTGAGCAGTTTTCTAATCCTGTGTACATTTAGCGTGTGACGGGATATTCGGGAGCCCGTTGAGGCTTACGGTGAAATAGGAAATATGTTCAGACCGAAATTGGAGAGAAGCTTTCCTAGGAACTGCTTTGTGACATGTGCATTGCATTCACAGTATTATACCTCTATTCTCATACAGCGTAGGAGAAACCCTTTTGGAGAAACAGGTACCAAGTGATATTCGGGAGCATGTTGATGTCGATTGCAAAAAGGGAAATGGCCTCAGAAAAAACGGGAAAGAATTTCTAGGAAACTACTCTGTGATATGTGTCATTATCTCACACAGATAAAGCTTAGTTTACATTACACAGCTTGGAAACTCTCAGGGAAAGATCCACGAAGTGAGCTTTGAGAGCACATTCAGCTCTATGGTAAAAAAGGAATTATCTTTAGATAAAAACGGGAAAGAAGCTTCCTGTGAATATGCTTTTGCTGTTTATTCTTCTCACATAGATGAAGATTTCTTTACATTACACGCCTTGGAAACTACCTCGTTCATGGACCCATGAAGGGATATTTGGGATCACATTCGGGCCTATGGTGAAATAGGAAATATAGCCAGTTAAAAACTGGAGAGAAGCTTTCTGAGAAACTGCTTTCTGATGTGTGCATTCCACGCAGGAAGTTATAAATTTCTTCTCCTAAGACACAGTTGAAACACTGTTCCAATAAAAGCAAAAGAGTGATATATGGAGCATATTGAAGACTATGGCAAAAAAGTGACATGTCATCCAATAGAAAACAGGAAGAAGCACTCGAAGAAACTTCTCCCTGACAAGTCCATTCTTTTCACAGGGAAAGTGCACTCTGCATTTCCCAGTTTGAATGTTGGTGTTTGAGCGTTCTGCGAAGGGATTGGAAGTGGCAACCGTTGGCTTGTGTCTGGCAAGGAAATGTCTTCCATCGAAAATTTGAGAGAAGCTTTCTGCACAACTCTTTTGTGAAGTTTGTGCTCATCTCATAGAGTTAAAACATTCTTTGGATTGAGTAGTGTGAAATCACTGTTTCTGTGGAATCTGAGAAAGGACATTTGGAAACGCTCTTTAGAATATCCTGAAAAAGAAATAACTTCAGATAGAAACCAGAAGGAAATTCTCTATGAAACTGCACTGTGTCAAGTGAATTTCACTCACACTGGTAAGCTTCTCTTTTCATTGAGCAGTACCATAACACTGTTTTTGTTTAGTATACGAAGGGATATTCAGAAGTGCTTTGAGGATAATGGTGAGAAAGGAAACGTCTTCACATAGAAACTGTAGAGAAGCTTTCTGAGGAGCTGCTTTGTGACGTCTGAATTCCACTCACAGAATGATGTGTGCATGCCACTCGCCTTTCTTCTAGAGGATTCCGGAATCCCTTTTGGAGAAAAGGCTACCAAGAGACATTCGGGAGTATAGGGATGGCTATGGTGGAAAGGAAATATCCTCAGAGAAAAACTGGAAAGAAGATTTCTGTGAAACTGCTTTGTGTTAGATGTATTTATTCATCTCGCATAGTTAAAGCTTTTCTTGTATTACACAGATTGGGAACTCCGTCATGCACAGGTCCGTGAAGGGACATTCGGGAGCACATTCAGGCCTACAGAGAAAAAGCAGATATCTTCAGATAAAAAGTGGAGAGAAGCTTTGAGAGAAACGACTTTGTGTTGTATGCATTCCACTCAGGGAGTTATAACTCTTTTCTCACCAGGCAGTGTTTGAACACTGTTCCTGTGAAACCGAAAAAGTGATATTTCGGAGCATTTTGAGGACTACAGCGAATAGTGAAATATACTGAAATATAATCCAAGAAGAAGCGTTCCAAGAATCCGCTCTCTGATATGTGCATTCACTTCACAGACTTAATGCTTCCTCTAAGTTCCCCAGATTCGAAACTCTGTCTTTGAAGGATCTGTGAAGGGATATTTAGTGACACTTGGAGGCTTGATGTGAGCAAGGAACTGTCTTCTGATGAAACGTGCAGAGAAAATTTCTGAGGAACTGCTTTGAGATGTGTGTATTCGTCTCATAGAGTTAAACTGTTCCTTGGATTGAACAGCTTGAAATCACTGTTTATGTGGAGTCTGAGGAAGGACATTTGGGAACGATCTTTAGAACGTGGACAAAGAAATATCCACAGGTGAAATCCAGAAGGAAGCTTTCTGTGAAACTTCTCTGTGTCGTCTTAATGGCTCTCAATCAGTTAAGCCCCTCTTTTCATTGAGCAGTTTTCTAACCCTGTGTATGCTTAGTGTGTGACGGGATATTCGGGAGCACTTTGAGGCTTACGGTGAAAAAGAAAATATGTTCAGACTAGAACTGGAGAGAAGCTTCCTGAGGAACTGCCTTGTGACCTGAGCATTCTACTCACAGTGTTATACCTCTCTTCTGATACAGCATCGGGGAAATCCTTATGGAGAAAAAAGTAACAAGTGATATTCGGGAAAATATTGATGCAGATGATGAAAAGGGAAATAGCCTCAGAATAAAACTGGAAAAAGCTTTGTGGGAAACTACTCTGTGATATGTGTAATCATCTCACATCTATGTTATCTATTATCTATAATGCTTTCTTTACATTACGCAGCTTGGAAACTGTCATGGACGAATCCACAAAGGGACCTTCAGGAGCACTGTGAGGACTATGGTGAAACACGAAATATCTTCAGAAAAAAACGAGAAAGAAGCTTTTTTGAACCTGCTTTTTGCAATGTTTACTCATCGCACATTGATGAAGCTTTCTTTACATTACACAGCTTGGAAACTCCCTCATGAATTCATTCACGAAGGGATATTTGGGATCATATTCGGGCCTGTAGTGAAATAGTAAATACAGTCAGATCAAAACGGGAGAGAAGCTTTCGGAGAAACTGCTTAGTGACGTGTGCATTCCACTCAGGGAGTTATAACTTTCTTCTCATAAGGCACAATTTGAACACTGTTCCTGTAAAACCAAAAGAGTGATATTTGGAGCACATCGAAGACTATGGCAAAATTCAGATGTCCAATAAAAAACAGAAAGAAACACTCGAAGAAACTGCTCTCTGACATGTCCACTTTTACACAGGGTTAAAGCTTAATCTGTATTTCCCAGTTTGAAAGTCAGCCTTTGAGGGTTCTGTGAAGGGATAGTAAGTGGCATCCAGATGCCTGTATCGAGCAAGGAAACGTCTTCCATCGAATATTTGAGACAAACTTTCTTCGCAACTTTTTGTTAAGTTTGAATTCATCTCATAGAGTTAAATCATTCTTTGGATTTGGCCGTTTGAAATCACTGTTTCTGTGGAATCTGAGAAAAGACATTTGCAAACACTCTTTAGAATATGCTGAAAAAGAAATAACTTCAGAAAGAAACCAGAAGGAAGCTTTCTGTCAAACTGGTCTGTGTCAGGGGAATTCCGCTCACACCGTTAAGATTCTCTTTTCATTGGGCAATATCATAACACTGTTTTTGTTTAGTCTGTGAAGGGATATTCAGGAGCGCTTTAAAGCTTACGGTGAGAAAGGAATCGTCTTCACATAAGAACTGGAGAGAAACTTTCTGTGTAGCTGTTTTGTGATGTGTGCATTCCACTCACAGAATTCCACTCACAGAATGATGTGTGCATTGCACTCACAGAATGACGTGTGCATTCCACTCACCTTTCCTCTTCTAGTGGATTCCGGAAACCCTTTTGGAGAAAAAGCTACCAAGAGACATTCGGGAGTATAGGGATAGCTATGGTGAAAAACGAAAGATCCTCAGACAAAAACTGGAAAGAAGATTTCTGTGACACTGCTTTGTGTTAGAAATATTTATTCATCTCACATAGTTAAAACTTTTCTTATATTATGCAGTTTGGAAACTCCGTCATGCATGGATTTGCGAAGGGACATTCAGGTGCACATTCAGTTCTATGGTTAAAAGGAGATATCTTCAGATAAAAAGTGGAGACAAGCTTTCTGAGAAACAACTTTGTGATGTATGCATTCCACTGTGGGAGTTATACGTCTTTCCTCACAAAGTAGTGTTTGAACACTGTTCCTGTGAAACCGAAATATTGATATTTTGGAGCACATTAAGGACTGTGGCGTGTAGTGAAATATACTGAAATAAAATCGAGGAAGAAGCGTTCCAAGAATCTGCTCTCTGATATGTGCATTCATTTCACTGAGTTAATGCTTACTCGATGTTGCCCAGTTTCCAAACTCTTTCTTTGAAGCATCTGTGAAGGGATATTTACTGCCACCCGGAGGCTTGTGGTGAACAAGGAAACGTCTTCTGATGAAACCTGCAGTGAAACTTTCTGAGCAACTGCTTTGCGATGTGTGTATTCGTCTCATAGGGTTAAACTGTTCTTTGATTTGAGTAGCTTTCAATCACTGTTTTTGTGGAATCTGAGGAAGGATATTTGGTAACAATCCTTAGAACATGGAGAAATAAATATCCCCAGGTAAAATCCAGAAGGAAGCTTTCTGTGAAACTGCTCTGTGTCATCTTAATGACTCACACTCTGATAAGCCCCTCATTTCATTGAGCAGTTTTCTAACCCTGTGTATGCTTAGTGTGTGACAGGATATTCGGGAACATTTTTAGGCTTACGGTGAAAAACTGTACATGTTTAGATCAAAACTAGAGAGAAGCTTTCCGAGGAACTGCCTTGTGACATGCGCATTGCAGTCACAGTGTTATACCTCTCTACTAATACATCGTTGGGGAAACCCTTTTGGAGAAACAAGTACCAGCTGATATTCTGGAGCATGATGGTGCTGATGGTGAAAAGGGAAATAGCCTCAGACGAGAACTGGAAAAGTTTTTCTAGGAAACTAATCTGTGATATGTGCAATCATTTCACATAGAAAAGGTTTCCTTACATTAGGCAGCTTGGAAGCTGTCATGGACGGATCCACGAAGGGACCTTTGGGAGCACTTTGAGGATTATGGCGAAAAACGAAATATCTTCAGATCAGAGTGGGAAAGAAGCTTTCTGTGAATCTGCTTTTTGCTGTGTTTATTCATCTCACATAGATGAAACTTTCTTTATATTACACAGCTTGAAATCTCCCTTGTGGATAGATCCACGAAGGGATATTTGGGATCGCATTCGGACCTATAGTGAAATAGGAAATATAGTCAGATGAAACTGGGAGAGAAGCTTTCTGAGAAACTGCTTGGTGACGTGTGCATTCCACTCAGGGAGTTATAACTTTCTTCTCATAAGGCACAATTTGAACACTGTTCCTGTAAAACCAAAAGAGTGATATTCAGAGCACATTGAAGACTACGGCAAAATTGAAATATCCAATAAAAAAAGAAAAAAGCACTCGAAGTAATTGCTCTCTGACATATCCATTGTTACACTGGGTTAAAGCTTAGTCTACATTTCCCAGTTTTAAAGTCGGTCTTTGAGAGTTCTGCAAAGTGATAATAAATGGCAACCGGAGGCCTATATCGAGAAAGGAAATGTCTTCCATCGAATATTTGAGAGAAGCTTTCTGTGCAACTGTTTTGAGAAGTTTGGGCTCATCTCATAGAGTTAAATCATTCTCTGGATTGAGTAGTTAGAAATCACTCTTTCTGTGAAATCTGAGAAAGAATATTTGGAAACACTCCTTAAGTAACCTCAGAGAGAAACCAGAAGGAAGCTTTCTGTCAAATTGCCCTGTGGCCAGTGAATTCCGCTCACATAGTTGATCTTCTCTTTTCATTGAGCAGTATCATAACACTGTTTTTGTTTAGTCTGCTAAGGGATATTCAGAAACGATTTGAAGCTTACGTTGAGAAAGAAAAAGTCTTCAGAGAGAAAGTGGAGAGAAGCTTTCTGAGGAGCTGCTTTGTGACGTGTGCATTTCACTCACAGAATTTCACTCACGGAATGACGTGTGCACTCCAATCACCTTTCTTCTTCTAGAGGATTCAGGAAACCCTTTTGCAGAAAAAGCTACCAAGAGACATTCAGGAGTATAGGGATGGCTATGGTGAAAAAGGAAGTATCCCCAGAAAAAAACTGGAAAGAAGATTTCTGTGAAACTGCTTTGTGTTAGATGTATTTATTCATCTCGCATAGTTAAAACTTTTCTTATATTACATAGTTTGGAAACTTCCTCATGCATGGAACTGCAAATGGACATTCGGGAGCACATTCAGTCCTACGGTGAGGGAGGAGATATCTTCAGATAAATAGCGGAGAGAAGCTTTCTGAGAAACGACTTTGTGATGTATGCACTCCTCTCAGGGAGTTTTACCTCTTTTCTCACAAGACAGTTTTTGAACACTGCTCCTGTGAAACTGAAAAAGTGATATTTTGGAGTGCAATGAAAACTATGGCCAATAGTGAAATATACTGAAATAAAATCGAGGAAGAAGCATTCCAAGAATCTGCTCTCTGATATGTGCATTCACTTCAATGAGTTAATGCTTACTCTATGTTGCCCAGTTTCAAACCTCTGTCTTTGAAGAATCTGTGAAGGGATATTTTGTGATGCCCGGAGGCTTGTGGAGCAAGGAAACATGTTTTGATTAAACCTGCAGAGAAACTTTCTGAGCAACTGCTTTGTGATGTGTGTATTCGTCTCATAGAGTTAAACCATTCTTTGGTTTGAGCAGCTGGAAATCACTGTTTTTGTGGAATCTGAGGAAGGACATTTGGGAACGATCCTTAGAACATGGAAAAGAAATATCGTCAGGTAAAATCCAGAAGGAAGTGCTCTGTGAAACTCCTCTGTGCCATCTTAATGGCTCTCACTCAGATAACCTCTCTTTCATTGAGCAGTATTCTAACCCTGTGTATGCTTAACGTGTGACGGGATATTTGGAAGCACATTGAGGCTTACGGTGAAAAAGGAAATACGTTCAGACCAAAACTGGAGAGAAGCTTTCCGAAGAACTATCCAGTGAAGTCTGCATTCCACTCACAGTGTTATACCTCTCTTCTCATACAGCGTCGGGGAAACCCTTTTGGAGAAAGAGGTACCGAGCCTTGTTAGGAGCATGTTGGTGCCAATGGTGAAAAGGGAAATAGCCTCAGATTAAAACTGGAATAAGCTTTCTAGGAAACTACTCTGTGGTATGTGTAATCATCTCACATAGATAATGCTTTCTTCACATTACGCAGCTTGGAAACTCGTCAACCATTCCACAAAGGGACTTTCGGGATCACTTTGAGGACTAGGGTAAAAAACGAAATATCTCCCGATTAGAATGGGAAAGAAGCTTTCTGTGAATCTGCTTTTTGCTATGTTTATTCATCTCACATATATGAAGCTTTCTTTACATTACACAGCTTGGAAACACCCTCGTGGATGGATTCGCAAATGGATATTAGGGATCACATTCGGGCCTATAGTGAAATAGGAAATATAGTCAGATCAAAACGGGAGAGAAGCTTTCTGAGCAACTGCTTGGTGATGTGTGTATTCCACTCACGGAGTTATAACTTTCTTCTCATAAGGCACAATTTAAACACTGTTCCTGTGAATCCAAAAGTCTCATATTCGGAGCACATTGAAGACTATGGCAAAATTGAAATGTCCATAAAAAACAGAAAGAAGCACTCGAAGAAACTGCTCTCTATCATGTCCATTTTCACAGAAGTTAAAACTTGCTCTACATTTCCCAGTTTGAAAGTCGGTCTTTGAGGTTTCTGTGAAGGGAGAATAAGTGGCAACTGGAGGCCTGTGTCGAGCAAGGAAATGTCTTCCATCGAATATTTGAGAGAAGATTTGTGCACAACTCTTTGGTGAGGTTTGTGCTCATCTCATAGAGTTAAATCATTCTTTGGATTGAGTAGTTTGAAAACACTGTTTCTGTGGAATCTGAGAAAGTGCATTTGGAAACACTCTTCAGAATATCCTGAAAAAGAAATAACCTCAGAGAGAAATCAGAAGGAAGCTTCCTGTGAAACTGCTCTGTGTCACCGGAATTCTGCTCACACAGTTAAGCTTCTCTTCTCATTGAGCAGTATCATAACACTGTTTTTGTTTAGTCTGTGAAGGGACATTCAGGAGTGCTTTGAGGCTTACGGTGAGAAAGGAAACGTCTTCAGAGGGAAATTGGAGAGAAGCTTTCTGAAGAGCTGCTTTGTGATGTGTGCATTCCACTCACAGAATGACGTGTGCATTCCACTCACCTTTCTTCCCCTAGAGGATCCAGAATACCTTTAGGAGAAGTAGCTATGAAGAAATATTTGGGAGTAAATGTTTGGCTATGGTGGAAAAGGAAATATCCTCACACAAAAACTGGAAACAAGATTTTTGTGAAACTGCTTTGTGTTAGATATATTTATTATCTCACATAGTAAAACTTTTCTTATATTACGCAGTTTGGAAACTGCATCATGCAGGTATCCACGAAGGGACATTTTGGAGCACATTCAGGCCTATGGTGAAATAGGAGATATCTTCAGATAAAAAGTGGAGAGAAGCTTTCTGAGAAACGAATTGTAATGTATGCATTCCCTTAAGGGTGTTATACCTATTTTCTCACAAGGCAGTGTTTGAACTCTGTTCCTGTGAAACCGAAAATGTGATATTTTGGAGCGCAGTGGAGACTATGGTAATAGAGAAATATACTGAAATAAAATCGAGGAAGAAGCGTTCCAAGAATCTGCTCTCTGATATGTGCATTCACGTCACAGTCTTAATGGTTACTCTATGTTGCTCAGTTTCAAAACTCTGTCTTTGAAGGATCTGTGAAGGGATATTTAGTGACGCCCAGACGCTTGTGGTGAGCAAGGAAACGTCTTCCACTGAAACATTCAGAGAAACTTTCTGAGCAACTGATTAGCGATGTGTGTATCCGTTTCATAGAGTTAAACCGTTCTTTGGATTGAACAGCTTGGAATCACTGTTTTTGTGGAATCTGAGGAAGGACATTTGGGAACGATCCTTAGAACATAGAGAAAGAAATATCCTCAGGGAAAATCCAGAAGGAAGCTTTCTGTGAAACTTCTCTGTGTCATCTTAATGGCTCTCACTCAGGTAAGCTCCTCTTTTCATTGAGCAGTTTTCTAACCCAGTGTATGCTCAGCATGTGACGGGATATTCGGGAGCACTTTGATGCTTATGGTGAAAAAGGAAATATGTTCAGACCAAAACTGGACAGAAGCTTACGAGGAACTGTCTTGTGACATGTGTATTCCACTCACAGCGTTATACCTCTCTTGTCATACAGTGTCGGGGAAACCCTTTTGGAGAAACAGGTACCAACTGATATTCGAGGCATGTCGATGCTGATGGCAAAAAGGGAAATAGCCTCAGACTAGAACTGGAAAATGGTTTCTAGGAAACTACTCTGTGATATGTGTAATCATCTCACATAGATAATGCTTTCTTTACATTATGCAGCTTGGAAACTGTCATGGACGGATCCACGAAGGAGCATTCGGGGACATATTCAGGGCTATGGTGAAAAAGGAAATATCTTCAGATCAGAATGGGAAAGAAGATTTCTGTGAATCTGTTTTTGCTATATTTTTTCATCTCACATAGATAAAGGTTTCCTGACATTAAGCAGCCTGGAAACTCCCTCGTGGATGGATCCGTGAAGGGATATTTGGGGTCACATTCAGGCCTATAGTGAAATAGGAAATATAGTCAGATCAAAATGGGAGAGAGGCTTTCTGAGAAACTACTTGGAGACGTGTGCATTCCACTCAGGGAGTTATAACTTTGTTCTCATAGGGCATAATTTGAACACTGTTCCAGTAAAACCAAAAGAGTGATATTCGGAGCACATTAAAGATGATGGCAAAATTGAAATGTCCAATAAAAAACAGAAAGAACCACTCGAAGAAACTGCTCTCTGACATGTCCATTTTTACACAGGGTTAAAGCTTACTCTACATTTCCGAGTTTGAAAGTTGACCTTTCAGGGTTCTGCAAAGGGGTAGTAAGTGGCAACCAGAGGCCTGTGTCGGGCAAGGAAATGTCTTCCATCGAATATTTGAGAGAAGCTTTCTGCACAACTCTTTTGTGAAGTTTGAGTTCATCTCATAGAGTTAAATTATTCTTTGGATTGGGCAGTTTGAAATCACTGTTTCTGTGGAATCTTAGAAAGGACATTTGGAAACTTTATTTAGAATATCTTGAAAAAGAAATATCCTCAGAGAGGGCTGGGCGTGGTGGCTCAAGCCTGTAATCCCAGCACTTTGGGAGGCCGAGACAGGCAGATCACGAGGTCAGGAGATCAAGACCATCCTGGCTAACACGACGAAATCTCTACTAAAAACTACAAAAAACTAGCCGGGCGAGGTGGCAGGCACCTGTAGTCCCAGCTACTCGGGAGGCTGAGGCAGGAGAATGGTGTAAACCCGGGAGGCGGAGCTTGCAGTGAGCTGAGATCCGGCCATTGCACTCCAGCCCGGGCGACAGAGCAAGACTCCATTTCAAAAAAAAAAAAAAAGGAATATCCTCAGAGAGAAACCAGAAGGATGCTTTCTGTGAAACTGCTCTGTGTCACATGAATTTTGATCACAGATTTAAGCTTCTCTTGTCTTTGAGCAATATAATAACACCGTTTTTGTTTAGTCTGAGAAGGGATATTCAAGAGTGCTTTGAGTCTCATGGTGAGAAAGGAAACATCCTCAGATAGAAACTGGAGAGAAGCTTTCGAGGAGCTGCTTTGTGACGTGGGCATTCCACTCACAGAATTCCACTCACAGAATGACGTTGTGCATTCCACTCACACAATGACGTCTGCATTCCACTCACCTTTCTTCTCCTAGAGGATTTTGGAATCCTTTTTTGAGAAGAAGCTACCAAGAGACATTCAGGAATATAAGGATGGCTATGGTGAGAAAGGAAATAGCCTCAGTAAAAAACTGGAAAGAAGATTTCTGTGAAACTGCTTTGTGTTACATATATTTATTCATATTGCATAGTTAAAACTTTTATTTTATTAGGTAGTTTGGAAACTCCTTCATGCATGGATCCGTGAAGGCACTTTCAGGAGCACATTCAGGCCTACAGTGAAAAAGGAGCTATCTTCAGATAAAGGTGGTGAGAAGCTTTCTGAGAAACTACTTTTAGATGGATGCATTCCAATCAGGGAGTTATACCTCTTTTCTCACAAGGCAGTGTTTGAACACTGTTCCTGTGAAACTGAAAAAGTGATATTTTGGAACGCATTGTAGACTCTGGCGAGCAGTCAAATATACTGAAATAAAATCAACGAAGAAGTGTTTCAAGAATCCGCTCTCTGATATGTGCATTCACTTCACAGACTTAATGCTTACTCTATGTTTACCTGTTTCAAAACTCTGTCTTTGGAGAATCCGTGAAGGGATATTTACTGACGCCCGGAGGCTTGTGGTGAGCAAGGAAACGTCTTCCGACGAAACCTGCAGAGAAACGTTCTGACCAAATGCTTTTCGATGTGTGTATTTGTATCATAGAGTTAAACCGTTCTTTGGATTGAACAGCTTGAAATCACTGTTTTTGTGGAATCTGAGGAAGGACATTTGGGAACGATCCTTAGAACATGGAGAAAGAAATATCCTCAGGTAAAATCCAGAAGGAAGCTTTTTGTAAAACTGGTCTGTGTCACCTTAAAGTCTCTCACTCAGTTAAGCCACTCTTTTCATTGACCAGCTTTTTAACACTGTGTATGCTTAGCGTGTGATGGGATAATCGGGAGCACTTCGAGGCTTACAGTGAAAAAGGAAATATGTTCAGACCAAAACAGCAGAGAAGCATTCCGAGGAACTGCCTTGTGACGTGTGCATTCCACTCACAGTTTTATAGCTGTCTTTTCATACAGTGTCATGGAATCTTTTTTGGAGAAACAGGTACCAAGTGATATTCGAGAGCATGTTGATGACAATGGTGAAAAGGGAAATAGCCTCAGAATATAACTGGAAAAACCTTTCTGGGAAACTACTCTGTGATATGTGTAATCATCTCACATAGATAAAGCTTTCTTTACATTATGCAGCTTCGAAACTGTCATGGATGGATCCACGAAAGACCTTCGGGAGCACTTTGAGGACTATGGTGAAAAACGAAACATCTTCAGAAAAAAACCGGAAAGAAGCTTTCTGTGAATCTCCTTTTTGCTATGTTTATTCATCTCACATAGATGAAGCTTTCTTTACATTACACCACTTGTAAACTTCCTCGTGGAAGGGTCTGAGAAGGGATATTTGGGATGACATTCGGGCCTATAGTGAAATAGGAAATATAGTCAGATCAAAACGGGAGAGAAACATTCTGATAAACTGTTTGGTGACGTGTGCATTCCACTCATGGATTTATAACATTCTTCTCATTAGGCACAATTTGAACACTGTTCCTGTAAAACAAAAGAGTGATATTGGGAGCACATTGAAGACTATGGCAAAATTTAAATATACAATAAAGAACAGAAAGAAGTACTCGAAGAAACTCCTTACTGACGTGTCCATTTTTACACAGGGTTAAAGCTTACTCTACATTTCCAGTTTGAAAGTCAGTCTTTGAGGGTTCTGCGAAGGGATAGTATGTGGCATCCAGAGGCCTGTGTTGAGCAAGGAAATGTCTTCCATTGTATAATTGAGAGAAGTTTTCTGTGCAACTCTTTTGTGAAGTTTGTGCTCTCATCTCATGGAGTTAAATTGTTCTTTGCATTGAGTAGTTTGAAATCACTCTTTCTGTGGAATCTGCAAAATGACATTTGGAAACGCTCTTTAGAATATCCTGAAAAATTAATATCCTCAGAGAGAAACGAAAAGGAAGCTTTCTGTGAAACTGCGTAGTGTCATTGAATTCCCTTCACACAGTTAAGCTTCTCTTTTCATTGAGCAGTAGCATAACACTGTTTTTGTTTATTCTGTGAAGGGATATTCAGGAGTGCTTTGAGGCTTACGGTGAGAAAGGAAATGTCTTCAGATAGAAACTGGAGAGAAGCTTTCTGAGGAGCTGCTATGTGATATGTGCATTCCACTCACAGAATTCCACTCACAGAATGACGTGTGCATTCAACTCACCTTTCTTCTCCTATAGGTTTCCGGAAACCCTTTTGGAGAAAAAGCTACCAAGAGACATTCGGGAGTATAGGGATGACTATGTTGTAAAAGGAAATATCCTCAGAAAAAAACTGCAAAGAAGATTTCTGAGAAACTGCTTTGTGCTAGATAAACTTATTCATCTCCCATATTTAGAACTTTTCTTATATTATGCAGTTTGGAAACTCCATCAGGCACAGATTCTCAAAGAGACATTCGGGAGCACATTCAGGCCTACCATGAAAGAGGAGATATCTTAAGATAAAAAGTGGATAGAAGCTTGCTGAGAAACGACTTTGTGATGTATGCATTCCACTCAGGGAGTTATACTACTTTTCTCAAAATGCAGCGTTTGAACACTGTTCCTGTGAAACTGAAAATGTGATATTTTAGAGCGCGTTTAGGACTATGCCCAATAGTGAAATATACTGACATAAAATCGAGGAAGAATCGTACCAGGAATCTGCTCTCTGATACGTGCATTCACTTCACAGAGTTAATGCATACTCTTTGTTGCCCAGTTTCAAAACTCTCTCTTTGAAGGATCTGAGAAGGGATATTTAGTGAGGCCCAGAGGCTTGTGGTGAGCAAGGAAACGTTTTCTGAGGAAACCTGAAGAGAAACTTTCTGAGCAACTGCTTTGTGATGTGTGTATTTGTCTTGTAGAGTTAAACCATTCTTTGGATCCAACAGCTTGAAATCACTGTTTTTGGGGAGTCTGAGGAAAGACATTTGGGAATGATTCTTAGAACATGGAGAAAGAAATATCCTAGGGTAAAATCCAGTAGGAAGCTTTCTGTGAAACAGCTCTGTGTCATCTTAATGGCTCTCACTCAGTTAAGGCCCTCATTTCATTGAGCAGTTTCTAACCCTGTGTATGCTTAGAGTGTGATGGGATATTCGGGAGCACTTTGAGGCTTACGGTGGAAAAGGAAATATGTTCAGACCAAAAATGGAGAGAAACATTCCGAGGAACTGCCTTCTGATGTGTGGATTCCACTCACAGTGTTATACCTCTCTTCTCCTACAGAGTCGGGGAAACCCTTTTAGAGAAACATGTACCAAGTGATATTCGGGAGCATGTTGGTGCTGATGGTGAAAAGGGAAATAGCCTCAGACTAAAACTTGAAAAAACTTTCTAGGAAACTAGTCTGTGATATGTGAAATCATCTCACATATATAATGCTTTCTTTACATTATGCAGCTTGGAAACTGTCATGGACGCATCCACAAAGGGACCTTTGGGAGCACTTTGAGGACTACAGTGAAAAACGATATATCTTCAGATAAAACGGGAAAGAAGCTTTCTGTGAATCTGCTTTTTGCTATGGTTATTCATCTCACATAGATGAAGCTTTCTTTATATTACACAGCTTGGAAACCCCCTCGTGGATTCATCTATGAAGGGATACTTGGTCTCACATTCAGGCCTATAGTGAAAAAGGAAATATAGTCGGATCAAAATGGGAGAGAAGCTCTCTGAGAAACTGCTTTGTGACTTGTGCATTCCACACACAGAATTCCACACACAGAATGACGTGTGCATTCCACTCACAGAATGACATGTGCTTTCCACTCACCTTTCTTCACCAAGAATATTCCAGAATCTCTTTGGAGAAAAAGCTACCACGAGACATTTGGGAGTATAGGATTGGCTATGGTGAAAAACGAAATATCCTCAGACAAAAACTGGAAAGAAGATTTCTGTGAAACCGCTTTGTTTTAGATATATTTATTCATCGCACCTAGTTAAAACTTTTATTATATTATGCAGTTTGGAAACTCCGTCATGCACGGATCGGCGAAGGGACATTTGGAAGCACATTCAGGCCTACGGTGAAAGAGGAGAAATCTTCAGATAAAAAGTGGATAGATACTTTGTGAGAAACGACTTTGTGTTTTATGCATTACACTCAGGGTGTTATACCTCTTTTCTCACAAGGCAGTGTTTGAACACTGTTCCTGTGAAATCAAAAAAGTGATATTTCGGAGCGCAATGAGGACTATGGCAAATAGTGAATTATACTGAAATAAAATCGAGGAAGAAGCGTTCGAGGAATCTGCTCTCCAATATGTGCATTCTCTTCGTAGACTTAATGCTTACTCTATGTTGCCCAGTTTCGAAACTCTGTCTTTGAAGGATCTATGAAGGGATATTTAGTGACACCTGGAAGCTTGTGGTGAGCAAGGAAACGCCTTCTGTTGAAGCCTGCAGAGTAACTTTCTAAGCAACTGCTTTGGTATGTGTGTATTCATCTTATAGAGCTAAACCATTCTTTGTATTGAACAGCTTGAAATTATTGTTTTTGTGGAATCTAAGGGAGGTCATTTGGGAACGATCCTTAGAACATGGAGAAAGAAATATCCTCAAGTAAAATCCAGAAGGAAGTTTTCTGTGAAACTGCTCTGTGTCATCTTAATGGCTCCCACTCAGTGAAGCCCCTCTTTTCATTGAGCAGTTTTCTAACCCTGTGTATGCTTAGCGTGTGACGGGATATTCGGGAGCACTTTGAGGCTTACGGTGAAAAAGTAAATATGTTCAAACAAAACTGGAGAGACGCTTTCTGAGGAACTGCCTTGTGACGTGTGCATTCCACTCACAGTGTTATACCTCTCTTAGCATAGCGCGTCAGGGAACCCTTTTGGAGAAACAGGTACCAAGTGATATTCGGGAGCAAGTTGGTGCCGATAGTGAAAAGGGAAATAGACTCAGATTAAAAGTGGAAAAAGCTTTCTAGGAAACTACTCTGTGATATGTGTAATCATCTTACCTAGAAAATGATTTCTTTACATTACGAAGCTTGGAAACTGTGATGGACGGATCCACGCAGGGAACTTCAGGAGCACTTTGAGGACTATGGTGAAAAACAAAATATCCTCAGAAAAAAGAGGAGAGAAGCGTTCTGTGAATCTGCTTTTTGCTATGTTTCTTCATCTCACATAGATGAAGCTTTCTTTACATTACACAGATTGGAAATTCCCTCGTAAATGGATCTGCAAAGGGATGTTTTCATCACATTTGGGCCTATAGTGAATTAGGAAATATAGTCAGATCAAAACGGGAGAGAAGTTTCTGAGAAACTGCTTGGTGACATCTGCATTCCACTCAGGGAGTTATAGCTTTCTTCTCATAATGCACAATTTGAAAACTGTTCCTGTAAAACCAAAGAGTGATATTCGGAGCACCTTGAAGACTATTGCAAAATTGAAATGTCCAAAAAAAAAAAAACCAGAAAAAAGCACTCGAAGAAACTGCTCTCTGACATGTCCATTTTTACACAGGGTGAAATCTTATTCTATGCTTCCCAGTTTCAAAGTCTGTATTTGAGGGTTCTGTGCAGAGTTAGTCAGTGGCAACAGGAGGCCGGTGTCGAGCAAGGAAATGTAGTCCATCAAATATTTGAGAGAAGCTTTCTGCACAACTCTTTTGTGAAGTTTGTGCTCATCTCATAGAGTTAAATCATCCTTTGGATTGAGTAGTTTGAAATCACTGTTTCTTTGTAATCTGCGAAATGACATTTGGAAGCGCTCTTCAGAATATCCTGAAGAAGAAATAACCTCAGATAGAAACCAGAAGGAAGCTTTCTGTGAAACTGCTCTGTGTCTCGTGAGTTCCGCTCACACTGTTAAGCTTCTCTTTTCATTGAGCTGTATCATCACACTGTTTTTGTTTCGTCTGCGAAGGGATATTCAGGAGTGCTTTGAGGCTTACGGTGAGAAAGGAAACGTCTTCAGATAGAATCTGGAGAGAAGATTCTCAGGAGCTGCTTTGTGACGTGTGCATTCCACTCACAGAAATGCACTCACAGAATGAGGTGTGCATTCCACTCACCTTTCTTCTTCTAGAAAATTCCGGAAACCCTATTGGAGAAAAAGCTACCAAGAGACATTCACGAGTACAGGGATGGCTATGGTGAAAAAGGAAATATCCTCAGACAAAAACTGGAAAGGAGATTTCTGTGAAACTGCTTTTTGTTAGATATATTAATTCATCTCGCATAGTTAAAACTGTTCTTACATTATGCAGTTTGGAAGCTGTGTCATGCAGGGATCTGCGAATGGACATTTGGGAGCACATTCAGTTGTACGGTGAAAGAGGAGATATCTTCAGATAAAAAGTGGATAGAAGCTTTTGAGAAACGACTTTGTGATGTATGCATTCCACTCAGGGAGTTATACCTCTTCTCTCACAAGGCAGTGTTTGAAAAATGTTCCTGTGAAACTGAAAATGTGATTTTTTTGAATGCCTTGAGGACTATGGCGAATAGTACAATATACAGACATAAAATCGAGGAGGAAGCATTCCAAGAATCAGCTCTCTCATAAGTGCATTCACTTCCCAGAGTTAATGCTTACTCTATGTTTCCCAGTTTTGAAACTGTGTCTTTGAAGAATCTGTGAAGGGATATTAGTGAAACCCAGAGGCTTGTGAGCAAGGAAGTGTCTTCCAATGAAAGCTGCAGAGAAAATTTCTGAGCAACTGCATTGCGATGTGTGTATTCATCTCATAGAGTTAAACCGTTCTTTGGATTGAACAGCTTGAAATCACTGTTTTTGCATAATCTGAGGAAGGACCTTTGGGAACGATACCTAGAATATGGAGAAAGAAGTATTCTCAGGTAAAATTCCAAAGGTAGCTTTCTGTGAAACTGCTCAGTGTCATCTTAATTCCTCTCACTCAGTTAAGCCTCTCTTTTCATTCAGCAGTTTTGTAACCCTGTGTATGTTTAGCATTTGATACGATATTTGGGAGCACTTTGAGGCTTATGGTGAAAAAAGAAATATGTTCAGACCGAAAGTGGAGAGAAGCTTTCCAAGGAAATGCTTTGTCTCATGTGCATTCCAATCACAGGGTTATACCTCTCTTCTCATACAGCATCAGGGAAACCCTTTTGGAGGAACAGGTACCAAGTGATATTCGGGAGCATGTTGATGCCGATGGTGAAAAGGGAAATAGCCTCAGAGAAAAACTGGAAAGAAGTTTTCTAGGAAACTACTTTTTGATATGTGTAATCATCTTATATAGATAAAACTTTCTTTACATTACACAACTTGGAAACTCTCATGGACGGATCCAGGATGGACCTTCAGAGGACATTCTGGACTGTGGTGAAAAAGGAAATCTTTTCAGATAAAGACTGGAAAGAAGTTTTCTGTGAATCTGCTTTTTGCTATATTTATTCATCTCACAGAGATGAAGCCTTCTTTACATTATGCAGCTTGGAAAATCCCTCGTGGATGGATACGCGAAGGGATATTAGGGATCACATTCGGGTCTATAGTGAAATAGGAAATATGGTCAGATCAAAACGGGAGAGAAGCTTTCTGAGAAACTGCCTGGTGACGTGTACATTCCACTCAGGGATTTATAACTTTCATCTCATAAGGCACAATTTGAACATAGTTCTTTTAATACAAAAAGAGTGATATTCAGAGCACATTGAAGACTATGGCAAAATTGCAATGTCCAATAAAAAACAGAAAGAAGCACTCGAAAAAACTGCTCTCCGACATGTCCCATTTTAAGAGGGTGTAAGCTAACTCTACATTTCCCAGTTGGAAAGTCAGTCTTTGAGGATTCTGTAAAGGGATAGAAGGTAGCAACCAGAGGCCTGTGTCGAGCAAGGAAATGTTTTCCATCAAATATTTGAGAGAAGCCTTCTGCGCAACTCTTTTGTGAAGTTCGTGCTCATCTCATAGAGTTAAATCACTTTTTGGATTCAGTAGTTTGAAATCACTGTTTCTGTGGAATCTGAAAAAGGACATTTGGAAACGCTCTCCAGAATATCCTGAAAAAGAAATAACCTCAGAGATAAACAAGAAGGAAGCTTTCTGTGAAACTGCTCTATGTCACGTGAATTTGGCTCACACAGTTAAGCATCTCTTTTCAATGAGCAGTATCATAACACTGTTTTTGTTTTTTCTGCGAAGGGATATTCAGGAGTGCTTTGAGGCTTATGGTGAGAAGGGAAATGTCTTCAGATAGAAACTGGAGAGAAGCTTTCTGAGGAGCTGTTTTGCGACGTGTCCATTCCACTCACAGAATTCCACTCACAGAAAGTTGTGTGCATTCCACTCACAAAATGACGTGTGCATTCCACTCACCTTTCCTCTAGTAGAGGATTACAGACACCCTTTTGGAGAAAAAGCTACCAAGAGACATTAGGGAGTATAGGGATGGCTAGGTGAAAAAGGAAATATCCTTAGACAAAAACTGGAAAGAAGATTTTTGTGAAACTGTTTTGTGTTAGGTATATTTATTCATCTCGCATAGTTAAAAGTTTTCTTATATTATGCAGTTTGAAAATTCCATCATGCACGGATCCACGAGGTGACATTTGGGAGCACATTCAGGCCTACGATGAAAGAGGAGATATCCTCAGATAAAAAGTGGAGAGAAAATTTCTGAGAAACGACTTTGTGATGTATGCATCCCACTCAGGGAGTTACACCTCTTTTCTCACAAGGCAGTGTTTGAAAACCGTTCCTGTGAAAACTAAAAAGTGATATTTCGCAGCGCATTGAGGACTATGGTGAATAGTGAAATATACTGAAATAAAATCAAAAAAGAAGCGTTTTCCAAATGTCTTTCCTCAGATTCCACAGAAACAATGATTTCAAACTGTTGAATCCAAAGGATTGTTTAACTCTATGAGATGAATACAAACATCACAAAAGAGTTGCGCATAAAGATTCTCTCCAATTTTCGATGGAAGACATTTCCTTGCTCGAGAGAGTCCTGCAGTTGCCACTTACTATCCCTTCGCAGAACTCTCAAAGACAGACTTTCAAACTGAGAAATGTAGAGTAAGGTTTAACCCTGTGAATAATGGACAGTTCAGAGAGCAGTTTCTTCCAGTCTTTCTTTCTGCTTTTTACTGGACGACTTTTCACTTTTTGGGATAATCTGCAATGTGCTCTGAATAACACTCTTTTGGTTTCAGAGGAACAGTGTTCAAACTGTGCCTTATGAAAAGAAAGTTATAACTTCCTGAGTGGAATGACCATGTCACCAAGCAGTTTCTCTGGAAGCTTCTCTCCAGTTCTTATCTGACTATATATCCTATTTCACCATAGGCCCGAATGTGATCGCAAATATCCCTCCACGGATCCATGCTCGAGGTAGTTTCCAAGCTGCGTAATGTAAAGAAAGCTTCATGTATTTGAGGTGAATAAAAATAGCACCAACCAGATTAACAAAAAGCTTCTTTCCAGTTTTTACTGAAGATATTTCCTTTTTCATGATAGTCCTGTATGTTCTCCCGAAGGTCCCTTCCTGGATCCGTCTATGACAGTTTCCAAGCAGCGTAATGTAAAGAAAGCTTAATCTATATCAGATGATTACATACATCACAGAGTAGTTTCCTAGAAACTTCTTTCCAGTTTTTGTCTGAGGCTATTTCCCTTTTCACCATCGGCATCAACATGCTCCCAAATATCACTTGGTACCATTTCTCCAAAGGGGTTTCCCTGACTCTGTATGAGAAGAGAGGTACAACACTGAATGGAATGCACACGTCCCAATGCAGTTCCTCGGAAAGACTCTCTCTTGCTTCGCCATAAACATATTTCCTTTTTCACCATAAACCTCAAAGTGCTCCCGAATATCCTGTCACACAGTAAACATACACAGGTTTAGAAAACTGCTCAATGAAAAGAGAGGCTTTCCTGAGTGAGAGGAATTAAGATGACACAGAGCAGTTTCACAGAAAGCTTCCTTCTGGATTTTCCCTGAGGATATTTCTTTCTCCATGTTCTAAGGATCGTTCCCAAATGTCCTTCCTCAGATTTCAAAAAAAACAGGGATTTCTAGCTGTTCAAAAACGGTTTAACTCTATGAAACGAATACACACATCACAAAGCAGTTGCTCAGAACATTTCTCTGCAGGTTTCATCGGAAGGCGTTTCGTTGCTCATAAGAAGCCTCCGTGAGTCACTATATATCTCTTCACAGATTCTTCAGAGACATAGTTTCCAAACTGGGCAACATAGAGTAAGCATTAGCCCTGTGAAGTGAAAGCACTTATCAGAAAGCAGATTCTTGGGACGCTTCTTCCTCGATTTTATTTCAGTATATTTCACTATTTGCCATAGACCTGAGTGCACTCTGAAATATCTCTCTTTCAGTTTCACAGGAACATTGTTCAAACACTGCGTTGTGAGAGAAAAGGCACAACTCCCTGAGTGGAGTGCATACATCACAAATTTGTTTCTCAGAAAACTTCTATCCAGTTTTTATCTGAAGGTATCTCTTCCTTCACCATGGTCCTGAATATGCTCTTGAATGTCCCTTCGTGGATCTGGGCATGATGGAGTCTCCAAACTGTGTAATATAAGAAAAGTTTTAACTATGTGAGATGAATAAATATTTGTAACATAAAGCAGTTTCACAGAAATCTTTCCAGTTTTTGTCTGAGGATATTTCCTTTATCACCATAAATATCTCTATACTTCGAATGTCTCTTGGTAGCTTTTTCTCCAAAAGGGATTCCAGAATCCTCTAGGAGAAGAAAGGTGAGTGGAATGCACACGCCTTTCTGTGAGTGGAATTCTGTGAGTGGAATGCACATGTCACAAACTAGCTCCTCAGAAAGCTACTCTCCAGTTTCTATCTGAAGACATTTCCTGTCTCACCATAAGCCTCAAAGCGCTCCTGAATATCCCTTCGCAGACTAAACAAAAACAGTGTTATGATACTGCTCAATGAAAAGAGAAACTTTACTGTGTGACTGGAATTCACGTGACACAGAGCAGTTTCACATAAAGCTTCCTTCTGGTTTGTTTCTGAGGTTATTCCTTTTTCAGGATATTCTAAAGAGCGTTTCCAAATGTCCTTTCTCAGATTCAACAGAAACAGTGATTTCAAACTACTCTATCCAAAGACTGATTTAACTCTATGAGATAAGCATAAACTTCACAAAAGCGTTGCACAGAAAGCTTCTTTCAAATATTGGAAGGAAGACATTTCCTTGCTCGACACAAGCCTCCAGTTGCCACTTACTATGCCTTTGTTGAACCCGCAAAGATCGACTTTCTAACTGGGAAATGTAGAGTAAGATTTAACCCTGTGTAAAAATGAACATGTCAGAGAGCAGTTTGTTCGAGTGTTTCTTTCTATTTTTTATTGCACATTTCAATTTTGCATTAGTCTTCAATGTGCTCTGAATATCACTCTTTTGGTTTAATAGGAACAGTGTTCAAATTGTGCCCCATGAGAAGAAAATTATAAATCCCTGAGTGGAATGCACACGTCACCAAGCAGTTTCTGAGAAAACTTCTCTCCCGTTTTGATCTGACTATATTTCCTATTTCACTATAGGCCTGAATGTGATCCAAAATATCCCTTTGTTAATCCATCCACGAGGACGTTTACAAGCTGCATAATGTAAAGAAAACTTCATCTATGTGAGATGAATAAACATATCAAAAAGCAGATTCACAGAGAGCTTATTTCCATTTTTTCTGAAGATATTACGTTTTTCACCATACTCCTCAAAGTGCTCCAGAAGGTCCCTTCATAGGTCCGTCCATGACAGCATCCTAGCTGCGTAATGTAAAAAAAGCATTATCTATGTGAGATGATTACACATATCACAGAGTACTTTCATAGAAAGCTTTTTTCAGTTTTAGTCTGAGGATATGTCCCTTTTCACCATCGGCACCAACATGCTCCTGAATACCCTGTGGTACCTGTTTCTCCAAGAGGTTTCCTCGATGCTGTATGAGCATCAAGCATACAGCATCGAGGAAACCTCTTGGAGAAACAGGTCCCAAGTGATATTCGGGAGCATGCTGAATCTGATGGTGAAAAGAGAAATAGCCTCAGAGAAAAACTGGAAAAAATCTATCTAGGAAACTACTCTTTGGTATGTGTGATCATCTCGCATAGTTAAAGCATAGAGAAACCTTCTGAGCAACGGCTTTGTGATGTGTGTTCTCGTCTCATAGAGGTAAACTGTTCTTTGGATTGAACAGCTTGAAATCACTGTTTTTGTGAAATCTGAGGAAGGACCTTTGGGAATGATAGTTAGAATATGGAGAAAGAAGTATCCTCACGTAAAATCCAAAAGGTAGCTTTCTGTGAAACTGCTCTGTGTCGTCTTATTTCCTCTCACTCAGTTAAGCCTCTCTTTTCATTGAGTAGTTTTAAAACACTGGTATGTTTTGCATGGGATGCGAAATTCATGAGCAGTTTTAGGCTTACAGTGAAAATAGAAATATGTTCAGACAGAAACTGGGGAGAAGCTTTCGGAGGAACTGCTTTGTCTCATGTGCATTCCAGTCAGAGTGTTATACCTCTCTTTTTATACAGCGTCGGGGAAACCCTTTTGGAATAAGAGGTACCAAGTGATATTCAGGACCATATTGATGCCAATGATGAAAAGGGAAATAGCCTCAGAGAAAAACTGGAAAGAAGCTTTCTGGGAAACTACTCTTTGATATGTGTAATCATCTCCCATAGATAAAGCTTTCTTTACATTACACAACTTGGAACCTGTCATGGACGGATCCAGGAAGGGACCTTCAGAAGCACATTCAAAACTGTGGTGAAAAAGGAAATATACTCACATAAAAATTGGAAAGAAGCTTTCTATGAATCTGCCCTTTGCTATGTTTATTCATCTCACATAGAGGAAGCTTTCTTTGCAGTACACAGCTTGGAAACTCCCTCATGGACGCATCTGCGAAGGGATATTTGGGATCACATTTGAGCCTATAGTGAAATAGGAAATATAGTCAGATCAAAACGGGAGAGAAGCTTTCTGAGAAAATGCTTGGTGACGTCTGCATTCCACTCAGGGAGTTATAACTTTCTTCTCATAAGGCACAATTTGAACACTGTTCCTGTAAAACCAAAAGAGAGTTATTCGAAGCACATTGAAGACTATGGCAAAATTGAAATGTCCTATAAAAAACTGAAAGAAGCACTCGAAGAAACTGCTCTATGACATGTCCATTTTAACACAGGGTTAAGGCTTACTCTACATTTTCCAGTTTGAAAGCCTATCTTTGAGGGTTCTGCAAAGGGATACTAAGTGGCAACCGGATGCCTGTGTCGAGAAAGGAAATATCTTCCATTGAATATTTGAGAGAAGTTTTCCGCACAACTCTTTTGTGAAGTTTGGGCTCATCTCATAGAGTTAAATCATTCTTTGGATTGAGTAGTTTGAAATCACTGTTTCTGTGGAATCTGAGAAAGGACATTTGGAAATGCTCTTTAGAATATCCTGAAAAAGAAGGAACCTCAGAGAGAAACCAGAGGGAAGCATTCTGTGAAACTGCTCTTTGTCAGGTGAATTCCGCTGACACAGTTAAGCTTCTCTTTTCAATGAGCAGTATGACAACACTGTTTTTGTTTAGTCTGTAAAGGGATATTCAGGAGTGCTTTGAGGTTTACAGTGAGAAAGGAAACATCTTCAGATAGAAACTGGAGAGAAGCTTTCTGAGGAGCTGCTTTGTGACGTGTGCATTCCACTCATAGAATTCCACTCACAGAAAAACGTGTGCATGCCACTCACAGAATGACGTGTGCATTCCACTCACCTTTCTTCTCCTAGAGGATTGCACAACCCCTTTTGGAGAAGAAGCTACCAAGAGACATTCAGTAGTATTGGGATGGCTATGGTGAACAACAAAATTTCCTCAGACAAAAACTGGAACATTTCTGTGAAACTGCTTTGTGTTAGGTATATTCATTCATCTCGCATAGTTACAACTTTTCTTATATTACGCAGTTTGGACACTCCGTCGTGTACGGATCCGGGAAGGGACTTTCAGGAGCACAAGCAGGCCTACGCTGAAAGAGGAGATAGCTTCAGATAAAAAGTGTATGGAAGCTTTCTGAGAAACGACTTTGTGATGTATGCATTCCACTCTGGGAGTTACATCTCTTTTCTCACAAGGCAGTGTTTGAACTCTGTTCCTGTGAAACCGAAATGGTGATATTTCAGAGCGTATTGAGGACTATGGCGAATAGTGAACTATACTGAAATAAAATCGAGAAAGAAGCATTCCAAGAATCTGCTCTCTGATATGTGCATTCGCTTCACTGAGTTAATGCTTAATCTATGTTGCCCAGTTTCGAAACTCTGTCTTTGAAGGATCTGTGAAGGGATATTTAGTGACAACTGAACGCTTGTTGTGAGTGAGGAAACGTCTTTCGATGAAACATGCAGAGAAATATTCTGAGCAACTGCTTTGTGATGTGTGTGTTTGTCTCATAGAGTTTAACCGGTATTCAGATTCAACAGCTTAAAATCACTGTTTTTGTGGAATCTTAGGAAGAACACTGGGGAATGATCCCTAGAGTATGGTGAAAGAAATATCCTCGGGTAAAATCCAGAAGGAAGCTTTCTGTGAAACTGCACTGTGTCTTCTTTATGGCTCCCACTCAGTTAAGACCCTTTTTTCATTGAGCAGTTTTCTAACCCTGTGCATGCTTAGTGTATGACAGGATATTCAGGAACACGTTGAGGCTTACGGTGAAAAAGGCAATATGTTCAGACCAAAACTGGAGAGATGCTTTCCGAGGAACTGTCTTATGACATGTGGGTTTCACTCACAGTGTTATACCTCTCTTCTCATACAGCCTGGGAACACCTTTCGGAGAAAAAGGTACCAAGTGATATTCGGGAGCACGTCCATGCTGATGGAAAAAGGGAAATAGCCTCAGACTAAAACTGGGAAAAGCTTTCTAGGAAACTACTCTGTGATATGTGTAATCATATCACATAGATAATGCTTTCCTTACATTACGCCGCTTGGAAACTGTCGTGGACGGATCTATGAAGGGATCTTCGGGAGCACTTTGAGGACTATGGTGAAAAACGGAATATCTTCAGATAAAAACTGTAAAGAAGCTTTCTGTGAATCTGCTTTTTGCTATGTTTATTCATGTCACATAGATGAAGCTTTCTTTACATTACACAGCTTGGAAACTCCTTCATAGATGGATCCACGAAAGGATATTTGGGATCACATTCGGGCCTATAGTGAAATAGGAAATACAGTCAGATCAAAACGGGAGAGAAGCTTTCTGAGAAAATGCTTGGTGACGTCTGCTTTCCACTCAGGGAGTTATAACTTTCTTCTCATAAGGCACAATTTGAACACTGTTCCTGTAAAACCAAAAGATTTATATTCGGAGCACATTGAAGACTATGGCAAAATTGAAATGTCCAATAAAAAACAGAAAGAAACACTCGAGGAAACTGCTCTCTGACATGTCCATTTTTACAAAGAGTTAAAGCTTACTCTACATTTCCCAGTTTGAAAGTTGGTCTTTGAGGGTTCTGTGAAGGGACAGTAAGTGGCAACCGGAGGCCTGTGTCGAGAAAGGAAATGTCTTCCATCGAATATTTGAGAGAAGATTTGTGCATAACCCTTTTGTGAAGTTTGTGCTCTTCTCATAGAGTTAAATCATTCTCTAGATTGAGTAGTTTGAAATCGCTGTTTCTGTGCAATCTGAGAAGGGACATTTGGAAATGCTCTTTAGAATATCCTAAAAAAGAAATAACCTCAGAAAGAAACCATAAGGCAGGCTTCTGTGAAACTGCTATGTGTCACGTGAATTCGGCTCACACATTTAAGCTTCTCTTTTCATTGAGCAGTATCATCACACTGTTTTTGTTTAGTCTGCGAAGGGATATTCAGGAGCGCTTTGAGGCTTATGGTGAGAAAGAAAACGTCTTCAGATAGAAACTGGAGGGAAGTTTTTGGAGGAAATCCACTCACATAATGACGTATGCATTCCACTCACCTCTCTTCTCGTAGAGGATTCTGGAATCCCTATTGGAGAAAAAGGTACCAAGAGACTTTCGGGAGTATAGAGATGGCTATGGTGAAAAGCGAAATATCCTCAGCCAAATCTGTAAAGAAGATTTCTGTGAAACTGCTTTGTGTTAGATATATTTATTCATCTCGCATAGTTAAAACTTTTCCTATATTACGCCTTTTGAAAACTCCGTCATGCACGGATCTTCAAAGGGACATTTGGGAGCACATTCATGCCTATGGTGAAAGAGGAGCTATCTTCAGATAAAAAGTAGGGAGAATCTTTTTGAGAAACGACTTTGTGATGTTTGCATTCCACTCAGGGAGTTATACCTCTTTTCTCACAAGGCAGTGTTTGAACACTGTTCCTGTAAAACCAAAAAAGTGATATTTCGGAGTGCATTGAGGACTACAGCAAATAGTGAAATACTGAAATAAAATCGAGGAAGAAGTGTTCCAGGAATCTGCTCTCTGATATGTGCATTCACTTCACAGAGTCAATGCTTACTCTATGTAGCCCAGTTTCAAACTCTATCTTTAAATAATCTGTGAAGGGATATTTTGTGATGCCCGGAAGCTTCTGCTATGCCAGGAAACGTCTTCCAATGAAACCTGCAGAGAAACTTTCTTACCAACTGCTTGATGATGTGTGTATTCGTCTCATGCAGGTAAACCATTGCTTAGATTGAACAGTTGAAAATCAATGTCTTTGTGGAATCTGAGGAAGGACATATGGGAACGATCCTTAGAACATGGAGAAAGAAATATCCTCAGGTAAAATGCAGAAGGAAGCTTTCTGTGAAACTGCTCTGTGTCATCTTAATGACTCTCGCTCAGTTAAGCCCCTCTTTTCATTGAGCAATTTGTAATCCTTTGTATGCTTAGCATGTGATGAGATATTCGGGAGCACTTTGATGCTCACGGTGAAAAAGGAAATATGTTCAGACCAAAACTGGATTAAAGCTTTCCGAGGAACTGCTTTGTGACGTGTGCATTGCATTCACAGTGTTATACCTCTCTTCTCATACAGTGTTGGGGAATCCCTTTTGGAGAAACTGGTACCAAATGATATTCGTGGGAATGTTGCTGCCGATGGTGAAAAGAGAAATAGCCTCACACTAAAACTGGAAAAAACTTTCTAGGAAACTACTCTGTGATATGTGTAATCATCTCTCATAGATAAAGATTTCTTGACATTACTCAGATTGGAAATTCTCATGGACAGATCCATGAAGGGACCTTCAGGAGCACTTTGAAGGCCATGGTGAAAAACGACATATCTTCAGATAAAAACGGGAAAGAAGATTTCTGTGAATCTGCTTTTTGCTATGTTTATTCATCTCACATAGATGAAGCTTTCTTTACATTACTCAGGTTGGAAACTCCCTCGTGGATGGATCTAGGAAGGGATATTTGGGATAACATTCCGGCTATAGTGAAACAGGAAATATAGTCAGATCAAAACGGGAGAGAAGCTTTCTGAGAAACTGCTTGGTGACGTGTACATTCCATTCAGGGGTTTATAACTTTCTTCTGATAAGTTACAATTTGAACACTGTTCCTGTAAAACCAAAAGAGTGATATTCGGAGCTTATTGAAGACTATGGCAAAATTGATATGTCCAACAAAAAACAGAAAGAAGCACTTGAAAAAACTGCTCTCTGACATGTCCATTTCTACACAGGGTTAAATCTTACTCTACATAGCCCAGTTTGAAAGTTGGTTTTGAAGGTTCCACGAAGGGTTAGTAAGTGGCAATTGGAGGACTCTTTCGACCAAGGAAATGTCTTCCATCGAATATTTGACAGAAGCTTTCTACGCAATTCTGTTGTGAAGTTTGTGCTCATCTCATGGAGTTAAATCATTCTTTGGATTGAGTAGCTTGAAATCACTGTTTCTGTGGAATCTGAGAAAGGACATTTGGAAATGCTCTTTAGAATATCCTGAAAAAGAAATAACCTCAGAGAGAAACCAAAAGGAAGCTTGCTGTGAAACTGCTCTGTGTCACGTGAATAACGTTCACACAATTAAGTTTCTCTTTTAATGCGCAGTATCATAATGCTGTTTCTGTTTAGTCTGCAAAGGGATATTCAGGATCACTTCGAGGCTTACATTGAGAAAGGAAACGTCTTAAGATAGAAACTGGAGAGATGCTTTCTGAGGAGCTGCTTTGTGACGTGTGCATTGCACTCACAGAATGACGTGTGCATTGCTCTCACTTTTCTTCTCCTAGAGGATTCCGGAATCCCTTTTCGAGAAAAAGCTACCAAGAAACATTCGGGAGTATATGGATGGCTATGGTGAAAAAGGAAATATCCTCAGACAAAATCTGCAAAGAAGATTTCTGTGAAACAGCTTTCTTTAAATATTTTTATTCATCTCGCATAGTTAAAACTTTTCATATATTACGCAGTTTGGAAACTCTGTCATGCACGGATCCGGGAAGTGACATTCAGGAGCACATTCAGGCCGATGGTGAAAGAAAAGATCCCTTAAGATAAAAAGTGGTTAGAAGCTTACAGAGAAGCCACTTTGTGTTGTATGCATTCCACTCAGGGAGTTATACCTCTTTTCTCTCAAGGCAGTGTTTGAACGCTGTTCCTGTGAAACTGAAAAGGTGATATTTTGCAGCGCATTGAGGACTATGGTGAATAGTGATATATACAGAAATAAAATCGAGGAAAAATCATTCCAAGAACCTACTCTCTGATATGTGCATTCACATCACAGAGTTAATGCTTACTCTATGTTGCCCAGTTTCGAAACTCTGTCTTTGGAGGATCTCTGAAGGGATATTTAGTGATGCCCGGAGGCTTGTGGTGAGCAAGGAAATGTCTTCTGATGAAACCTGCAGAGAAACTTTCTGAGCAACTGCTTTGTGATGTGTGTATTCGTCTCATAGAGTTAAACCGTTCTTTGGATTGAACAGCTTGACATCACTGTTCTCGTGGAATCTGAGGAAGGACATTTGGGAACGATACTTAGAACATGGAGAAAGAAATATCCTCAGGTAAAATCCCGATGGAAGCTTTCTGTGAACCTGCTCTGTGTCATCTTAATGGCTCTCGCTCATTTAAGCCTCTCTTTCATTGAGCAGTTTTCTAACCCAGGGTATGCTTAGCGTGTGACAAAATATTCAGAAGTACTTTGAGGCTTACTGTGGAAAAGAAAATATGTTCAGACCAAAACTGGAGAGAAGCTTTCGGAGGAACTGCCTTGTGACGCATGCATTCTACTCACAGTGTTACACCTCTCTTCTCATACAGCTTCAGGGAAACCCTTTTGAAGAAACAGGTACCAAGTGATATTCGGCAGCATGTTGATACCAATGGTGAAAAGGGAAATAGCCTCGGACTAAAACTGTAAAAAGCTTTATAGAAAACTACTCTGTGATATGTGTAATCATCTCACATAAATAATGCTTTCTTTACATTGAGCAGCTTGGAAACTGTCATGGATGGAACCACGAAGGGATATTCCGGAGCATTTTGAGGACTATGGTGAATAACGAAATATCTTCAAATACAAACGGGAAATAAGCTTTCTATGAATCTGCTTTTTGCTATGTTTGTTCATCTCACATGGATGAAGTTTTCTTTATATTACACAGCTTGGAAACTCCCTCGTGGATGGATCCGTGAAGAGATATTTGGGATCACATTCGGGACTATGGTGAAATAGGAAATACAATCAGATAAAAATTGCAGAGAAGCTTTCAGCGAAACTGCTTGGTGACGTGTGCATTCCACTCAGGGTGTTGTAACTTTCTTCTCATAATGCACAATTTGAACACTGTTCCTGGAAAACCAAAAGAGAGAAATTCGAAGTGCATTGAAGACTATGGCAAAAAGTGAAATGTCGTTCAATAAAAAACAGAGAGAAGCACTCGAAGAAACTGCTCTCTGACATGTCCATTCTTTTCACAGGGTTAAATCTTACTCTACATTTCCCATTTTGAAAGTCGTTCTTTGAGGGTTCTGCGAGGGATAGTAAGTGGCAACTGGAGGCCTGTGTCAAGTAAGGAAATTGCTTCCATCGAAAATTGGAGAGAAGCTTTATGTGCAACAGTTTTGTGAAGTTTGTGCTCATCTCATAGACTTATATCATGCTTTGGATTAAGTAGTTTGAAATCCCTGTTTCTGTGAAATCTGAGAAAGGACATTTGGAAATGCCCTTTAGGATATCATGAAAAAGAAATAACAACAGAGAGAAACAGGAAGGAAGCTTTCTGTGAAACTGCTCTATCACGTGAATTCTGCTCACAGAGTTCCGCTTCTCTTTTCATTGAGCAGTGTAATAAGACTGTTTTTGTTTACTCTGCAAAGAGATATTCAGGAGCACTTTGATGCTTACGGTGAGAAAGGACACGACTCCAGATAGAAACTGGAGAGAAGCTTTCTGAGGAGCTGCTTTGTGACGTGTGCATTCCACTCACAGAATTCCACTCACAGAATAACGTGTGCATTCCACTCAATGAATGATGTGTGTATTCCACTCACCTTTCTTCTCCTAGAGGATTCCAGAATCCCTTTTGGAGAAAAAGCTACCAAGAGTCATTAGGGAGTATAGGGATGGTTATGGTGAAAAAGTAAATATCCTCAGACAAAAACTGGAAAGAAGACTTCTGTGAAACTGCTTTGTGTTAGATGTATTTATTCATCTCACATAGTTAAAATTTTTCTTATATTACTCAGTTTGGAAACTCCGTCATGCATGAATCTGCAAAGGGACATTCAGTAGCACATTCAGGCCTATGATGAAAGAGGAGATATCTTCAGATAAAAAGTGGATAGAAGCTTTCTGAGAAACTACTTTGTGATGTATGCATTCCACTCAGGTAGTTATACTTCTCTTCTCACAAGGCAGTGTTTGAACACTGTTCCCTTGAAATAAAAAAAATTGATATTTCAGAGCACATTGAGGACTATGACGAATAGTGAAATATACTGAAATAAAATCGAAGAAGAAGCGTTCCAGGAATCTGCTCTCCGATATGTGCATTCACTTCACAAAGTTAATGCTTACTCTATGTTGACCAGTTTCAAAACTCTGTATTTGAAGTATCTGTGATGGGATATTTAGTGACACGCGGAGGCTTGTGGTGAGCAAGGAAAGGTCTTCCGATGAAACCTGCAGAGAAACTTTCTGAGCAACTGATTTGCGATATGTGTATTCGTCTCATAGAGTTAAACCGTTCTTTGCATTGAACAGCTTGAAATCACTGTTCTTGTGAAATCTGAGGAAGGACCTTTGGGAACAATACCTAGAATACGGAGAAAGAAGTATCCTCCGGTAAAATCCAAAAGGTAGCTTTCTGGGAATCTGCACTGTGTTGTCTTAATACCTCTCACTCAGTTAAGCCTCCCTTTTCATTGAGCAGTTTTATAACCCTGTGTATGTTTAGCATGTGATGCGATATTCGGGAACACTATGAGGCTTACAGAGAAAAAGGAAATATGTTCAGACCTAAACTGGAGAGAAGCTTTCTGAGGAAATGCTTTGTCTTATGTGCATTCCAGTCAGAGTATTTTACCTCCTTCTCATACAGCGTCAGGGAAATCCTTTTGGGGGAACAGTTACCAAGTGATATTCGGGAGCATGTTGATGCTGATGGTGAAAGGGGAAACAACCTCAGAGAAAAACTGGAAAGGAGCTTTCTAGCAAACTACTCTTTGATGTGTGTAATCATCTCACATAGATAAAGCTTTCTTTATATTACACAACTTGGAAATTGTCATGGATGAATCCAGGAAGGGACCTTCAGGAGCACATTAAGGACTCTGGTGAAAAAGGAAATCTCTTCACATAAAAACTGGAAAGAAGGTTTCTGTGAATCTGCTTTTTGCTATGTTTATTCATCTCACAGAGATGAAGCTTTCTTTACATTATGCAGCTTGGAAACACCCTCTTGGATGGATCCGTGAAGGGATATTTGGGATCATATTCGGGCCTATGGTGAAATAGGAACTATAGTCAGATCAAAACGGGAGAGAAGCTTTCTGAGAAAATGCTTGGTGACATGTGCATTCCACTCAGGGAGTTATAACTTCCTTCTCATAAGGTACAATTTGAAACCAGAAAGAAGCACTCAAAGAAACTGCTCTAAGACATGTTCATTTTTACACAGGGTGAAAGCTTACTCTTCATTTCCCAGTTTGAAAGTCGGTTTTTGACGGTTCTGCGAAGGGATAGTAAGTGGCAACCGGACGGCTATGTCGAGCAAGGAAATATCTTCCATCGAATATTTGAGAGAAGCTCTCTGCGTAACTCTTTTGTGAAGTTTCTGCTCATCTCATAGAGTTAAATCATTCTTTGGATTGAGTAGTTTGAAATAACTCTTTCTGTGGAATCAGAGAAAGGACATTTGGAAATGCTCTTCAGAATATCCTGAAAAAGTAATAACCTCAGAGAGAAATCAGAAGGAAGGTTTCTGTGAAACTGCTCTGTGTCACCTTAATTCTGCTCACACAGTTAAGCTTCTCTTTTCAATGAGCAGTATCATAACACTGTTTTTATTTAGTCTGCGAAGTGATATTCAGGAGTGCTTTGAGGCTTACAGTGAGAAAGGAAACGTCTTCAGATAGAAACTGGAGAGAAGCATTCTGTGTAGCTGCTTTGTGACGTGTGCATTCCACTCACAGAATTCCACTCACAAACAGACGTGTGCATTCCCCTCACAGAATGACGTGTGCATTCCACTCACCTTTCTTCTCCTAGAAGATTCTGGAACCCTTTTGGAGAAAAAGCTACCAAGAGACATTTGAGAGTATACAGATGGCTATGGTGAAAAAGGACATATCCTCAGAGAAATACTGGAAAGAAGATTTCTGTTAAACTGCTTTGTGTTAGATATATTTATTCATCTCACACAGTTAAAACGTTTCTTATGTTACACAGTTTGGAAACTACGTCATGCACGGATCTGCAAAGGGACATTCGAGAGCACATTCAGGCCTACGGTAAAAGAGGAGATATCTTCAGATAAAAAGTGGAGAGAAGCTTTCTGAGAAACGATTTTGTGATGTATGCTTTACACTAAGAGATTTATACCTCTTTTCTCACAAGACATTGTTTGAACACCGTTCCTGTGAAACTGAAAATGTGATATTTTGGAGCTCATTGAGGACTATGGCGAACAGTGAAATATACTGAAATACAATTGAGAAAGAAGTGTTCCAAGAATCTGCTCCTGATATGTGCATTCAGGTCACAGAGTTAATGCTAACTCTGTGTTGCCCAGTTTCAAAACTCTATCGTTGGAGAATCTGTGAAAGGATATTTAGTGATGCCCAGAGGCTTGTGGTGAGCAAGGAAACGTCTTCCAATTAAACCTGCTGAGAAACTTTCTGAGCAACTGCTTTGTGATGTGTGTATTCATCTCATATAGTTAAACCATTCTTTGATTTGAACCGCTTGAAATCACTGTTTTTGTGGAATCTGAGGAAGGACATTTTGGAACGATCCTTAGAACATGGAGAAAGAAATATTTTCAGGTAACATCCAGAAGGAGGCTTTCTTTGAAACTGCTCTGTGTTGTCTTAATGGCTTTCACTCAGCTAAGCCCCTCTAATCATTGAACAGTTTTCTAACCCTGTGTATGCTTAGCATGTGACGGGATATTCAGGAGCACTTTGAGGCTTATGGTGAAAAAGGAAATATGTTCAGTCCAAAACTGGAGAGAAGCGTTCCGAGGAATGGCCTTGTGACGGGTGCATTTTACTCACAGTGTTGTACCTCTCTTCTCATACAGCGTTGGGGGAACCCTTTCAGAGAAACAGGTCCCAAGTGATATTCGGGAGCATGTTGGTGCCGATGGTGAAAAGGGAAATAGCCTCAGACTAAAACTGGAAAAAGCTTTCTCGGAAACTACTCTGGGATATGCGTAATCATCTCACATAAATAATGCTTTCTTTACATTACACAGCTTGGAAACTGTCATGGACGGATCCACGAAGGGACCTTTGGGAGCACTTTGAAGACTATGGTGAAATACGAAATATCTTCTGATTAAAACGGAAAATAACCTTTCTGTGCATCTGATTTTTGCTATATTTTCATCTCACATAGATGAAGCTTTCTTTACATTACACAGCTTGGAAACTTTCTCATGGATGGATCCGCAAAGGGATATTTGGGATCACATTCGGGCCTATAGTGAAATAGGAAATATAGTCAGATCAATACGAGAGAGAAGCTTTCTGAGAAACTGCTTGGTGACGTGTGCATTCCACTCAGGGAGGTATAGATTTCTTCTCATAAGGCACAATTTCAACACTGTTCCTGTAAAACCAAAAGAGTGATATTTGGAGCACACCGAAGACTATGGCCAAATTGAGATGTCCAATAAAAAGGAGAAAGAAGCAATCGAAGGAAGTACTCTCTGACATGTCCACTTTTAAACAGGGTTAAAGCTTACTCTACATTTCCCAGTTTGAAATCCCCAGTTTTAAACCCTTTGAGGGTACTGCCAGGGATAGTAAGTGGCAACTGGAGGCCTGTGTCCAGCAAGGAAATGTCTTCCAAAGAATATTTGAGAGAAGCTTTCTGCGCAACTCTTTTGTGAAGTTTGTACTCATCTCATAGAGTTAAATCATTCTTTGGATTGAGTAGTTAGAAATCACTGTTTCTATGGAATCTGAGAAAGGACTTTTGGAAACACTCTTTAGAATATCCTGAAAAAGTAATAACCTCAGAGAGAAACCAGAAGGAAGCTTTCTGTGAAACTTCTCTGTGTCACTTGAATTCCATTCACATAGTTAAGCTTTTCTCTTCATTGAGCAGTATCATAACACTGTTTTTGTTTCCTCTGCAAAGGGATATTCAGGAGCACTTTGAGGCTTACGGTGAGAAAGGAAATGTCTTCAGATAGAAGCTGGAGAGTAGCTTTCTGAGGAGCTGATTTGTGACGTGTGCATTCCACTCACAGAATTCCACTCACAGAATGATGTGTGCATTCCACTCACAGAATGACGTGTGCGTTGTACTCACCTTTCTTCTCCTAGAGGATTCTGGAATCCCTTTTGGAGAAAAAGCTACCAAGAGAGATTCGGGAGAATAGGGATGAGTATGGTGAAAAAGGAAATATCCTCAGACAAAAACTGCAAAGAAGATTTCTGTGAAATAGCTTTGTTTTAGATATTTTTATTCATCTCGCATAGTTAAAACTTTTCATATATTACGCAGTTTGGAAACTCTGTCATGCACAGATCCGGGAAGGGACATTCGGGAGCACATTCAGGCCTATGGTGAAAGAGGAGATATCTTCAGATAAAAAGTGGATAGAAGCTATCTGAGAAGCCACTCTATTATATATGCATTCCACTCAGGGGATTATACCACTTTTCTCACAATACAGTGTTTGTACACTCTTTGGGTAAAACCAAAAAATGATATTTCGGAGGGCATTGAGGACTATAGCCAATAGTGAAATATACTGAAATAAAATCGAGAAAGAAGCATTCCAAGAATCTGCTCTCTGATATGTGCATTCACTTCAGAGAGTTAATGTTTACTCTATTTTGTCCAGTTTTGAAACTCTGTCTTTGAAGGATCTGTGAAGGGATATTTAGTGATGCCAGGAGGCTTCTGGTGAGCAAGGAAACGTCTTGTGATGAAAACTCTAGAGAAACTGTCTGAGCAACTGCTTTGTGATGTGTGTATTCCTCTCATGGATTTAAATCATTCTTTGGATTGAGCAGCTTGAAATCACTGTTTTTGTGGAATCTGAGGAAGGACCTTTGAGAACGATGCCTAGAATATGGAGAAAGAAGTATCCTCAGGTAAAATCCAAAAGGTAGCTTTCAGTTAAACTGCTCTGTGTCATCGTAATTCCTCTCACTCAGTTAAGCCTTTCTTTTCAATGAGCAGTTTTAAATTCCTGTGTATGTTTACTGTGTGATGCGGTATTCAGAAACACTGAGAGGCTTATGGTGAAAAAGAAAAAATGTTCAGACCAAAACTGCAGAGAAGCTTACGGAGGAACTTCTTTGTCACATGTGCTTTCCAGTCAGATTGTTATACGTCTCTTCTCATACAGAGTCGGGGAAACGCTTTCGGAGAAACAGGTTCCAAGTGATATTCGGGAGCATGTTGATGCCAAAGGTGAAAACGGAAATAGCCTCAGACTAAAATTAAAAAAGCTTTCTAGGAAACTACTCTGTGACATGTGTAATCATCTCACATACATAATGCTTTCTTTACATTATGCAGCTTGGAAACTATCACGGACGGATACACGAAGGGACCCTTGGAAGCATTTTGTGGACTATGGTGAAAAACGAAATATCTTCAGATAAAAACGTGAAAGAAGCTTTCTGTGAATCTGCTTTTTGCTATGTTTATTCATCTCACATAGATGACGCTTTCTTTACAATACACAGCTTGGAAATTCCCTCGTGGATGGATCTGCGAACAGATATTTGGGATCACATTCGGGCCTATAGTGAAATGGGAAACTTAGTCAGATCAAAACTGGAGAGAAGGTTTCTGAGAAACTGCTTGGTGATGTGTGCATTCCACTCAGGGAGATATAACTTACTTCTCATAAGGCACAATTTGAACACTGCTCCTGTAAAACCAAAAGATTGATATTTGGAGCACATTCAAGACTATGGCAAAATTGAAATGTCCAATAAAAAACAGAAAGAAGCACTCGAAGAAATTGCTCTCTGACATGTGGATTTTTACACAGAGTGAAAACTTACTCCACATTTCACAGTTTGAATGTCGGTCTTTGCGGGTTCTGTGAAGGGATAGTAAGTGGTAACCGGAGGCTTGCGTAGAGCAAGGAAATGTCTTCCATCGAATATTTGAGAGAAGTTTTCTGCGCAACTCTTTTGAGAGGTTTGTGCTCATCTCATAGGTTTAAATCACTCTTTGGAATGAGTAGTTTGAAGTCACTGTTTCTGTGGAATCTGAGAAAGGACGTCTGGAAACTCTCTTTAGAATATCTTGAAAAAGAAATAACCTCAGATAGAAATCAGAAGGAAACTTTCTGTGAAACAGCTCTGTGTCACCTGAATTGCGCTCACACAGTTAAGCTTCTCTTTTCATTGAGAAGTATCATAACACTGTTTTTGTTTAGTCTGTGAAGGGATATTCAGGAGTACTTGAGGCTTATGGTGAGAAAGGAAAAGTCTTCAGGTAGAAACTGGAGAGAAGCTTTCTGAGGAGCTGCTTTGTGATGTGTGCATTCCACTCACAGAATTCCACTCACAGAAAGACACGTGCATTCTACTCACCGTTCTTCTCCTAGAGGATTCCGGATTCCGTTTTGGATGAAAATCTACCAAAGGACATTCGGGAGCATAGGGATGGCTATGGTGAAAAAGGAAATATCCTCAGGCAAAAACTGGAAAGAAGATTTCTGTGAAACTGCTTTGTGCTAGATATATTTATTCATCTCGCATAGTTAAAACTTTTCTTATATTAGGCAGTTTGGAAACTCCATCATGCATGGATCCACGAAGGGACATTCAGGAGCACATTCAGGCCTACGGTGAAACAGGAGATATCTTCAGATAAAAAGTGCAGAGAAGGTTTCTGAAAAACGACTTTGTGATGTATGCATTCCACTCAGGGAGTTTTACCTCTTTTCTCACAAGGAAGCTTTTGAACACTGTTTCTGTGAAACCCAAAAAGTGATATTTTGGAGCGCACTGAGAACTATGGCGAACAGTGAAATATACTGAATTAAATCGAGGAAGAAGTGTTCCAAAAATCAGCTCTCTGATATGTGCATTCACTTCACAGAATTAATCCTTACTCCATGTTGCCCAGTTTCAAAACTCTGTCTTTAAAGGATCTGTGAAGGGATATTTAGTGATGCCCGGAGGCTTGTGGTGAGCAAGAAAATGTCTTCCGATGAAACCTGCAGAGAAACTTTCTGAGCAACTGCTTTGCAATGTATGTATTCGTCTCATAGAGGTAAACCATTCATTTGATTGAGAAGATTGAAATCACTGTTTTGAGGGAATCTGAGGAAGGACATTTGGGAACGATCCTTAGATTATGGAGAAAGAAATATCCTCAGGAAATATCCAGTAGGAAGCTTTCTGTGAAACTTCTCTGTGTCGTCTTAATTCCTCTTGCTCAGTTAAGTCTCTCTTTCCAATGAGCAGTTTTCGAACTCTGTGTATATTTAGCATGGGATGGAATATTCGGGAGCACTTTGAGGCTTACGGTGAAAAAAGAAATACGTTCGGACCAAACTGGAGAGAAGCTTTGCGAGGAACTGCTTTGTGACGTGTGCATTACACTCACAGTGTTATACCTCTCTTTTCATACAGCGTCTGGGAAACCCTTTTGGAGAAACAGGTACCAAGTGATATTTGGGAGCATGTTGATGCCGATGGTGAAAAGAGAAATAGCCTCAGACAAAAAATGGAAAGAAGCTTTCTAGGACACTACTCTGTGGTATGTGTAATCATCTCACATAGATAAATCTTTCTTTATATTATGCAGCTTGGAAACTGTCATGGACAGATAAACAAAGGTACGTTCGGGAGCACAATCAGGACTATCGTGAAAAAGGAAATATCTTCAGATAAAAACTGGAAAGAAGCTTTCTGTGAATCTGCCTTTTGCTATGTTTATTCATCTCACATAGGTGAAGCTTTTCTTACATTATGCAGCTTGGAAATTCCCTCGTGGATGGATCTGCAAAGGGATATTTGGAACCACTTTCAGGCCTATGGTGAAATAGAAAATATAGTCAGAAGAAAACTGGAGAGAAGTTTTCTGAGAAACTGATTGGTGATGTGTGCATTCCCTCAGGGTGTTACAACTTTCTTCTCATTAGGCACAGTTTGAACACTGTTGCTGTAAAACCAAAAGAGTGATATTTGGAGCACATTGTAGATTTTGCCAAAAGGTGAACCGTAGTCCATTAAAAAGTAGAAAGTAGGACTCAAAGAAAATGCTCTCTGATATGTACATTCTTTTCACAGGACTAAAGCTTAGTCTACATTTCCCAGTTGGAAAGTTGGTCTTTGCGGGTTCTGCGAATGGATGGTAAGTGGCAACCAGAGGCCTGTGTTGAGCAAGGAAATGTATTCCATCAATAATTGGACAGAAGCTTTCTGCGCAACTCTTTTGTGATGTGTGAATTCATCTCATAGAGTTAAATCATTGTTTGGATTGAACAGTGTGATATCACTGTTTCTGTGGAATCTGAGAAAGGACATTTGGAAACACTCTTTAGAATATCCAGAAAAAGAAGTAACATCAGAGAGAAACCAGAAGGAAGATTTCTGTGAAACTGCCTTGTGTCCCGTGAATTTCACTCACACAGTTTAGCTTCTCTTTTCATTGAGCAGTATCGTGACACTGTTTTTGTTTAGTCAGTGAAGTGACATTCAAGAGCACTTTGAGGCTTACAATGAGAAAAGAAACGTCTTCAGATAGAAACTGGAGAGAAGCTTTCTGAGGAGCTGTTGGTGAAGTGTGCATTCCACTCACAGAAATATACCTTTCTTCGCCTAGAGGATTCCGGAATTTCTTTTGGAGAAAAATCTACCAAGAGACATTCTGGAGTATAGGGACGGCTCCAGTGAAAAAGTAAATATCCTTAGAGAAAAACTGGAATGAATATTTCTGTGGATCTGCTTTGTGTTAGATATGTTTATTCATCTCGCCTGGTTAAAACTTTTCTTATATTATGCAGTTTGGAAACTCTGTCATGCATGGATTTGTGAAGGGACATTCAGGAGTACATTCAGGCCTACAGTGAAAGAGGAGATATCTTCAGATAAAAACTGGATAGAAGCTCTCTGAGAAAGTACTTTGTGATGTATGCATTCCACTCCAGATTTATACCTCTTTTCTCACAAGGCAGTGTTTGAACACTGTTCATGTGAAACCGAAAAAGTGATATTTTGGAGCACATTGAGGACTATGGCGTATAGGGAAATATAATGAAATAAAATCGAGGAACAAGCGTTTCTAGAATCTGTCTCTGATATGTGCATTCACTTCACAGAGTTAATGCTTACTCTATGTTTCCCAGTCTCAAAATTCTGCTTTCGAAGAATCTGTGAAAGGATGTTTAGTGAAGCTCAGAGGCTTTTGGTGAGCGAGCAAACGTCTTCTGATGAAACTTGCAGAGAATCTTTCAGGGCAACTGCTTCATGATGTGTGTATTCGTCTCATAGAGTTAAACCATTGTTGGATTGAGCAGCTTGAAATCACTGTTTTTGTGGAATCTGAGGAAGGACATTTGGGAAAGTTCCTTAAACATGGAGAAAGAAATATCCTCAGGTAAAATCCCGAAGGAAGCTTTCTGTGAAACTGCTCTGTGTTGTCTTAAAGGCTCTCACTCAGTTAAGCCTCTCTTTTCATTGAGCAGCTTTCTAACCCTGTGTATGCTTAGTGTGTGACAGGATATTTGGGAGCACTTTGAGGCGTAAGGTGAAAAAGGAAAACTGTTCAGATAAAAACTGAAGAGAAGCTTTCCAATGAAATGTTTTGTCTCATGTGCATTCCAGTCAGAGTGTTATAACTCTCTTCTCATACAGCGTCGGGGAATCTCTTTTGGAGGAACAGGCACCAAGTGATATTCGGGAGCATGTTGATGCTGATGATGAAAAAGGAAATAGCCTCAGAGAAAAACTGGAAAGAAGTTTTCTAGGAAACTACTCTTTGATATGTGTTATCATCTCGCATTGATAAAGCTTTCTTCACATTACCCAACTTGGAAACTCTCATGAACGGATCCAGGAAGGGACTTTCGGGAGCACATTTAGGACTGTGTTGAAAAAGGAAATCGTTTTAGATAAAAACTGGAAAGAAGTTTTTTGTGAATCTGCTTTTTGCTATGTTTATTTATCTCACAGAGATGAAGCCTTCTTTACATTATGCAACTTGGAAACTCCCTCTTGGATGGATCTGCGACAGGATATTTGGGATCATATTCGGACCTATGGTTAAATAGGAAATATAGTGAGATGAAAACTGGAGAACAGCTTTCTGAGAAACTACTTGGTGATGTGTGCATTCCACTCAGGGAGTTGTAACTTCCTTCTCATAAGGCACAATTTGAACATTGTTCCTGTAAAATCAAAAGAGTGATATTCGGAGCACATTGAAGACTATGACAAAATTCAAATGTCCAATAAAAAACAGAAAGAAGCACTCGAAGAAACTGCTCTCTGGCATGTCCATTTTTACACAGGGTTAAAGCTTACTCTACATTTCCCTGTTAGGAAGTCGGTCTTTGATGGTTCTGTGAAGGGATAGTAAGTGGCAACTGGAGGCCTGTGTCGAGCAAGGAAATGACTTCCATCGAATATTTGAAAGAAGCTTTCTGTGGAAAACTTTTGTGAAATTTGCGTTCATCTCGCAGAGTTAAATCATTCTTTGGATTGAGTAGTCTGAAAACACTGTTTCTGTGGAATCTGAGAAAGGACATTTGGAAACGCTCTTTAGAATATCCTGTAAAGGACATAACCTCAGAGAGAAAGCAGAAGGAAGCTTTCTGTGAAACTGCCTGTGTCAAATGAATTCTGCTCACAAAATTAAGCTTCTCTTTTCATTGAGCAGTATGATAACACTATTTTTGTTCAGTCTGTGAAGGGATATTCAGGATTGCTGTGAGGTTTACAGTGAGAAAGGAAACATCTTCAGATAGAAACTGGAGAGAAGCTTTCTGAGGGGCTGCTTTGTGACGTGTGCATTGCACTGAAATTATTCCACTCACAGAACGACGTGTGCATTCCACTCACCATTCTTCTCCTAGAGGATTCCAGAATCCGTTTTGGAGAAAAAGCTACCAAGTGACATTCGGGAGTTTAAAGATGGCTATGGTGAAAAATGAAATATCCACAGACAAGAACTGGAAAGAAGATTTCTGTGAAACTGCTTTGTGTTAGATATATTTATTCATCTTGCATAGTTAAAACTTTTTTTATATTATACAGTTTGGGAACTCCGTCATGCACGTATACACGAAGGTACATTCAGGAGCACGTTCAGGCCTACGGTGAAAGAGGAGATAACTTCAGATAAAAAGAGGAGAGAAGCTTTCAGCAAAACGACTTTTTGATGTATGCATTCCACTCAGGGAGGTATACCTCTTTTCTCATAAGGCAGTGTTTGAACACTGTTCCTGTGAAACGGAAAAAGTGATACTTTGGAGCACATTGATGACTATGGCGAATAGTGAAATATACTGAAATAATATTGAAGAAGTGTTCCAAGAATCTGCTCTCTGATATGTGCATTTAATTCACAGAGTCAATGCTTACTCTGTTGCCCAGTTTTGTAACACTGTCTTTGAAGCATCTCTGAGGGGATATTTAGTGACGCCTGGAGGCTCCTGGTGAGCAAGGAAACGTCTTCCGATGAAACCTGCAGAGAAACTTTATGAGCAACTGCTTTGTGATGCGTGTATTCGTCTCATGGAGTTAAACCATTCTTCGGATTGAACAGCTTGAAATCACTGTTTTTGTGGAATCTGAGAAAGGACATTTGGGAATGATACTTAGAACATGGAGAAAGAAATATCCTCAGGGAGAATCCAGAAGGAAGCTTTCTGTGAAAGTGCTCTGTGTCATCTTAATGGCTCTCACTCAGTTAAGCCCCTCTTTTCAATGAGCAGTTTTCTAACCCCGTGTATGCTTAGCATGTGACGGAATAATCAGGAGCACTTTGAGGCTTACCGTGAAAGAGGAAATATGTTCAGACCAAAACTGGAGAGAAGCTTTCTTAACAACTACCTTGTGACGTGTGCATTCCACTCACAGTGTTATACCTCTCCTCTCATACAGCATCGGGGAAACCCTTTAGAGAAACAGGTACCAAGTTATATTCGGGAGTATGTTGATGCCGATGGTGAAAAGGGAAATAGCCTCAGACTAAAACTGGAAAAAGCTTTCTAGGAAACTACTCTGTGATATGTGTAATCATCTCACATAGATAATGCTTTCTTTACATTACGCAGCTTAGAAACTGTCATGGACGGATCCACGAAGGGACCATCGGGAGCACTTTGAGGACTATGGTGAAAAACTAAATATCTTCAGATTAGAACGGGAAAAAAGGTTTTTGTGAATCTGCTTTTTGCTATGTTTATTCATCTAACGTAGATGAAGCTTTTTTACGGTGCACAGCTTGGAAACTCCCTCGTGGACCCATCTGTGAAGGGATATTTGGGATCACATTCGAGCCTATTGCAAAATAGGAAATATAGTCAGATCAAAACGGGAGAGAAGCTTTCGTAGAAAATGCTTGGTGACGTGTGCATTCCACTCAGGGAATTGTAACTTTCTTCTCATAAGGCAAAATTTGAACACTGTTCCTGGAAAACCAAAAGACTGATATTCAGAGTGCATTGAAGACTATGGCAAAATTGAAATATCCAATAAAGGACTGAAAGAAGCACTCAAAGAAACTGCTCTCTGACATGTCCATTTTTACACAGGGTTAAAGCTTGCTCTACGTTTCCCAGTTTGAAAGTCTGTCATTGAGGCTTCTGCAAAGGAATAGTAAGAGGCAAGCAGAGACATTTGTCGAGGAAGGAAATGTCTTCCATCGAACATTTGAGAGAAGCTTTCTGCACAACTCTTTTATGAAGTTTGTGCTCATCTCATAGAGTTAAATCATTCTTTGGATTGAGTAGTTTGAAATCACTGCTTCTGTGGAATCTGAGAAAGGACATTTGGAAACGCTCTTTAGAATATCTTGAAAAAGAAATAACCTAAGAGAGAAACCAGAAGGCAGCTTTCTATGAAGCTGCTCTGTGTCACATGAATTCTGCTCACACAATTAAGCCTCTCTTTTCATTGAGCAGTATCATATCACTGTTTTGTTTTATCTGTGAAGGGATATTCAGGAGTGCTTTGAGGCTTATTGTGAGAAAGGAAACGTCTTCAGATAGAAACTGGAGAGAAGCTTTCTGAGGATCTACTTTGTGATGTGTGCATTCCACTCACAGAATTCCACTCACAGAATGACGTGAGCATTCCACTCACCTTTCTTCTCCTAGAGGATTCCAGAATCCCTTTTGGAGAAGAAGCTACCACAAGATATTCAGAAGTATAGGGATGGCTATGGTGTAAAAGGAAATATCCTCAGACAAAAACTGGAAAGAAGATTTTTGTGAAATTGCTTTGTGTTAGATATATTTATTCATCTCGCATAGTTCAAACTTTTCTTATATTACTCAGTTTGGAAATGCCGACATGCACGGTTCTGTGAAGGGACATTCGGGAGCACATTCAGGCCTACAGTGAAAGAGGAGATATCTTCAGATAAAAAGTGTATAGAAGCTTTCTGAGAAACGACTTTGTGATGCGTGCATTCCACTCAGGGAGTTATATCTGTTCTCTCACAGGACAATGTTTGAACACTGTTCCTGTGAAACCAAAAAAGTGATATTTCAGAGTGCTTTGAGGACTATGGCGAATAATGAAATATACTGAAATAAAATCGAGGAAGAAGCGGTCCAAGAATATGCTCTCTCATAAGTGCATTCACTTCACAGAGTTAATGCTTACTCTATGTTTCCCAGTTTCAAAAGTCTGTTTTGAAGAATCTGTGAAGGGATATTTAGTGACGCCCGGAGGCTTGTGATGAGCAAGGAAACGTCTTCCGATGAAACCTGCAGAGAAACTTTCTGAGCAACTGCTTTGTGATGTGTGTATTCATCTCATAGAGGTAAATCATTCTTTGGATTGAACAGATTGAAATCACGGTTTTTGTAGAATCTGAGGAATGACATTTGGGAACGATCCTTAGAACATGGAGAAAGAAATATCCTCAGGGAAAATCCAGAAGGAAGTTTTCTGTGAAACTGCTCTGTGTCATCTTCCTGGCTCTCTCTCAGATAAGCCCATCTTTTCTTTAGCAGTTTTCTAATCCTGTGTATGCTTAGCATGTGACGGTATATTCGGGAGCACTTTGAGGCTTATGGTGAAAAAGGAAATATGTTCAGACCAAAATTGAAGAGAAGCTTTCCAAGGAACTGCCTTGTGAAGTATGTATTTCACTCACACAGATATACCCCTCTTCTCATACAGCGTCGGGTAAATCGTTTTGGAGAAACAGGAACCGAATGGTATTCAGGAGCATGCTGGTGCGATGGTGAAAAGGGATATAGCCTCAGACTAAAACTGGAAAAACATTACTAGGAAACTATTCTGTGATATGTGTAATCATCTCACATAGATAATGCTTTCCTTTCATTACGCAGCTTGGAAACTGTCATGCCCGGATCCACAAAGGGATCCTCGGGAGCAATTTGAGGGCTATGGTGAAAAACGTAGTATCTTCAGAAAAAACATGAAAGAAGCTTTCTGTGAATCTGTTTTAGCTATGTTTATTCATCTCACATAGATGAAGCTTTCTTTACATTACACAGCTTGGTAACTCCCTCCTTCATGGATCGATTCGCGCAGGGATATTTGGGATCACATTCGGGCCTATAAAGAAATAGGAAATATAGTCAGATCAAAACCGGAGAGAAGCTTTCTGAGAAACTGTTTGTTGAAATGTGCATTCCACTCAGGCAGTTAAAAATTTCTTCTCATAAGGCACAATTTGAACACCGTTCCTGTAAAACCAAAAGAGTGATATTCGGAGCCCATTGAAGACTATGGCAAAATTGAAATGTGCAATAAAAAACATAAAGAAGCACTCGAAGAAACTTCTCTCTGACATACTCATTTCTACACAGGGTGAAAGCTTACTCAATATTTCCCAGTTTGAAAGTTGGTCTTTGACTATTCTGCACAAGATTAGTAGGTGGCAACCAGAGGCCTGTGTCGAGCAAGGAAATGTCTTCCATCGAACATTTAAGAGAAGCTTTCTGCCCAACTTTATTTGACGTTTGTGCTCATCTCATAGAGTTAAATCATTCTTTGGATTGAGTAGTTTGAAATCATTGTTTCTGTGAAATCCGATAAAGGACAGTTGGAAATGCTCTTTAGAATATCCTGAAAAAGAAATAACCCTGGAGAGAATTAAGAAGGAAGCTTTCTGTGAAACTACTCTGTGTCACGTGAATTCCGCTCACACAGTTAAGCTTCAATTTTCATTGAGCAGTATCATAACACTGTTTTTGTCCAGTCTGTGAAGTGATATTCAGGAGTGCTTTGAGGCTTACGGTGAGAAAGGAAACGTCTTCAGATAGAAACTGGGGAGAAGCTTTCTGAGGAGCTTCTTTGTGACTTGTGCATTCCACTCACAGAATTTCACTCACAGAATGACGTGTGCGTTCCATTCACAGAATGATGTGTGATTCCACTCACCTTTCTTCTCCTAGAGGATTCTGGAATCCCTTTTGGAGAAAAAGATACCAAGAGACATTCGAGAGTATAGGAATTGTTATGATGAAAAAGGAAATAACCTCAGACAAAAAAAGGAAAGAAGATTTCTGTGAAACTGCTTTGTGTTAGATATATTTATTCATCTCGCAGAGTTAAAACGTTTCTTCTATTACGCAGTTTGGAAACTCCGTTATGCACAGTTCCATGAAGGGACATTCGGGAGCACATTCAGGCCTATGGTGAAACAGGAGATATCTTCAGATAAAAAGTGGAGAGAAGCTTTCCGAGAAACGACTTTGTGATGGATGCATTCCACTCAGGGAGTTATACCTCTTTTCTCACAAGACAGTGTTTGAACGCTGTTCTGTGAAATAGAAAATGTGATATTTTGGAGTGCATTGAGGACTATGTCGTATATTGAAATATACCAAAATAAAATCGAGGGAGAAGCATTCCAAGAATTTGCTCTCTGATATGTGCATTCACGTCAAAGAATTAATGCTTACTCTATGTTGCCCAGTTTTGAAACTCTGTCTTTGAAGGATATGTGAAGGGAGGCTTGTGGTGAGCAAGGAAACGTCTTCCGATGAAACCTGCAGAGAAACTTTCTGAGCAACTGCTTTGCGATGTGTGTATTCGTTACAAAGAGTTAAACCATTCTTTGGATTGAAGAGCTTGAAATCACCGTTTTTGTGGAATGTGAGGTAGGACATTTGGGAACGATCCTTAGAACATGGAAAAAGAAATATCTCCAGGAGAAATACAGAAGGAAGCTGTCTGTGAAACTGGTCTGTGTCATCTTAATGGCTCTCATCAAATCCGCCCCGCTTTTCATTGAGCAGTTTTCTAACCCTGTGTATGCTTAGGGTGTGACGAGATATGTGGGAGCACTTTGAGGCTTATGGTGGAAAAGGAAATATGTTCAGACCAAAACTGGAGAGAAGCTTTCCGAGGAACTGCCTTGTGACATGTGCATTCCACTTACAGTGTTATACCTCTCTTCTCATACAGCGTCGGAGAAACCCTTTTGGGGAAACAGGCACCAAGTGATACTCGGGAGCAGTTGGTGCTGATGGTGAAAAGGGAAAACGCCTCAGACAAAAACTGGAAAAATCTTTCTAGGAAACTACTCTGTGATATGTGTAATCATCTCACATAAATAATCCTTTCTTTACATTACGCAACATGGAAACTTCATGAACATATCCATGAAGGGACCTTCGGGAGCACTTTGCAGATTATGGTGAAAAATGAAATAGGTTCAGATCAGAAGAGGAAAGAAGCTTTCTGTGAATCTGCTTTTTGCTATATTTATTCATCTCACATAGATGAAGCTTTCTTTACATTACACAGCTTGGAAACTCCCTCATGGATGGATTCGCGCAGGGATATTTGCGATCACATATGGGCCTATAGTGAAATAGGAAATATAGTCAGATCAAAACGGGAGAGAAGCTTTCTGAAAAACTGCTTGGGGATGTGTGCATTCCACTCAGGGAGTTATAACTTTCCTCCCCTGAGGCACAATTTGTACATTATTCCTGCAAAACCAAAACAATGATATTCGGAGCACATTGAAGACTATGGCATAATTAAAATGTCCAATAAAAAAAAGAAAGGAGCACTCGAAAAAACTGCTCTCTAACATGTCCACTTTTACACAAGGATAAAGCTTACTCTACATTTCCCAGTGTCAAGGTCGGTCTTTGAGAGATCTGTGAAGGGATAGTAAGTGACAACCAGAGGCCTGTATCGAGCAAAGAAACGTCTTCCATCGAAAAATGGAGAGAAACTTTCTGCGCAACTGTTTTGTGATGTTTGCATTCATCCAATAGAGTTAAATCATTCTTCGGATTTAGCAGTTTGAAATCACTGTTTCTGTGGAAACTGAGAAAGAACATTAGGAAACACTCTTTAGAATATCCTGAAAAAGAAATAACCTCAAAGAGAAACCAGAAGGAAGCTTTCTGTGAAACACCTCTGTGTCACGTGAATTCCACTCACATAGTTAAGCTTCTCTTTCATTGAGCAGTATCATAACACTGTTTTTGTTTAGTCTGTGAGAAGATATTCAGGAGCGCTTTGAGGCTGACGGTGAGAAATGAAACGTCTTCAGAGAGAAACTGATGAGAAGTTTTCTGGGGAGCTGCTTTCTTATGCATGCATTCCACTCATAGAAATATACCTTTCTTCTCTTAGAGGATTCCAGAATCCCGTTTCTAAAAGGAGCTACCAAGAGACATTCAGGAGTATAAGTAGGGCTTTGGTGAAAAGGAAATATACTCAGACAAAAACGGAAAAGAAGATTTCTGTGAAACTGCTTTGTGTTAGATATATTTAGTCAACTCGAATAGTTAAAACGTTTCTGATATTATGCGGTTTGGAAACTCCATCACGCTTGGATCCGCGACAGGATATTCGGGAGCACATTCAGGCCTATGGTGAAAGAGGTGATGTCTTCAGATAAAAACTGGATTGAAGCTTTCTGAGAAACTACTTTGTGATGTATGCATTCTACTCAGGGAATTATACCTCTTTTCTCACAACACAGTGTTTGAGCACTGTTCCTGTGAAACCGAAAAGGTGATATTTCGGAGTGCATTGAAGACTAAGGGGAATAGTGAAATATACCGAAATTAAATGGAGAAAGAAGCGTTCCAAGAGTCTGCACTCTGATATGTGCATTCACTTCACAGAGTTAATGCTTACTCTATGTTGCCCAGTTTCGAAACT